>NC_058378.1:63109000-63449500 GCF_018350175.1 Felis catus | reverse complement strand
GTAAATGTGGATAAAACCAACAAGAGAACAGACAAACTTATGTTATAGAGCTGTAATATCTTTTCCTTTGTAATAGATAGGATAATAACTTAGTGAGAATATTGAAGTTTTTTTTTAATTCTTTTAATGTTTTTATTTATTTTTGAGAGAGACAGAGCGTGAGCAGGGTAGGGGCAGAGAGAAAGGGAGACAGAATCCAAAGCAGCCTCCAGGCTCTGAGCTGTCAGTAAAGAGCCTGAAGCAGGGCTCAAACTCAGATCGTGACCTAAGCCGAAGTCTGATGCTTAACTGACTGAGCCACTGAGGCATCCCATGAGAATATGGAAGTTTTGAACAATCCTATTAACTGACATGAACTAATTGGCATTCATAGATTACTACACCTAACTCCTGGAAAATAAACACTCTTTATACATGCACATGAAATATTCACCTATAAAGAGCAATAAAGAGCCATATAACAAGTCTTAAAAGTTTTCAAAAATTGAACTACAGTACTGAACATTCTTTGACTATGGTGAGATTAAAACACAAGAACAAAAAGATCTCTAGCACATCTCCAAAACTAGAGCAAAGCAACAAATTCCTACATGGTCCATGAATGAAAGAAGAAATAAAAAAGAAAATTACAAAGTGTTTTTAACTGAGTGATGATTCAAAATATATCAAAATTTGGGAGATTAATTTGTAGTCCTTCTTAGAGGAAAATAATAGTTGTGATGATTATATCAGGAAATGGAAAAGAGCTACAGTCAATGCTCTAAACTTCCACCTTGAGATGAGGGAACAAAGAAAAACAATTTAAACGTAAAATGAATCAATGAAGGGAAATACATTTTAGAGCAGAAATCAATGTTATGAGAGACAAACACAAGATAAAATTAAAAAGCCAAGTTGTTCCTGTAAGAAGGTGAATGAAATTGCTAGCCTGTAGCTAACTTGGTCAACATAAAATAGAAAATACAAGTTAGTAAAAATGAGGAATAAAAGATACATTGCTACCTATTTTACAGTCATTTAAAGGAAAATAAGGTACTATTAAGAACAGTATTATTCCAGAGATGCCTGGGTGGCTCGATTGGTTAAGCAACTGACTCTTGATTTTGGCTTAAGTCATCATCTCACAGTTTGTGAGGTGGAGTCCTGTGTCTCTCTCTGCCACTCCCCCACTCATCACCCTCTCTTTGTCTCTCTCTCTCTCTCTCAAAATAAACAAACTTAAAAAAAAAGAAAGAAAGAACAGCGTATGCCAGTAAGGTTGACAACTCAGATATGAGATGAAAAATTTCTCTTTTAAAAGCAACTTTGAAGTATAATTGATATACAAAAAAAAAAAAAACTGTACACATTCAATGTATACGATTTGATGAGTTTGGACACAGGCAAATCCATGTGCAACCATCTCAACAATCAAGGTAACAGACATACCATATGCCTCACTAAAAGTTTTCTTGTGCCTCCTTGGGTATTTTGTTTTTGTTTTATAAGAATACAACATGAGATTTTCCTTTTAAAAAAGTTTTAAGTACACAATACAGTAATATTAACTATAAGCACTACGTTGTACAAGAGATCTCTAGAATTTATTCATTTGGTATAACTGAACCTTTATATCCATCGTTTATGGATTTTTAACATATTTTGCTTAAATTTTTAAAAAAATCTTTATTTTTGAGAGAGAGAGAGAGTGCGAGCAGGGGAGGAACAGAGAGAAAGGGAGACACATAATCTACAGAAGGCTCCAGGCTCTGAGCTGTCAGCACAGAGCCCGATGGGGGGCTTGAACTCATGAACCATGAGATCATGACCTAAGCCAAAGTTGGATACTTAACTGACTGAGCCACCCAGGTGCCCCTGACATATTTTGCTTAGATTTTCAGGAAGTTTTTATAGTGTTTTAGGTCTCCTCATATATTGACAGAAATGCTGAAACAATAAGCAAACTTATTAATTTTTGTCTACGGTCTCTCATTTGTTCCTACTGCAAAAAAACAAGTTTTGGTTCAAGAAAGCATTCAATAAAGATTTGAACTGAGTACAATTTGAAATAGAATGGTATTTAAATTTGTAGACTGGTCAAAAGAGAGTTGACATTTTTGAGGACCCAGAAAACATCTGGCACTGGGCAAGGTCATTAGGTATATTATGTGTTTGGGAGTTTTACATGCACTGAATGACAACTTATTACTCACATCTGAAGTCAAGTGAGGAGTATAAACAATCCCAGGACACTTACATTGTAAAATGGTATGTAGCTGCATCTATGCCTTTAAATGGCTTGTTTTTCTTGTATCCCCTTTTTCCTCTGACAGAACAGTAACAACATGATGATATAAACGGTATCAACATAACCTTCTGAGACTTTCCTTCATCTGAGTACCAGTCTCAGCATGGACTGATGATGTAACCTCTCTCTACCTCTACTTCCTCCTCTGTAAAACAAATACATAACAGAGTGATAGGAAAAATTGAGATAACATAGGTAAAGTGCTTTCCACTGTGCTTGGCATCTACATATACTCAAAATATGTTACATATTTTAGTATTAGTCTTAGACAAGTATTAGTGTTAGAATAACAGGTAAAGCAGCAGAGGATACTAACAGTGTGATCTGTAGCAAAGCATGTGGCCCTCTGAGGACATTAGCTCCCAGATAGGTAAAGATAATGCTTTGGCTTTGACTTCTTAAGGCCCATCCAGTGCCAAAACTTATACAATGCATGTTTTTACACCAAGGTGTATACATGTATACATCACTGGTCTTTATCTGAAACAATTCTATTTTCCATTTTCATGTATTTGATTGTTTTCAAGGCACCTTGTCAGTAGCCCAGCATAGTAAATTTTAGAAAAAAAAAAGATGTATATTAGAAGAGACATGGCTTATTTTCTACCTACCTACTTACTTACCTACCTATCATCATCATGATCTGTCTACAGAATGTATAATCATTAAACAATATTTGCCTTCTCATGTAGTTCACAAGCTCAACCTCAGTAAAAAAAAAAAAATGTCTACAGTGTTCTCCAAAGCACATTCCTACAAAATTTTACTTTTCAATCCAGTAATTTCTATGGGCTCCCAGTAGCTTTGTACAATTACCACTTAATCCTATTGTTGCAGGGAAGATGGCAAAGTAGGAGGATCCTAGGCTCATCTTGTCCCATGAATACACATAGATAACAGCCATATCAGTGTAAATAACCCCAAAAATGACCCAAAGACTGGAAGAACAGACTCTCCACAGCTGAATGCAGAGAAGAGTCCACATTAAAGAGGTTAGGAAGGGTAGAGACATGGTTGGGAGGCAAACTGACCCATAAGACTGTCGCTGGGAGGGAGGGATGCCACAGGCATGAAGAAGGGAAAGGAATAGACCCCAAACCAGGTACTCCAGGCACAGCGGACCCTCAAGAGGAAGAAAATACCCATAATATTTGGCTTTGAAAATCAGAGGTGCCTAATTTTGTGAGTTCTTACAATTACTGGGCTTTAGCACGTGGAGCTTTAAAAAATCAGTGGGCTCAGCTCTGGGAGAGCCAGGAGGGTGAGGAAAATGAGTCCTTGCCCTTAAAGAGACAGCACAACAAAGAGCCCCAGTGAGACACAGCACAGAAACAGCAGTTTGAAAAATGCTAGGGGTATACAGGAAGGAAATTTAATTTACTCATCTCAGAGCATGTGCAGGAGGAGCAGACATCTTTGGGAGACTTCTCCAAGAACAAGAACAAAGGAGCTGCCAGCACCATTTCCCTCCCCGACCTCTGAGCTAGATATACAATCACCTGCTGAAACTAGCAGAGGTATGTGGGTGATGGGTGAAACAGGTGAAGGGGACTAAGAGTACATTTATCGTGATGAGCACTGAGTAATGTATAGAATTGTGGAATCAATAAACTGTATGTCTGAAACTAATATGACACTGTGCATTAACTTCACTGGAATTAAAATTATATATCTCTATGTAATAATAAGTATATTAGAATGAAATTATGTATAGAGAGATCTCTATGCTGGATGTGGAGTCTGCCTAAGATTCTCTTTTCTCCTCTCCCCCTCTGTCCCTCGCCCACATTCATGTTCTCTCTCTTTGTCTCAAAAAAACAAGATTGTAAAACTTCAGTATTAACTAAGTTATAAATTACTTGTTGTGTATATTCTAATTGGAGATGAAAGACCAGGATTTAAAACACCAACGGTAAGAATGATTAATCTAATCAAGGCAAATCATGCTGGCACAAGCTTGAAAATAAATTTCTTATATTCAAGTCCCGGATTCAATACTAATTATTTGACCCTGTACATGCAACGTAACTTCTTTACTACTCCATTTTTATATATGTAAAATGGGAATTATTGAAATTGGTCAATATCAGCCTAAAGCTCATCGTGGTTTCCATGGCAAATTCTGATTAAATACAAGATTTTCCTTTTTTTAAAAAATTTTTTTCATGTTTGTTTTATTTTTGAAAGGGAGATTGACAGAGCATGAGCCAAGGAGGAGCAGAGGGAGAGGGAGACACAAAATCCAAAGCAGGCTCCAGGCTCCGCACTGTCAGCACAGAGCTGAACAGGGGCTCAAACCCACGAACCATGAGATCATGAGATCATGACCTGAGATGAAGTCAGGGGCTTACCGACTGAGTCACCCAGGTGCCCCAAATACAAGATTTTCTTTTCGTAAAATATCAATCACTGTAATGTGAAATAATTTGTGTGATTTGTGAAGTATGAAAGAAGACATTGGGAACAGAAGTTGGGAGAGTCCTGAAGGATTCTTATTTGTACTAACAGAGGGTTTACTACTTCTATACAGTTAACCAGCCAATATCTTTTCTAGCCCTGATTTCTAAGCTTTTTGTTTTGGAGACTCATCCCTAGCCATTTCTCATTTCTTATGCTCCCAGGTGAAGGTAGCTAAACTTGATTTCACCCTATCATTGCAGTTTGTTCAAATCCCAACTACTATGTATATTCTGATTATTTTCTTACAGATTGTTTCCCAGGCAAACTGAATGCATCAAACATAAGGATCACTACTTAGCATTTTTCTATCAGTTCCATTAAAAACATGGATTGTGTTTATTTATTGCTATATTCCCAGTGTTTAGCACAGTGCCTGGCATATGATATTTGTGGATTAATAAACTTATGATTTCAATGTGTAATACTTTCTCCCAGAAAACTTTGGGGAACGTGTGAGTGGCAGAGGAAAGGGGATGAAGAGAGACAGATGGTTCAATTGAGTCAAAGCTTATACACGGAGAGAATAATGCCTCATCCAAATCTGTATAGAAAAGTTAAAAATATCCCAGAGGTTACAAAAAGCAGCATACAATCCCTGGGATGGTTTAAATAATATCAATCAAGTCTCTGGTTTCATTTAGGTTATTATTTTATGATATAGAATCCAGATTTCTATGTATTGCATTAAAATCATTTACTCATTTCTTAGCTACACGGACATAGAGGATTTGCCTTTTCTGTTTAGCTTAGTACATGTTAAATCAAGCAGTTTCAGAATGGCATTATACACAACTTTAGAAATAAGAACTCCCTAAAAACAACTAATAAGCATCATATTGTCTATGTTTGCTTTATTTTGGACATTATGTAAGTCTTAGTAGGGTCAGTGCCAAATATTCTTAACGTTTTGCTTAGTACATTATAGATTATTGATAAATATATGTTGAACAAACACTACAGGAAAAAGTGAAAGCCACAGATATTTTGATTTAGCAAAGCAGAAAAACACAGAGCATATATTTTGAAAATAAGTGTGATATTTTAAGAAAAATGCATGTATAATCCCATTAAGATACATGGGGCAATAGGACCAGGCTAATAGGGAAAATTCAAGAGTAATCATAACTGAGATTTCCACTAACATGATCTGATAGACTCAACTCAGAAAGTTGAGTCCCAGATTAACACACAAGACAAGAAAGGCCAAATATTTAGAAGTTTCCACTGTCCAGGTCATTAATATACATTGTAAAGTTTGGGTCACAAACCAAGATACTACTTTCTATCTTTGCCCATATTGTCTAGTGGGTTAAAGTAGCTTGGGTCAATGGGTATCCATCCATCCATCCATCCATCCATCCATCCACCCAACCATTAATCCATTTGTTGAGTAAGTATTTAGTGAATATTTACTAAAGACACAGGCAATAGACACTCAGGGGTTGGTGTCTATCTATCTACCTTTCTATCTATCTTCCATCCATACTTGCGAACATGCACACACACACACACACACACACACACACACACAAACACACACACATACACACCTGCCTTCAGGATCTTAAAGGTTAGAAGAGAAGTATATCAAATTATCAGTAATAGTAAAATGTGATAAATGCTATAATAGGTACATCATATGGAAGAAAGAAAAGGAACATGTTACATATTCTAGAGAGAATCAAAAAGTGGTCCCTGGAGAAAATGATGTCTGAGTTGAGAACTAGAAGATAAGTAGCTTGTGAGAAATTGTTTCAGATACAGAGAATAGCACCTGATGGCATCAGGAAGACAGTCATCAGCCTGAAGATGAAGGCTTTCTCTTATTTGGTAGATAGAGAGGGACTGTGGTCACCTCAAGACCATCAACAAATGGAAAAATGGATACGGCAGGTTGGAAACTATTTCATCTTCCTATTAGTTATTATTACCAAAAAGTCAGAGAAGTTCACTGTAAGCATGAATATTGATATCAGCATTCTATCAAGGAAGGCAAGTGAAAATCTGTGAAATGATTGAATACCACTTGTCAACCAAGAAGTGAAAAAAAATTGAAACAAATTTTAGACAGGCACATAGGTTCTTTTATGCAGAGGAGGATTATCAGACAAAAAAGTCAAGTTACATAAAATTCAAACTCAGGGATAGGTGGAATTTATTTTTAGATACTCTGTATAATTGAACTTCCTGATTCTTTTAAGTGTCTGAGCCAGTGAATTCACTGTAGACAGCATTTGTACAGGGAGGCATAAATGTATTGGCCACCGACTATTCTTTGGTGCCCCAAGTATGTCTGTCTCAAACATATGGGTCAGGAAAAATGCTTTATTCTGAGATATCTTCCAGTCCTACTGATTTCAATGACAACATCAGAACTCTATAAAATTGTTATTCTCAGGGGTTCACAGGTACTCTTGGCCCTCATAGATAAAATAATCCAGCAACCCAAGATTTCTGCCTGCCTCAAAGCTCTTCCATTATCTCTGAAGACTTTCTTTGTAAGCACAAGAATTATGGTATCATGTCAGGAATTACTTTCTCAAATTGGTTCAGAATAAGTCCATGCAATTGCCCTGGGCTCTATGTTTTGCTAGTATTGATGAAATTCCAGGAAAGCTTTTCTCTAGAATAGACTTTAAGCCACCTTTTTGTACTCATTGTATTTATTAACCTATTTGGGGCTTTAATATTTCCAGATTAAAAGATACTCTTACCCAGAGGTATCTGCTGAAGAGAAGATAGTGCCATAAAATTCTTTATAAATGTGTAGCTGATTCTGGCCTTGCATACTTGGTTTTATCACTTTTAAAAAAAAGTTTTCCCTTAACTTTATAAATGTGTAGCTGATTCTGGCCTTGCATACCTGGTTTTATCACTTCAAAAAAAAAGTTTTGCCTTAACTTAGTTTTATTAAAAAATAACTATTGTCCAAAAAAAAATAGGTAAGAAGAGTAGCATTGCTTTACATTTTTGTCAATTTCTTTTGTGACCTGCTTAATAGAAGACAGCTGGATTCTCATAATAACTGCTTCTGCATTCAATCTATTGTGATTACTGTTGTTTTGGCTGAAGTATATGAAGAAATTATAGCTTCACACAGGTAAGTAGTTGAGGACTAGAAGACCGTATAGATCCTCCAAAAGATTTGAGGGACCTTAGGGTCCTCAGAGCACACTTGAAAGATGTTCATCTAACCCACAGTGGGCAGTGAGTCTTTACCAAGTTCAAAGATGAATTAAATAAACTCTGGATAGGGAGGGAGAGGAGTCAGAGATATTTAATTGTAAAATTTCATTAAAGTTAAACACGGTTTCCTCTTTATGGTGCTGTTTGTGTTTTATCTGGGAGGAAACTGATGCCTCCATCTTGCCCCCTTTGTCTAACCAATTGGTGGTTTTCCTATGCTTGCGTGGGCAAAGGTGTCAGTGAATGCACAGCATCATTATTGGACAACAACACGTTCTGGGGCAGTTTCCATAATACCGTTTATAACACCATTTCCTCAGAGAATGGCATGTCTGCTCTTTGATTATTTAGAGTGAAATATAATTTGTTCATATTCTAAAACGTATAGGAAACACGTTATCTGTTGGTTAGTACATTTGTGTATATGATACTTTATTTTTTTAATTAAAACTTTTTGCTTTCTTTCATTAAGAATATAATTGACATACAACATTTTTCTTTTTTTTTTTTTAACGTTTATTTATTTTGAGACAGAGAGAGACAGAGCATGAACGGAGGAGGGTCAGAGAGAGGGAGACACAGAATCTGAAACAGGCTCCAGGCTCTGAGCTGTCAGCACAGAGCCCGACTCTGGGCTCGAACTCACGGACCACGAGATCATGACCTGAGCCGAAGTTGGACGCTCAACCAACTGAGCCACCCAGGCGCCCCAACATTTTTCTAAGTTTAGGGCATATAACATGTTGATTTGATATATTCATATATTTCAATATGATTACCACCATGGTGTTAGCTAACACCTCTATCATTTCACATAATTATTATTACATTTTTGTGGTGAGAAGAATTAGCATCTGTGAATAAGCTTGAAATTTATAATACAATATCATTGACTATTATCACTTTGCTGTGTGTTAAATCTGCAAAACTTATTTATCTACCAGTTGCACGTTTGTAACCTTAAGCATCTTCCCAGTTCCCCCGCCTCCTAGCCTCTGGTAACTACCATTCTACTCTTTGTTTCAATGAATTCAGCTTTTTTAAACTCCATGTAAGTGGTATCACTAATATTTGTCTTTCTCTGTAGGACTTATATCACTTAGCATAATGCCTTCAAGTTATATTCGTGTTGTCACAAATGGCAAGATTTCCTTTTTTTTCTAATGGCTGAATAAAATTTCATAATATATGTAAATATATACACATACACCCCATATTTTTATCCATTTATTTGTTGATAGGCACTCAGGTTGTTTATGTACATCTTGGCTATTGTGAATAATGCTGCAAGAAACATGAGAATGCAGTTATCTTTTTGATATCCTGTTTTCATTTCCTTTGGGAAGGAAATGGGGATTTCAGAAATCCCAGAAGTGGGATTGCTGGATCCTACTGTAGTTGAATTTTTAATTTGATGTGGAACCTCCATACTGTTTTCCATGGTGGCTGAACAAATCTACATCCCTACCAACAGTGCATAAGGGTTCCCTTTTGTCTACATTCCCACCAATATTAGCTCTCATATTCTTAAAGGTAGCCATTCTAACAGCTATGAGGTTATATCTCATTGTAGTTTTGATCTGCATTTTACCAATGATTAGTGATGTTAAGCATCTTTCAATGTATCTGTTGGTCATTTGTATCTGTCTTCTTTGGGAAAAATGGCTATTCAGTTCCTCTTCTCATTTTTTAAAATGATTATTTTTATATGAATTATAGGAGTTCTTTATATATTTTGGATATTAACCCCTAATTGGATATATGGTTTGCAAATATTTTCTTCCATTCTTTAGGTTGCCTTTTTTTTTTTCGTGTTTCTTTTGCTGCTCAGAAGCTTTTTAGTTTGATGTAATAGCATTTGTTGATCTTTGCTTTTGTTGCTTGTGCTTTTGGTATCATGTCCATAAAATCATTGCCAAGACCAAAGTCAGGCAGCTTCTGTAGGTTTTCCTCTAGTATTTTAATTTTTATTTTTTTTTAATTTACATCCAAATTAGTTAGCATATAGTGAAACAATGATTTCAGGAGTAGGTTCCTTAATGCCCCTTACCCATTTAGCCCACCCCCCTCCTACAACCCCTCCAGTAACCCTCAGTTTGTTCTCCCTATTTATGAGTCACTTCTGTTTTGTCCCCATCCCTGTTTTTATATTATTTTTATTTCCCTTCCCTTATGTTCATCTGTTTTGTCTCTTCAAGTCCTCATATGAGTGAAGTCATATGATTTTTGTCTTTGTCTGAGTGACTAATTTCACTTAGCATAATACCATCCAGTTCCATCCACATAGTTGCAAATGGCAAGATTTCATTCTTTTTGATTGCTGAGTAATACTCCTATATATATATATATATATATACACACACACACACACACACACACACACACACACACACACACACACACCACACCTTCATTATCCATTCATCCATCAATGGACATTTGGGCTCTTTCCACACTTTGGCTATTGTTGATAATACTGATATAAACATGAGGGTGCATGTGTCCCTTTGAAACAGCACACCTGTATCCCATGGATAAATGCCTAGTAGTGCAATTGCTGGGTCATAAGATAGTTCTATTTTTAGTTTTTTGAGGAACCTCCATACTGTTTTCCAGAGTGGCTGCACCAGCTTGCATTGCCACCAACAATGAAAAAGAGATCCTCTCTCTCTGCATCCTCACCAAGGTCTGTTGTTGCCTGAGTTGTTAATGTTAGCCATTCTTACAGGTGTAAGGTGGTATCTCAATGTGGTTTTGATTTGTATTTCCCTAATGATGAGTGATGTGGAGCATTTTTTCATGTGTCGGTTGACCATCTGGATGTCTTCTTTGGAGAAGTGTCTATTCATGTCTTTTGCCCATTTCTTAACTGGATTATTTGTTTTTTGGGTGTTGAGTTTGATAAGTTCTTTGTAGATTTTGGATACTAACCCTTTGTGTGATATGTCATTTGCAAATATCTTCTACCATTCTGTCGGTTGCCTTTTAGTTTTGCTGATTGTTTCCTTCACTGTGCAGAAGCTTTTTATTTTGATGAGGTCCCAGTAGTTCATTTTTGCTTTTCTTTCCCTTGCTTCCAGAGATGTGTTGAGTAAGAAGTTGCTGCGGACAAGATCAGAGAGGTTTTTGTCTGCTTTCTCCTTGAGGATTTTGATGGCTTCCTGTCTTACATTGAGGTCTTTCATCCATTTTGAGTTTATTTTTATGTATGGTGTAAAAAAGTGGTCCAGGTTCATTCTTCAGCATGTCACTGTCCAGTTTTCCCAGCACCACTTGCTGAAGAGACTGTCTTTATTCCATTGGATATTCTTTCCTGCTTTGTCAAAGACTAGTTGGCCATACGTTTGTGGGTCCATTTCTGGGTTCTCTATTCTGTTCCATTGATCTGAGTGTCTGTTCTTGTGCCATCTTCTAATAATTTTATGGTATCAGGTCTTAGGTCTACGATTTTAATACATTTTGAGTTAACTTCCATAAGTTTTAGGAGATAGGGATTCAATTTGATTTTTCTGCATGTGGTTATCCCAATTTTCCCAACACCTTTTGTGAAGAATGTAGTATATTAGTATATATTTTTTCATTACTTGTTGACATGCATGGAATAGGGATGGTCTGTACTTTTCCTCTACCTTCTGTTGCTACACCAAGTCAGAAGTTAGCTTGGTAGAAATAAGCATAGTATTCAATAAATATTGGTTAAATTGGAAGGTTAAAAGGTTGGTTTGAGGATGAATTGCTCTACCCAAATGTTCTTCCATACCTAGTTTTTTTATTGCTTGTTTTGATTCATTTTTATTTATTTTCTGAAAGAGATAGAGAGCTAGTGGATAAGAGGCATAAGGGGAGGGAGACAGAATCCCAAGCAGGTTTCACACTGTCAGCACAGAACCTGATGTGGGGCTCAAACTCATGAACCATGAGATCATGATCTGAGCTGAAATCAGGAGTTGAACACTTAACCGACTGAGCCACCCAGGTGCCCCATTCTTCTAAGCCTAGTTTAAGCTTCAACTTCTGTCTGGAATTTTCTTGTTATCTCAGAATGAGTCTGAATAATGTGGTATCCAATCCTGCAGCAGGGGTGAATACTTCAGACTCTGGTTCTTCTCCTTGCCAGTCTCAAGTGCTGTGATACTTGTTCTCTTTATTTCCAGCAGCTTCAGGTTTGCTGATATATTTCTTTTTTTTTTTAATTTTTTTTTTCAACGTTTATTTATTTTTGGGACAGAGAGAGACAGAGCATGAACGGGGGAGGGGCAGAGAGAGAGGGAGACACAGAATCGGAAACAGGCTCCAGGCTCGGAGCCATCAGCCCAGAGCACGACACGGGGCTCGAACTCACGGACCGCGAGATCGTGACCTGGCTGAAGTCGGGCGCTTAACCGACTGCCCCACCCAGGCGCCTCAGGTTTGCTGATATAAAATAAATATCATAGTAATTCCCTAAGGATGTTGGGAGCCAGAAATTTAATATTTTGAAAATATTTGAAGGAGTTTTTTTAAGATAGAAGCAGAAAATAATATTAATAATGAAATTTAAAAGAGATGAAACATTTCTAAATAACACAGCTCCTTTGATCATGTTAGATCAAACCCACTTCATTTGAAAATATATTTACTCCTTATTTTCATAGCACCTAATGGCACAAGTGCTACTTTCTTTATATAAAACTAAAAATGTTAAAGCAATTTCACTACATTTGAGGAGACCAAAGGACACTGATCAGTGCTACCAACTTGACTACAGGTAAAACAATATGATTTGGGATGTGGGGCTCCAAAATATACCTGAAGAATTTTTTGGGTAAATATATAAAAAGATGTTAGTCTAAGGTCAGACTTATTTTTTAGCTTGTTAACTTGCTTATTTGTTAAATATCCATTTATTGTTTTAAATTCACTGTTTCACTTAAACTCCTTGAATATATATATATATATATATATATATATATATATATATATATGTGTGTGTGTGTGTGTGTGTATGTATGTATATATATATATATATATATATATATATGTGTGTGTGTCTCATTTATTGAATATTTGGACTATTCCAATAATGATATTCTCACTACCCACTATTATGGATTACTTCCTTCTTCATACCCCAAAAACGACCTTTTCAAATGTATAGGTAAAATGTTATTTCAGAATTTGCACTTGTCAATTAACCTATAAGGCTGACTACATTTAAGTATTGGCTATCCTATGAAGGTTTTGGTTTGTGATTTGTTTGTGAATTGTCTGTGATGTTCTTTGCTAATTTCTTAAAAATCTTAGACAGGCAGAGATGTGGTTGGCAGGGGAGAGAGGCAGAGGGAAAAGGGTAGCGGGAGAGAGGGAATGTTAAGCAGGTTCCATGCTCAATGTGGAGCTGGAGGCAGGACTTGATCCCACCCCCCTGGGATCATGACCTGAGCTGAAAGCAAGAGTCAGTCACTCAACTGACTGAGTCACCCAGGCACCCCACCATCTATGCTCATTTTAAATCAGAGAACATTTCTCTTGCTTATTTATAATAGATATTGGAGGTTAAAGATATTAACCCTTTGCCTATTATGTAGACTTGAATTTTCCTTTGTTGGCATTTACTTTTCAATTTTATTCACAGAAATTTTAGATATACTGACTTGTCATTTTATGAAGTATGGTAAAGATAACAATATTTATTAATATTTACTACGGGGCGCCTGGGTGGCACAGTCGGTTAAGCGTCTGACTTCAGCCAGATCACGATCTCGCGGTCCGTGAGTTCGAGCCCCGCGTCAGGCTCTGGGCTGATGGCTCAGAGCCTGGAGCCTGTTTCCGATTCTGTGTCTCCCTCTCTCTCTCTCTCCCGTTCATGCTCTGTCTCTCTCTGTCCCAAAAATAAATAAACGTTGAAAAAAATTAAAAAAAAATATTTACTATATGTGGGAAATGTATGAGTTTACTATAGGCTTTATCTCTTTCCCTCTTAAGTACATGAAATAAGTATTAGTAATTCAGAAACTAAGGTTTATAAGGATTAAATAATCCAAATGTACAGTGGGTAAGAGGCAGATGTGAAAAAGATGCTGAAAAAGATGTGTCTGAAGCCAGAACCCTTATTCTTGGACTCTCCCTTCCAGCATCTCCCCTTATACATTATTGCAAAGACTTTCCCCACCCAGATATCAGATAAACACTGATCTATACTTTCTTTTCATTGTTTGGTAGCTTTATTTTTAACTTTTAAAAATAAACCCAGAATATGTTGTGAGTTAGAGATATCCCTATGATGTGTTTATAACTTGATAATCAACAGTCTTCTAAATAGTTATTACTTAGTTCTCCATTGATATGAAATGATTTGCCGTCTTTTATTAGCAGATCAGATACCCTCCTTTTAGGATCCGCTGCCTGGATACAGGTCTATGTTCTGTGAAAATAGATTTTATTCAAAACGTGAACTAACAACTATCATGACAATGAAATCTATTTGTGTGTTAAAGTCCAAATCCAAAGAGAAATCAGTCAGACACAGTCTGTTCTTTCAGAGTCTGACGCCAATAACCGAGGATTGACTCTGTTGTTTTGGACTCTGTAAGGGTGAGTATGAGCCCAGCTTTCATTCACTGAGCAGTTATTAGGTACCTGGCATGGCAGTGAGCATAATGCATGTTCTGCATAGTTATATTCCTGAGTTCTAAAAAAACTGACACCCAATTTAACACACTGATGGGGATATGGGGATTAGGGGAGCATGTGTTAGCCTCTGATCTAGGAAGATGAGGTAAATGGAGACAGAGGAGGCTTTTCCACATTAACTGAATTCTCTCCAGGGCAATTCTCGCATGCCTAGAGAAATCATTTATTTCTTTTAAAAAAAATGTTTCAATGTTTATTTATTTTGAGAGAGAGGAGAGCACAAGCAGGAGAGGGGCAGAGAGAGAGAGAGAGAGAGACAGAGAGAGAGAGAGAGACAGAGAGAGAGAGAGGAAGAGAGAGAATTCCCAAGCAGGCTCTGAACTGTTAGCACAGAGCTCAATGCAGGGCTCGATCCCACAAACTGAGATCATGATATGAGCTGAGATCAAGAGTCAGATGCTTAGCTGACTGAGCCACCCAGGCGCTCCAGAAATCATTTATTTCTAAGGCAAGATCAAATTTAACTGCTGTAACCAGAAGAGGCTGAGTCAAGCCAGGCTCATCAAATGGAAGGCCAGAGTGTAAAGGATGGGGCTCTAAGCCAGCCTAACCCATACCCTGACCCCTGTAAACAGCTCTTTTGCAGTCCCCTCACTTCCAGGCCCTCCTTCAGGGATTGCTAACATAGAATGTGTTTATTCCTTTTTAAGAAATTACTGATTACTCCAAAAAAGAGGTAGATTTCAGAGGGAAAGCATGTTAATCTCAAAGGATGAAGAATGCTCATTGGATATTCATCAAAGGATGAAGAATATGTTTCATTGACCGTGGTCTAGAGACATGCCTAGCTGGACAACCGTTTAACTTGCAAGTGTTCTTTCATTCAATGACTAAAATATTTCACGGATAAAACTGAAAGCTTATGGATGCAGATAAAACATGTTTAAGAGATTTAAATCGTCATCCTAATGATAGAGGCAATCATTGAGGAGACAGACAGGAGAGAGAGATGGATCTAGAGAAGGGCAGTCCTTTTTATAAGTGTAGGGCAAGTAAAGGTGATAAAAGAGAGCTGCAAATGAGGTGACATTTATATAGCTAAGGGTCACAATACGGAACTGGTCAAGCGGAGTCAGAAGAGCAAAAAGAAGGCTTGGTGCCTGTTGAATGGACACCACTGCGTTGACTAATTCCTCCTCACTCTTGTGACTCAGCTTACTCGACATGTTTCTGGAAAGCTTGAGTTATGAGTTATTTGTACCTTCAACATGTTTCTGGAAAGTTCGAGTTATGAGTTATTTGTCCCTTCAGTGATCTCTTATGGAAGCCTGACTGCTTACTTCTAGAAATTGCCATAAGAATGTAGCATTTTAGGGGGTAACTCTTGCAGCCCACTGATCCTCAGTTCAAATCTTAACATCGTCATTTACTAACTGCGACTTTGGCTCAAATACAATTGTTGTTTCTCAATTTCTTCATCTATACAATGAATATAGTAGTACTATAGTTCTAGTTCATCATGAAGACTAGATGAATTAGCATCATTAACACACATTAACACTTGGGAAAGGGTATGATAATTAATCATTGCTCAATAAATGTTGGCCACTATTGTGGCCATTCTTATAGCTCATTTTCTTGTTTATATTCTGCACTAGATAGTAAATTCATGAAAGCCTGGTTTAAATGTTCATTACTGAAGATCTTCTGAAACCTTAACATGCATAAAAATCTCTTGAGAATTTGTAAATGCAGATTCTATTTTAGTAGAAGTTGGTTGGAATCCAAGTTTCTGTATTTCTATTATTTCTAATAAGCTTTCAGGCAATGAGCTATCCATCTACTTTGATTAAGAGCAGTGAAAAACAAAACCACTTGGGAGAAAATAATCCAATTCCTGAATGATTTGGTCAGCACCACAACCCACTACTCCTTTTTGCTTTGGTTCCCTGGAATAACTGTATCTCTGTGAAGATGGTTGGATTGCCCATGTTACTTTCTCTCTCCACATCAGACATGGGCTCCATATATAGGTAAAGTTGGTGTCACTAGCAGAATAGAATCTTAAATCAGTTTCTCTGTGCAGTGGGTTTCCTAGGCTCCTGTTTCAGCAAGTACTTCAGGCAATCGGGTTACCAGAGACCTTGGGGGAGAGTGAGTTCATTGTATGAGGTGAAGCCAGCTTGTTTTTTTTTTTTTTTTCTCATTTTCTTCTGGTCCAGCAAATATATGGAGATCTGAGCAGTAGCTGAGAAGCTAGTTCTCTACCAGGAAAGTGGGATCCCTGATGGCCATAGGTGAGGTCCTTTATGGCCTTTATGGTCCTTTACATCTGTCTAGAGTCCATGTTTCTAGAGGCTCCTATTTGATGGCCTAGATTTCCATCTATTGGTGTCTGCTTTGTGGGAGTAGGCAATACCGATTCTGCAATGGTAGTGATACAAACAGGTGTTCACAGTACCTTGCACAAATAGATAATAGTAGTACCTTGCATAAATAGATAAATAGTACTTAAAGGTGTCTGACTGATTGCAATGATACTGTACTATATAAGAACAGGAGTGAGTATGGCTGTGTTTGCAAAAGTCCTTTGGGAATGTTTCCTTGATTGCTAGAATTCTTAGCATCTTCTTTCCCTTAACTCATACTACAAAAATAATCCAAGTAATTAAAATTTGGCATTTGATTACCTTTTGTTTCCCTCACTGCTGCTTCATACTGTTGTTTTCATTCTATTGAAATCTTGTTTCCATGGCTGGACTATATTTTCTTTGAGTGAATGAGAGCCTTTGCCTGTATCACCCATATAACCAAGTGTTCAACAAAGTGCTGGACACCCAAGGCCTACAGTGAAGAGCTGCTCAATCTTTGAAAGTAGTTACTATCTTCCTTCTGGAAATTAACAGCAACTAGTTGATAAAGCAACTGAGACTGGAATCTTCAAACCTTTTCTTTCTTTAAATGAAAAGAAAGGCCTTCTGGAGTGTGAGATATAAATATTGAATTAGACCAACCTCAAAGGGAGCTTTTCTGCTTAGGAAAGCCCAGCTACCTCAGGCTTCTTTCTCCAGGAATTTAGGACTCTTTCTTAACATACAAGACATATATAACATGAGTGATGAAAAAGGAGTTCTGTGGCTTGGACAATGCCATCTGATAATTTGGTAAAACATACTGAATACATTGCATGTTACTTTTGTGTGTGTGTGTGTGTGTGTGTGTGTGTGTGTGTGTGAGAGAGAGAGAGAGAGAGAGAGAGAGAGAGGGAGGGAAAGAGAGAAAGGAGTGAAATACAGTGGAAGAGACAAACAGAAAGTAACAGGAGTGGAAACTATTAACTATATAAACTATATAACATGTATGGAAACTATGATTACATACATATAGAACATAAATATACATTACATATAATTAATATATATTATGTGTGTATATATAATATATGTATATCACTTTTTTTTCCCTAGTCCAAAGGGACCATATGTAAAAATAGTAATATGACTAATAGGTTTATTGGTAAGAAGATTAGCCTGTACTTAGAGCAGGAATACCAAGTAAGTGAGTAAAACAAAGGAAACAATATGATAATTAATACTTTCAAACATCAAAATTGTCCTGGGGAAGTTTAGGTCTATATTGTCCTTATTTCAGTTTATTTTATGGTTTAATTTTATTTTTGTTTTGAGTTACAGATGGCCGCATACCCCTCTCTGTTATTGGGAGCCTGAAGATCTAAACAGAGTCCTAAGAAGGTGAGGAATTATAAATTAGCAGATGAGAGATGAAAGCGGAATAAATATTTGTTTGGAGTTTTCAGGTTGGACCCCAATTTCTGAACTAATACTATCACATGTGATATGGGACAAATCAGTTCACATTTCAAAGCATTATTATTTTTTTCATCAGAGGTTAAATGACAATAGCGATAATGACCTTCTATTTGCGGCAAAGTTTTGAGAAAAAAAACAGGTTAAAGGTTGTCAAAGAAAATGATTTGAAAAGGAGAAGGTTCTGCACAAACAAAAGCTCTTGGTCATTGATGGCATGTGAGAGACAAGGGAAAGAGGATGTGAAAAGAACTTTGAAGTTTCCCACTTCAATCACTGGAGGAGGACAATATCATCACAGTAAACAAAATAGAGGGTTCGTTCCAGACAATTTAGAGAACTGTAATAGGTGTCAGGTAATAGGTTCTACCCAAGTAATATTCTGAGCTCTCTACACAACACGATTCTTATAGATTTCTTTTCCTAGAAAATAGCCAATGCTTACATACCATCTCTACTACATTATAAAGCCTTTTGATGGCAAAGATTGTCTTACATGTTTGTTTATTTGTTTCTTTGTTTTGTACTTTTTTAGGGACAAGTTCTCAAAATGAGCAAGATTTGTTGGGTTTGAGTAGTTTTTCATCATCTCAGATGCTAGCCTATTTTGAACTTTCTTTCTTCTTGATTCACTGTCTTGACATATTCTTGGGCATCTGGTGTAGCCAAGAAGACAGCTGTAGTCTCCTTTCCTAAAGGAGATCCTGTCTGTAAAACATTTACATAGTGCATAGTATATAGTAAGGGATGTAAGTACTAAACATTATTACTCTTTTTAGAAAGAAGTGCTAAAATTATAGGACTATGAATTTTCCTCTGAATAAGTGTTTGGCTGCTTATTGTTTGGCTGCATTTTGAATCACATAATTTTTAATTTTTAGTCATCAGAGATTATATGAACCACCATGCTCACTTTTTAAAAGGAAAAAAAACATAAAATGGAAATGGATTAACCAATATCACACAATATCACCGTGTGTGTGTGTGTGTGTGTGTGTGTGTGTGTGTGTGTGTGTGTATACATATATATATACTTGGTGCAAATATATATACATGCATATATACATGCATATATACATACATACATACTTGGTGCAAATCAACCAGGAAAAAATAAATAAATCTTCTTTAAATTGTCCTATGACTATATTTTGCAGGATCTTATGTGTAAATGTCTGAAATTATAACCAACTTCATTATTGCTATTTTTAAGGAAGCTCTTCTTTAACCAAATAAAAGTGAAAAATCATGTAAATGAAAAAGCAAATAAAAATGGAAAATCTCACTTCCATGATGTCCAAATGGGTATTAATTTTATAGATTATCCTAACAAAAGCCAAGATGTTTTTGATTACCTGGATAATTATTGAATTTTCAAAACTATTTTGGAAGTGCCAGATCTAAGCCTTCCTATGTTACATAAGCAAGGAAGACTTGGACAATATTAGCTCCTTAATTTCATTCTTGAATGTCAGTTATGAGAAGAAACTGCTACCTGGTTGTAGATTCATATTTTTAGCTATTTGAAAATCTTCAGCCACTCTGTGGCAATTCATTCCTTTTTTTGTTATATAATCATTATCATTATTATGGGCATAGGCTGGTTTTCCCTTTGGAAATCTAAAAGAAATCACAGAGACTAGCTATGTAGAGTTGACATGCCCTTCACAAAGTCTCCATTAGGTGTCTCATTTGGAAAATGTGAACCAAGTGAACAAAGTATAGATTTAATTTTGTTTCATTAGATTGTGAAGAGACCAACAGGAACTAATTAGTGTTAACTACAACACGCTTCACTAATATCCTGCCAAAACAAAGATTTCCTACAGTGCCAAGATGAGAGACATGTTCAGGATGATAAGAGAGAAATGTAAGCGGGTTAGTGCAATTATTATTACAATTATAGCTGCAAAGAGTTCTAATTGAAAGGGGATTTTGCTCTGGGTGGGGGGAGATTGGTAATAAGCTCCCTTAAGATCCTGGGCTAGACATTTAATTTTGATTTAATGGCATAATTTTATATGAAATGGACGCAAATTAATTATTAAGCCATATTTACTGTGATTATTCATACAGGCAACATCTTAAAATGACAAACAGGGGTTTATGAAGGGTAACCCAGCTACTCAGCCCCCTTTGGGTGATGGTAAACTGAGAGGTTTTGGACGTAAGTGTCCATTAATGTGGTGAAGGAGAGGTTCTGTCCATATCAGAGACATGCCATTGGTAAAGTGTTGCCTTCAGGTTATAGCTCTGGCCATTTAACTTGAGTGCCTCTTGTTATTAGAACACCTGTTGTATAAATGATGAAAAATTTTAACCTTCTGAAAGTTGTTCTCACTCTCCATATTGCAACATAAATCACAACAATGTTAGCAAATTAGTGGTAACATTTTGTCCTCCAGGCCTCCTGGAAAGCAAAATACAGGAACCAATGGAACAAAGGCAGGATGCAAACCACCAGGGGTGCTAGATAATGTATACTTATGTGTATGCACATACAAAAATTACACATTACAGTGATTTCTAATGATTATCCTCTGCGTTAAAACTATATCCCACAAAGTAATGTAATTCACCTCTTATGTCTAGCAAGTGTCTTCTGTGATACTTCTAGCTGTCACTCAGAGGTTGTAATGACTTAAAATATTTAAGGTTGCACAAAGACTTTGTGCACACCCCACCCCATACATCCCACACAAGTATACTATACACGCAAAGTTGGTAAATATTTCCTGATCATTTTAGTATTTTCCTAACATATAAGTCTTTGGGAGACACGGAAGATCTCCGTGGCTTGGCCTCTGCTCTTGACTTTCTAATGATCAATTTAGGGACACTTGAACACATTATTATAAAAAAAATAATTATACGCTAAGCATTTCCATGATGTGAGATAACAGTCGCCATTGACTTAGGCAGTTTGGAAAGTGGTTAATGGAGGATTAAATTATAGGTATAGGAATTAGATAGGCAGAGAGATCACAGAATGTTCCGGGACAGGAAATGATAGCAGGATTAGAGGAGACTTGGACTTGTTAATGAGACAGTGAATAGAAACAAACCTTCATACGGGTAAGTAAGAGATAATAATGTCAGATGGGTGGGGTTTAGACTTTGGTTTATCTTGCTGGCAGATAGGAGGACTAATGTATGAGGGATGATATGCGTACTATGACATTTTAATATAAGCCTTTGCCTAATATCTCATTTGCAGGCACAGCCACTTCCCAGGAGAATGGAAGCTTTACTAAAGGCAAGCCATTGCTCAGACAGGTTTCCCAGGTGCTGAGATCTCTTAAAGTAAAATATCCAAGAGTAATATATCCAAGTAAAATCCAATATATCCAAGTAAAATATCCAAGCTTAGGAGTAAATTTCCAAATCTGATTTCCCTAAAGAAGCGTGGCGTAGAGCTCTCGGAAGTTATACAAAACAAAAAGATTTTTATGAAGAATGAGCTGCAAACCAATATGGTTTGTACTTCATTATAGAAAGAATTTGAAAAGATCTGGCTTGATGATGCTTGTATAACGGTAGGGGACTTCCAACATCACCCCACACCGCTACTTCCCTCACTTTACAAGATAATTATAAACATTGTAATTCTCACAATTCTATCATTTGGACAATGGCCAACCGCATGAAACCATTTATGCCCATGGATGCCTAGAATAATGAAACAAGTCTTCAGCACTAAAATCCTAAAAATTCTAAAAGAGGAGATGGCTGCACTATGGAAATCGAACTTTATCTCCACAGCTGTGCACACTTCAGAAAACTTTACAGAATGCGAAAGCACTTTTGTTTTCCTCCTTTGGAATTATGAAAAAAAAATTAAACATTCATGGACATTTTAAATTCAGGGAAAAGTTAAAACATGTTCAAAATAAATTTTGACAACATCTGTTCTTTTTGTGTGTGAAAACTCACTTTTATTTCTTTAATTGAAGTAATGGTTGTTGCTCTTACTTGCTCTTATCCCTACAAGAAAAGAGTCAATACTAGACCGGTATTAGACACTGAATATTATCTGACCTCTGACATAACTTTGACAAACTTTAAGACTGTTTCCTTGTTCCAGGACTATCTTCTCTCTCAACTTCAACTCTGTCTTCTATCTTCTTTGATAGAAAGAAGTTGCTCATATGTTAGAAAAATGTATATCTATTGTTTTCTTTCTAAATAAATGTTTACATTCCTTACTGTATGTTTGAAACTCATGATGAAGTAGTTATTTTTTTATGATATCAAACGCAAAATAATTTGCTCTTTACCCCCGGAGCTACCCACTTATCCACACCCCCAACCATTCTGTCCCAGTTTTTCCCTGCTTGCTTGTTTAGTTCTTAGTAGAAAAGATATTTGTTTCTGCCACTCTTATAACTAGCTTTTTAACCAAATGAATCATGGTAAGTATGTGCACCCTTATGTGATTTGTAAGCATATTTCATATCCTAGTCTTAAAACAGAAATGGACTTCTACACACAGAAGAGGTACCTGCCTAGAATCAATTCATTTTTATTATTTATTATCACCCTTACAAAGAGGGGAAAATGGTTTTCCTATCCTCTGTGTTTGCAAAGTCTAAGCTGACAGAGTCAGGAAATGGATATGAATTCCCAGAATTGCCATATGGAGGGCAGACAGGGGACAGTTTCCACGTCTGCTGCTGTCCACTTTCATTCAGGCTGTGAACTTCCTTTGGCTGTTTGCAGCCACAGAGGGTCAGAAGCTTAAGTTAGCTTCTGAGTGTAATGTCTGTTTACAACATTTCACTCACCATGACAAATGGGACCCGGTCAGGTTCACTGTATTTGGAGCCCATTCCTGGTGGGTTTCATCATTTTGTTCTTTGACCGCAAGTACAACTCTGAATATATATCTGTCAGGATACAATTCTACAGAGATGCTGAACATTTAACCCTGAGTTAGGCAGTGCTAGAAATGGAACTGTAAGATAAATTAACAAAGTGCATTTTCCGATGTTAAATCTTGATTTTTCTCCTTTCAGAGAAATCATTGACTTGTCAGTTCAAAAAAATAGATTTATGCCTAAAACCTCATGGCACTCAGATTGCCCTGGTCTCTTCAACAATAGTCCTCAGTCCACAATCCACTAATTTATACATGTTTCTTCCTTCTCTGTGTTCACCATCTTTCTGCCTGTATTAGAAGATATTCCAGGTTAAATAGTCTCTTAATTCACCGCCACATGCCTTCTAATTCCCTCATCCTTAACTCATCCCCTTCTTTCAACTTGTGAAAGATTTTCTTAAAATTCTCCATTCAGTAAACATTAATTGACCAACTCATTTCTTTTGTTTTCAAGTGACAGTATTTCTAGTTATTTATTTGCTCACATAACTGAAATTGGGGGTATGGAATAATCTCATATGTGGCTGCAGCCCAGGTGTTGGAGAGAGGGACAAAATAATCTCTTCTCTTCTCTCTCAATTCCATCCTTCCCTGTGAGTGCAGTCTCTGCTTATGTTGAAGCATTGCCCTCAGTGTCTTATTAAAAATGGCTTTCTCCATTCAGAAAAGGAAAATAAACCTAAGATGTTCAGCTCGGATATTCTTACAGCTTCAGACTCTAGAAGAGAACTTCTTTCCCAAAGCTCTTTCTCAACAGTTTGGGGAGGCCTCTGATTAACCTAGCCTGGTTTTATGCCCATCGCTAGATTTAAAAGGTCCAAGGTCAGACATACCAGAATCACATACAATGATGCCCATATGATTTCTGAAAGGATTCTAGTCAGCGCTCTGCAAATGAACCCATCATTGTATCAGTCACTGGGCTTGCAGAGGTGAAAGACAGGACTGTAAGAACCTTGTAGCTGGTGAAGGAAGCAGACTAACACAACAAAACAGGACAAACAGTTCTAATTTGATGCGATAATTATTGAATATCCTTATGCTCAAGATGTTCTTGAAGCACAGATGTAGGCAAATCAGAAGAGGTGTTACCTGAGGATTCCTGGAGGAGCTAAATCTTGCAGAATGCTAGGGGCTGGGAAAATCTGATGATGTGCATTTGCAAATAATCGCAACAGCATGAGGAAAATATTATAGGCAAGACTTCCTGGCATAGTCTACGATCTGTAAGAAGTCCTGGAAATGAAGGGGAAGGAGCAGGAGGAAAGAGGGAAACCATTAAAAGTTGTAACATAATCCTATTCATATATTAGTAAATTTAAGTCTAGGAACAGTAGGAAGAACGAACCCAGAGGTAGGAGAGAAGCGGGGGCAGGGAGACATGTCCCAGGGCAACTGCACTGAACTCAGTGCAGGTCCATAGGAAAGAACAGCAATACAGAGGATACCTCAACTGAAGAACTATGGAGAAGCTCAAAGGGACAAATCTGAGTGACAAATTAGATAGGCTGGAAGAATGTCCACACTGGTTTCCAAGTTTCTGACCTAGATGCATAGAATAGAATCAAGATCTGGAAGGCTAGAAAAGGAATCATATTACCCTGTCATTTACTGTACATCTACTCTACCAGCCAGCTAGTCTTCAAGCATTGCAGAGTTTCAAGGATCATGTACTTGAGGTTAGTTACCACATTCTTTTTCTCCGTCCTCTGTTTTTGACCCACAAAACTCTCAATTTCACTAGACCTCATCTAAAACGGAGGCCCAAAATGCCATATGAAAAGGTATGATCTACAAGTAGATTGAATCATGGGTCTGAGGGAGAATTCTGACTGAGGGAGCCTGGTCAGGGGTTGCTGTAGACATGGAACAAGCAGTGGTATATAGGAGCTTTAGGGGTGGCCAGAAGACCCCAACAGTATCAGTCAGCTCATAACCAAAGATCAGAATGGCGCTACTTGGCTACAAAAGCAGTTAGAAACATCTGGTTTCCCTTTAGATTATATAAATATTTTGACTTTTATACAAGCAATTAGAAAATGTGAAGTGATCTACCTTTGAATTGTGTATTTACTTGTTAATCCACTTTACCCTCTTTAATATACATTTATCTTTTGTTTCTTTGAAAACTCGTCTTTCCATCTCAAAACTCAAAGCTTCAGGTTTCTGAATAAAAAGTGAGTATGAGATATCCACCTCTAATTCAATTTTCTTTAAGAAATAAACATGCTTGAAATAAATATGCCAAGAGTCTGTCAGACTTTTCTTTTTCTCATTGTTTTTATCTCCGCCTCTCCCATTCTTTTCTTTCAAGCTCCCTCTTGTTTTTCTATATCAAGACATTTTCTTTCTTTACAGAATAAACAAACTGAAATGCTCATAGTCTAACATCTTTCTGACATTCTATAGAAAAAGCAGGCTGTAAATCATCGTGCTGAGTTACCTTAAGGTGAGAAAGAGGAAAAGGGAAAATTTATAGGATGATAGATCATTGTCACTGATTTCTGTCCATGGGGCCAAAGAATCGTACAGTTCACATGAAATACCATGTGAGCAAAGGCTGCACAGATAAGGCTAATCTTCAGGTGATATTCTCAGAGCTAAAACTAAGAACCTTATGGCAAATCAGCATCCTTAGACTCTATGTCTAGATAAACTCTCCCTCCAGACCTGTGACTTCCTGATCCTCATTCTGACCTCCATTCCATCCATACTTAGTTCTTGAGGTACCCATATACGAAGCTCCTCACCTTTCTCCACTGATTCGATCAACTGGTCCCTTTCTTCTTCCCATATTCCCTTTCAACACCAGGCTCCATATGCACTCCCTCCAGGCAAAAATTTCAGATTAACTCCACCTTATAAAAACATTTCCAATCAAGAATACTTTGAGCTTTTATATATAAAACTGCAACTTTCTACGCACAGCTATTTGTTAATTGTTCCGCATTCTTATTCTAGCTCATTCATCCACCAGCCATTAGATCAAGTATTTGTATAAACATACAAGCCCTGGGTGTATCACTGGTGACATAGAATATATTAAAAGAGATATGCTCCCAGGCTTCATGGAATTTTAAGTAAATTGACAATGTCTATTCAGTAAGTTAAGTTCTAGCTGGAGACATGAAGAGAATGTTATGGGAACACAGAAGAGATGCAGGGCTTTCAGGCTTGGCGGGGCGGGGACAAGAGGCTTGCTGGAAGATAAGGGGCCTCAGCTGAGTTTGACAGAGACAGGAAGTATTACCTGGTTGGGGGATATGGTGGGACATTCCAGAAGAGTTGGAAAAACCTCAGATACTGAGGGAATTTTAAGCAGGTTCGTGTGGTTGCCGCAGAGAATGCCATCAGTCGTGGGAAACAGGATGGAGAAAGTCTCAAGTACAAAGTCTCAAATGTTGATACACATCAAAATCACCCTGGGAACTAACTAAGGGATCAATTCTTGACAGGATCCAGGAAGTCTGATTCAGTGGGCCAAGTAATCTACATTTTAACCATCTCTTTTCCCATGGTGTTATTCTGGATCATGAAGAGTCTTGAATGTTGAACAAAGACATTTGAAGGGGAGCTTAAAAGATTCAGGGAGCCTGTAGGGTCTTAAGTAGGAGGACAGATCCAACTGATTTAGCAGTTGATTAACTGAGGACCGTTTGAAAGACCATTGCAGTGATTCACTTATTAGATTTATACACAATGGAGATATATGTCATATTGTTTTGTTTTGTGTTTTTCCAATACTCCAAAGCAGTGTGTCTAAACTACATCAAGTCATGGTGGCCTGTTATATTGAAAAACAAAAACAAAAACAAAACTCCTGGGCTTTATTCCTTACATACTAGATTAAATCCCTGGGTTGGGACCCAGTGGTCCCATTTTAATAAGTTCCTCAAGCAAGTCCTATGTGCCACACATAGCATCCCTAGAGCATCTTAGACTAAACTTGTCAGTACCTTTCAGACCAACCCTTTAGGTGACCATGGTGGGCTGTGTCTAATCTGAATGCTTTCTAGCATCTTAAACACAGAAATAATAATAGACTGCATCATTCTTAAAGTAATATTTTGTCAGAGCAGGGGTTTAGTCTGTTTAATTCAAAACAAAACAAAACACAAAGTCCTGTAAACTTTTCAGGCTCATACTGGAGGAATGGCAGCTTCTGAAAGTCACATGGAAATAACCACATATTAAGACGTATCTTTGAAAAGAGCTGCCAATGCTTCTGTGAAGCTTAAGGAGCTTTTCCTTAAAAGAAATCAGGTAATTCGTTTTGAATTAAAGTTAAGCACTTGGCTTAGTTCTCTTTCATTTTTCTTCTTGCAAATCTCTGACTAAATTAATTAATCTGGTGTTTAAAACTGGCAGCCAACCTGACACAGGGGGCCGTGTAGCAAGCTGGGTGCCGACAGTGAAATTAGAACAAACGTTAGAATCAGCTCCTTGGGAAGAGGGGCCTGCTTTTGCCCTGACCCTCTCCGCCCACCCATGACACACATGACTGACTGCCATGATCTCCCATGCTGAATGCTTCAACCCTGAATCCCACAGTTGACTTTCTTGCCTATTATACAGAAGGGATGACAAATGCATGAACAATAAAAAGAAAACTCAAATTTTCCACTCACAAACTTAACAGCATGAACAGTTGCTGCTAATCCCATAATCCCAAACTGGATTAAGTCAGAGCATTCAGGCCAATGACAACAGAGAAACCCGCCAGTAGTGGAAGCAGAGGTGGTCCTGAGATTATTTTACACACCAGGTATGATGGTTAATTTGATGTGTCAGCCTGACTGGGACAGGGGCTGCCCAGAGAGATGGTAAACATTATTTCTGAGTGTGTATGGGGGGGGGGGTGTTCCAGGAAGAGATTAACATTTGGATCAGTAGACTGTGTAAAGAAGATTGCCCTCACCAATGTGGGGTGGGCGTCATCTAATCTGTTGAAGGTTTGAATAGAATAAAAAGGTAGAAAATGGCAAATTTGCTCTTTTTGATTGAGATGGGACCTCTGTCTTCTCCTACCCATGGGCCTCTGCGCTCCTGGTCCTAGGATCTTCAGACTGGACCTGGGACTACACTCTCCACTCCCCAGGTTCTCAGGCCTTTGGACTTGGGTTGAATTACACCACTGGCTTTTCTGGTTCTCCAGCTCATGCAAGAAAAATTGTGGAACTTCTGAGTCCCTGTTACACATGATCGTGCAAGCCAATTCTTACAAGAAATCTCCTCTTGTAGATTTCTATATATAACCTTTAAGTTTTTTAATTTTTTAATGTTTATTTATTTTTGAAAGAGAGAGAGTGGGGGAGGGGTAGTGAAGGAGGGAGACACAGAATCTGAAGCAGGCTCCAGGCTCTGAACTGTCAGCACAGAGCCCAACGCGGGGCATGAACTCATGAACTGTGAGGTCATGACCTGAGCTGAAGTTGGACGCTTAACTAACTGAGCCACCCAAGAGCCCCATAACCTTTACGTTTTTATTTAAATTTCAATTATGTACAGTGTAATGTTAGTTTCAGGTGTCAAATTTAGTGATTCAACACTTCTATACTGCAGGTGGTGCTCATCATAACCAGTGCCCTCCTTAATCCCCATCACTCATTTAACCCATCCCTCCACCTCCCCTCTGGTAACCATCAGTTTGTTCTCCATAGTTAACAGTCTGTTTCTTGGTTTGCCTCTCTTTTTCCCTGTGCTGGTTTGTTGTCTTTCTTAAATTCCACATATGAGTGAAATTATATGGAATTTGTCTTTCTCTGACTTATTTTACTTAGCATAATACTCTCTTGTTCCACCCACTTCATTGCAAATGGCAAGATTTCTTTCCATTCTTTTCATGTCTGAGTAAATAACATATCTGATAAATGGTTAGTATCCAAAATATATGAAGCACATATGAACTCAATTTTCCAAAAATAAATAATCCAATTAAAAATGGGCAGAAGACATGAGTAGATATTTTTCCAAAGAAGACCTACAGATGCCCAACAAACACGTGAAACAAGGTTCAACATTACTCATCATCAGGGAAATACAAATCAAAATTACAATTAGCTATCACCTCACACCTGTCAGAATGACTAAAATCAACAACACAAGAAACAACAAGTGTTGGTGAGGATGCAGGGAAAAGGGAACCCTCTTGCACTGTTTGTGGGAATGCTAACTGGTACAACCACTCTGGAAAACAGTATTGAGGCTTCTCACAAAGTTAAAAATAAGACTTCCCTATGATCCAGCAATTGCACTGCTAGGTATTTACCCAAAGAATACAAAAATATTAATTCAAAGGGATACCTGCACCCTGATGTTTACAGCACCATTATCTAGAATAGCCAAATTGTAGAAACAGTCTAAATGTCCACTGACTGAATGAATGGGAAATATGTGTCTATACACACACACACACACACACACACACACACATACACACACAATATTCTATATATGTGTCCAATTGGTGTTCAAGTTAATTTCTCTTCATACTTCCTCCCTTCTCATTGTCTTTCATCTTTCTTTTCTCTCCCTCCTTTACTTACTCTTGTCCTGCCTTCTTTTTCTCCTTTCTTCCTCTTAAATTAATCAAGCACCTACCATGCAGGTGGCATGATAAATCAGTGGTGACAATAGAGGCCAAGTCCCTGCCCCCTTAGGGATCTTGCATTCTAGTGGAGAAAACATATCAGATTCAATTAGAAAATTAATGAATACAAATAATTAAAGATCAGGACACCTCTAGAAAGTAACAACAAAATGCTATGGGAGAGGATAACAGAGGCGACATTCAATATGGTGGAGTTGGTGATAAGTATTTTTGAATGTTGACATGCAGTATGGGAAGGAGCCCAGAAAGTGGGTGGAGGTGTTCCTGGCAGGAAGAGGCAGTAGTGAAGGATCGAGGGATGATGCTCTGAAGATTTGAGTGGAACTTGTTTGTTTCTTGGAGGCCACTGTCTCTCTCTGTCTCTGTCTCTCTTTCTTTCCATTTCTTTTCAATGAGAAATCACATTTTTCTAAGAGTTCTAAGTGGAAATTTCACAGGGCTCTGTAAGGGAGAGGTTGCTTTCAAAGCAAATTGTTTACCCTCTTTCCTTGTAAGTTTCAGACATGAGTAGCTTGAGTGCCTGAGGATCAAGGTACTCAACAAAAAAATTGTCACTGGAAAAGGACTCAGTGTGAGCAAAGCTGTTCTCTTGTCATAAATAACCTTCATCACAAGCTCAACATTCAGCACAAGATCCTCCTAGAGCTGACTGCGGGAGAGAGGAAGGTATCTCATCATCTGCAGTAATTATATAGGTTCAGTTATGTGAGTCCTGAAATTTGTTTGACCTGAAAATTAAGGCAACTTAAAGAAAAATTTGTTTTGGTTCTAGAATGGGACAGGTGGTGGGGGTGGGGGTGCAAGGGTCCTAAATGCTAAATTGTGGCAGTTTTGAAATGCCAGCTGGGCCCTGGTGGGGCAGATACTGGGACAACCCTTTGCCTGTCTGATTTGTGCCTGTCTCTGCAATGCAGGTGATGTGATTCGACACCAATTAGCTGCCATGCACAGAAGTCATCCGTTTCCCCAGTTAGTGGTAACCGTGGACTATCATGCACCTCTTCAAACATGACAAGCAGCACACAAGTCATTGCCTTCGTTAATGCTCATCAGAGCTGACAGGCAGTGAGTTACAGAGAGATGCTGGAGAGGCAGAAAATGTGATTGGCCACACACAGCATCAGGGAGGACAAACCTCCTGATGTTTTGATCAGGAGAAATAACCAGGCAAAATTTAAGTTTATTACTACCCTAAAGCATAAACTCAGAAGGTTTCTATAAACATCCTGTGCATCTCAGGGGACTTGGACCAGGAGGAAATAAGATGCTTCCCAGAAGACTCCTGGCCTCAACTCTCTTGTGTAAGTCTGACATGTTAACTAACTTCCAGAGAACATGGAAGTTTGTAACATTCCAATGTTTTACAAAATTGTGAGCATTCTCACAAACAAGAAACAAACAAAAACTTAAGTGTGGCTTTGATGGGCATCATTTAATAATTCAAACCTATGTTTACTTATTTTATTTAAAAAATTTCATGTTTATTTATTTTTGAGAGACAGGAAAAAAAAAAGACAAATCATGAGCAGGGGAAGAGCAGAGAGAGGGCGACAGAATCCGAAGCAGGCTCCAGGCTCTGAGCTGTCAGCACAGATCCCAACACAGGGCCGGAACCCACCAACTGTGAGATCATGATCTGAACTGAAGTCGCCTGACTAATCCACCCAGGCACCCCTATGTTTATTTATTTTAAATCATGACCCTCCAAGCATAAAAAGATGAACTTGCCTTGTAACAAATTGTGCCTCTCACTGCCAGAACTGGCATAAAACTCTGCTGTCTCATGCTTTTTGCCAGTATAGGAACCATAGTGCTCCCCATTTCCTATAAGACCCCCCAAATCCTCAACCCAGAATTCTATAAATTTCTTATCTCTCTGCACATTTCTCTTTATATATCACATTTTGTAGTTACAGTGGTCCTCTTTGTGTCTATGATCCAAACAGAGAAGAGACAAAGAAATTTTTTTTAAGATACAGAAGCCAGGAATGAATATATATACATCATATGATCCTGTTTTAAAAAAAAAATAATGTTTATTTATTTTTGAGAGAGAGAGGGCACACCAGCAAGCAGGGGAGAGGCAGAGAGAGAGGGAGACACAGAATCCGAAGCAGGTACCAGGCTCTGAGCTGTCAGCACAGAGCTCCACGCGGGGCTCGGACTCACAAACTGAGATCATGACCTGAGCCGAAGTCAGACACTTAACTGACTGAGTTACCCCAGTGCCCCGATCCTGTTTTTTAAACCTACTTATTTGTACAGTCAAAGAAATCCGCAGAGAAATTATAGGCTTGATGAAAAGGAATTTTTTCTTTGTATACTTATAATTTTGGACTTTGTACAATTAACATGGATATGAATGTACTGATGTATCAACTTGTACTGATGAACATCAGTGTTATGGAGCAGGAATGGTACCTGGAAGTTGTTTAAGACTCCACCCAAATCCCACAGAACAAACATTCAGGAGAAAATATAGTGACTTACATATATAACCAAAACCAGTTTGTTGGTTTACCATGATATAAATGAGTCAATGAATGTCTTTCTCAGTCCCTTCAATATTTACAGGAGAAAGTCTATCCCCTCTTCCAACTAGGCTGAGAAATAACACGATTCACTCAAGTCAGACCACAGATGTACTCAAACTCTAAATTAAAACTCAAAAACTCAGTTGATAGCAACAATATTTATGACCAGTTGTCTGGAGGAAGTGTGATTCTGTCACCTCCCTCAATCAGCATTTCCTAAGTGTGTCTTTTGGGACATAAATTCTACAAGATGTCCTGTCCAATGAAGAAAGAATCCTTTGGTCAACCAAGTTTGGCAAATGCTGCATATTATTGCCCTCTCCGGAAATTCAGAATACACAACAGGGCACAAAGAGCTCTGATAATTCATGAAGTCAAGAAAAAGCCTTCCATTTATTAAACTGGAATTTTCCAAACCTATTCTGTGCAAAATCCAGTGTAACATACACAGGGGAAATGTTTTGTGCACTATGCCCAAATGGACTTCCCATTTACACACAAAACCTTTTCCAGTCCTTGTTGTATGCTCCAACCTCCCACTCATCTGTAGAATTGCAGGTAGGAAACTGAAATCCTTCTTGATGTTTTCCATCACTATCTATCTACACATTTCAAAACATTATTTTGACTAATGGGGAAATTACTGTGACTATTTTTTTATTACATCAAAGATCAAAAGTCACTAAATTTGAGCTATTGTTATGAACAAGCAGAATGCTGAATTCTTTCATAGACTACCTAAGATAATTCTCAGAATGATCCTATGCGGTGAGCACTGCTGTGCCCAATTAGTGATAAGGAAAAGAGCCGGAAGGATCTCGCGCAGTCTTGCCCAAGATGACGCAGAGGGTAAATTTCAGAGCTGGGATTCAAACTCAAGCAGCTCGGTCCCTCAGCTCATGCTTGTAACGTCCATCGGAATGCAGTGTCTAAGAAAACCCATTTGACTCCTCAACACTTGCTTTTTTTGTTTGTTTTTGGTAAATATTTTGTTCACAATCTGTTATGAAATGGGTGTGTTTCCCTTTTCCCATTGGTGCCCAAATATCTTCAGTGCCAAGTGTGACGTAGCAGATGTACAGAACTTCAAGGTACGTGCGTGGTGGACCAAAATTATATTGGCACCATATGACATTTCTACTCTTATTTTCCCTTTGCCTCATTTTACCTCATGTTGTTTCTCATCAGCTTTAATTCCTGTTTTTATTGTTATACCGTGCTTAGGCTATACAAATATAAGGTGGCAAGAGAGAAACATATTGCATCTCTAGCATTTCCTAAGCATCTAACTGCCACAGACCTTTTCTCTCCAGCTGCATTGTCATAAAGTATCATTATGAAAATGAGCCGGGATTGAGTTTCACTCATAAACATACTTTCTTTACCAGAGAGCTTTCACCCAGCCAATTAGCATCCAGTGCATCACACAGGAGAAAATTTGTCAAGAGCCCAGTTTGTCATCGATAGCTAAGTGAAAGGTAGCTAACGCGAACTGCATTTCTAAAATTCATTCCACTTACGGTTCAGGAAGGACCTTGAGACTGCAATCTCAAGATCGCAGTAAGAGTGAGTAACTCTCCATTTACGTGAGCGTCTTTCTCCGGAGAGCACTTTGGCGTTGTCCTATTTACTCCTCCTCGTTACACTTGTTTGGTTGCTCTGGTGTGTTACAAGAGCACTGAAACCCGACCAAACGTTAGTGGCGGTCCCCCAGAGCACTTGCTTAAACTGTGTTAAGAGATCTGGTTCAAACCAAGCTCATAGAAGTACTGATTGCCCTGTGTGGGGAAAGGCCTTCATTTCAAAGATGGCTGACCACGTGAGGAGCTGATTTAATGCACCTGGGTAGCCGTAAGCCCCACGACCACCACATGGCCCATCTGTTTTCAGTTGCCAGGATAATGGAACTAAAGATCAGACTTAGAGTGCAAATATTTAACCAGCTGTTTTAAAACAACAGCAAAATAATGTTTTGTTGTTGTTGAAAACAATAAAGTTTCATTGTAGAAAATTTAAAAATAGATATACAAAGAGAAGAAAATACACAGCACCAAAACGGTCCTCTGGGCCATGGGAATGTGAGTGACTTATTTCCAGACCTGGATTCATACACAAATAAACATACACACACATGAAGTCACACACAGTGTAGGTATGTATGTGTGTATGTATGCATGTGTTTGAATGTGTGTGTGTGTGTGTACGTTTGTAGTTTCACAAGTCAAGCTCAGAAGTCAGGAATGTAAACTTCCACTTAATTACCTGGTTGACCATATTCCTATTCACCATTACCTAGTTCCTCATCCTGCAGGAAGATTTTACTTGCCCGCCACCCTGAAGTCAGACATGACTGTGTCACTTCTTACCTTAGCCAATGAAACATAAGGAAACTGACACGGAGAAAGGTAACAGCTGGCGCAAAATTCACCACATTGTCTCTTTTCTCTCTTTCATGACAGCTCCCTGCCAGCCTGCACTTCAATGTGATGACAGTGACAACACTGTAGTAGAGTGCCTGGCTGACCCTCTGTGGACGTGTCATGTGGCTGGGAAATAAACCTTCTATGTAGAACCGCTACGGTTTGGGGATTGTTTGTTACCACAGCATGATCCAGCCTGTCCTGGCTGCCACACTGCCTTCAGAGAAACCAGTTGCAATCACTTTCAAATGCCTATCTCAAAGCTATAAAAGTTAGCACTTCTTAAGGAGGTAACACTAAAGAGCCACAAACATCTATACCAGAAGTGGGACTCGATCACCTATGCTTTCCATGGTTCTCTTAGAAGGCCATGGGTTTAAGGTAGGACCTTGGTTTTTGCTTCACCTGTGACATACCTTCAGGTGAGGCAAAGGTGATTCATTCTTATCAATACAGTAACATTCTGCCGTACATTAATAAATGGTATCCCCAAAATTCAAATAAAATGTGGTATTGCGTTCTTGCAAGAGTAACTGAAATGATCAGGCCTCAGTCCCACCTCCATGTTCCCCCTCCTCCACTCCAAAATAAGAGAGTATTTGACATTTGTTTGGGAATGGGCTAGGCAGCAGTTAGGACCTACATGCCAGTTAAATCTGATATTGTGTTATCGCAAAGTTTGTGGGATTTCCTGTTTACTGACATGCACTCAAGTTTATTCCAGATTGGGTTGTCTGGACTTACTTTTCCGTGTTTCCCATTTTCTACTGTTCTACAATATTGTCACTGGAAAAATTTATTAAGAGGCTCTCTGGGTATTCACATGATGAAACCCTCTTAAGTAGTTAGATAGATTCCTTGATGTGTTTGTTTTAGAGAGAGAGAAAGAGAGCACGAGTAGGGGAGAAAGGCAGAGGGAGGAAGGGAGAATCCTAAGCAGGCTCTATGCCAAGCTCGGAGCTGATGCAGGAATCGATCTCACTACAGGGAGATAATGTCCTGAGCCAAAATCAAGAGTCAGACACTTAACTGACTGAGCCACTCAGGCACCCCAAAATTAGATACTTTTATAGTGGACTTTATAACTGTTGTTATAATAAAATTTGACTGTAATCCACACCAAGTAGTTATATGAATAAAAGTAACCCCACATGAACTAATTATGTCAACCATTACCTGAAATCATTTTAAAATAAAAGCTGTAATACCAAAAATAATAGTCATAATATAATAATAGAATTTATTATGATGTCTTATATTTACTGTTAACCATTATGTTCTGGTGAATAAGCCCAGATGATGTTTTAGCAACTAACTCAAAATCATACAGCTAGCACAGGCTTTGAACACAACCTGTGTGACCCAGACTTGTCATCCCATCTTAAACTGGCCTTCGGCTATCCAAAGCAAGGTGAAATAACTTATAAATAAAAGAGGTATAATTTCTATGGTTTCAGAAAGCTTGTGGTATCTCCAAGCATAATAGTCCTTTTTTTTAAGCTTATTTATTTATTTTGAGAGAGTAAGAGAGAGAGAGAGAGAGAGAGAGAGAGAGAGAGAGAGAGAGAAAGCAAGCTCAAGTGGGGAAAGGGCAGAGAAAGAGGGAGAGAGAGAGAGAATCCCAAACAGGCTCCACATAGTCAGTGAAGAGCCCGATTCAGGGCTCAAACCCATGAACATTGAGGTCACAGCCTGAGACGATACCAAGAGTCGGACGCTTAAGCAACTGAGCTACTCAGCATAAGAATCTCTAACAAACTGTTGATGAGATGGAAGAGAAGGGAAAGAATGTTTCATTCACTTGCTTTATGAGTTAGTCGGGAAATCATTAAGTCTAAAACATTTATTGAACACATAGTATATGCTAAAGATGATGCTAGGAACTGCAGATAAAATAACATCCCTACCCTAAGAGAATTTAGTCTCATGAACTAGAGGCTAAATTTAAATAAATAAATGAACAAGCACATAAATGAGTACTGTTTCTAAGTCTGTAAAGGGAGTAAGCAAAGTGGTGCCCTGGGGACATCACATCGGGATGGATGGATATGGCTGAAGGCACAGTTTAGAGAAGGTAATGGCAAAACCTTGATACCGGACAAGATATCACCTGCACAGAGGGTGAAGCACACTTGAACAGAGGACTGAGGGATAAAGAGCTAACCACGAAGAACCAGGTGAAATAAAACTTTGTGCAAAAGAAACAGCCAGGACCTGAAACAGGGGAAACCTTGAATAAGCATGAACCAGGGGGAGCGGGGCGGGGTGGGAATAAAAGGGCATCACATGAGTCAGAAAGGTCAACGGGACCACATGATGTGGGGACTTCAGGCTGGTGTTACGAAGCTTGATTTCCATTCTAAGGGCTCTGGGCATCCCCTGACGTCTTCAGTGAATGTTTCTCAAGTTGTGAGGACAGCACCCAGAAGCACGGGAAGAACCTTCAGAAATGTTTGACACAGGCGTGCAGAAGCTAGTTATGGCCAATGAATTCAACCTCATGATATATGTCAGGTGTGCAGACATAGCCCAATGTTTCGAAGCTGCTTGTTCTATGCAAATCCTCTTCCCTTTCCCCATCCCTTCCAACCAAGCAAATCTATCTGCTGTTTGCTAAACACTTGCATCCGAGGCGTCTGCTCCTTACCCCGGCCTTCAAATGTATCCCAAACACCCCAGAATGCTATCTTTGGATTCCTTGCTGGTCTAGTTTGCAATTAATTTCAGCCACGGTGTTTGCATGCATCTAGCCTAGATCAGTAATCTTTCATACAAACTAAAACCGTGTTAAATATTTAACAGTTGCACAAAAAAATATTTATAAGGAATCATCCCCCTTAGCATAACTATTTACATCTCTCTATACACACATAAAATTTCACATTGTTGTAATCAGTGTTTACATAAAGTTGTGTGGCATTTTTATATTTATATCTTTTGTAGGCATTTTTCATGCTTCTATAATTTTCATATTCATCATTTTTATGGGTGCATACTACTAACAGGTTCATGTATCATAGTTTAATTAATTCTTACTTAAGAAACAGATATATTATCCATGCACTTTCCTAGTCCAAATTGGTTCCTAGACCCTTCTTACTATGTTTCATGGATCTTCCATGTTTCTGGAACACTTACGACCTTTTAAAAAACAAGCAATAATTAAGGGGAAATGATCTTTTAAAACGACTATATATTCATGACATTTAAAGAGGTTTTTTCTCCTCAACTTTTAAAATGTTTTTACAAAGTGTGTCTTCCTCCATTAGCTTTTCTGACTTTTTTCCTACAAACTCCTACCATGTCTTTGCCTTTCTCTTTAATCTTAGCTTTTTCTCTGGTTCCATTTCCTTTACACCGAAGGCCCAGAGCCAATACACCCTGTTGTATTCCCTCGTGCTTCTGTTCAAATATTTTCCTCCAGGGCCTGAAGCTTGCTTACACTTCCTCCTCCTGCTCCTCCCTCCTCCTCCTCCGCCTCCTCCTCATCCTTCTTCTTCTTCTTCTTTTAAGTTTATTTATTTTTAGAGAGTGCACGGGCGGGGCAGAGAGAGAAAGAGAGAATCCCAAAGAGGCTCTGCACTGTCAGTGCCCCATAGACTTCTTCCTTCTGAAAAGTAAACATGGTTTTTGGTTTTGGGGGTTTTGCTTTGTTTTGTTTTGAGAGGTAGCTTGTATTTATAGAAAATGTAGGAGCGCCTGGGTAGCTTAGTTGGTTGAGCGTCTGACTCTTGATTTCAGCTCAGGTCATGATCCCAGATCCATGGGATCGAGCCCCATGTCAGGCTTCCCACTGAACACGGAGCCAGCTTAAGAATCTCTCTCTCCCTATGCCCTTCTCTCCCACTCATACGTGCTCTATCTCTTAAAAAAATAATTTTTAAAATGTGGAAAATATGGAAAATAATAAAGAGGAAATATATATGAAGTTCTACCACTTAGCTGCACTAGATTATTTATTTATTTTAATGTTTATTTATTTTGGGGAGAGAGACAGAACACAAGTGGGGGAGGGGCAGAGAGAGAGGGAGACACGGAATCAGAAGCAGGCTCCAGGATCTGAGCCTTCAGCACAGAGCCCAACGCAGGGTTCGAACCCAAGAACTGCAAGGTCATGACCTGAGCCAAAGTCAGACGCTTAACCGACTGAGCCACCCAGGTGCCTAGAGGTTTAACATACTGGTAGATATTCATCCTTTCCTCTAGGCACAAGTCTGACCCAGCTGTAAGCATTCTGCTTTTTAACTTTTGCATCCTTCTCCCGCTCATCATGTGCTAATAAGCATTTTTCATACTATCACAATTTTTTCACAGCCAACATTTTATTTTTTTTTAATGTTTTATTTATTTTTGAGACAGAGCATGAGCAGAGGAGGGGCAGAGAGAGAGGGAGACACAGAATCTGAAGCAGGCTCCAGGCTCCGAGCTGTCAGCACAGAGTCCCACGCAGGGCCCCCAACTCACGAACCTTGAGATCGTGACCTGAGCCCAAGTCGGACGCTTAACCGACTGAGCCACCCAGGCGCCCCACAGCCAACATTTAAATGGATACATCAACTTCCTGTGATTGGTGATCTCACAGTCAACATTTTCCTATTTTGTATCTTTTAAATTTGCTCAGCGCTCTTGTTGAAAACCGGTTTGCCACGAAGCGGAGAAGATCCTTTAGGAGCTTGGAGCACTGTTTCTACTGTTTTCATCAACTGATGCTGCCTTTCAGGTGTTTGCATGTCATTTATCAGACTGAATTTTGTCCTTCTCCCAGCTCTTCTTTTTCTCCCATGCCCGTTCTGCCTTCCCACCTAGCTTGGAATTCCCTATGACAAGCACTTGATTTGATTTCCCCCTGGTCACAAAGCACCTTCTAATCTGTCAGGAAAGCTCATGCTGTACATTGCTCACCCCGTGAGCCGACGCCTAGCAAGGCATCAATGATCGTCAGACACATCACACACACAGGCCAGAGGGTGTTAATTCAGAGAGAGAGATGGGGGGGGGGGCGCAGAGGAAGGCACACCTCCTCTGTGACAGAGGGAAAGAGCAATGGTAAAGAGACGTGGAAGGGGAGCTTTGGCTTCCAGGAGAAACATTCTGCAGTGAGAAATGTCGAGGAGGGAAATGGACTTCCATGATGGATCTTTCCACTTTGGTGAGGGAGACCTGGAAATGGCATTGGCTGAACACCACTATCCATTCAGTGCATTAATGAGACAGCTTTCAGAATCCCCTTGTATAAAGAGGGCCATCAATACTGGAGAAGTCCAGAGGTACCGCAGCAGATTACAGCAAGATGGATGTTTGCTGAGGGGATGGGGGTTTTTCATGCTGTTCCTCCCTTTCCTGCACATTACCGTCAAAACGCGGCAGCGCCCAGACATCAGAAGCCTCACCGCACACTTGTAAATAATCGTATGATAATTCCATTGTATTCAATGTGAAAAACATCAGTGGATCATTTACACCGGTCAGCTTTCAAAGCTAACCTGACATTCTGGTGACGCAGCCTCCACAAAGCCCTTAAAGTCAAAACATTTCATTGCTCAAACAGCCGTCTAAAGACCACACTGTATTTGATGGGAATTTTTTGTTGTCGTTGCTCCGCTATGTTAATAAACAACAGGCATTCATTTATTGTTCATGTATTCATTCATTTCTATATACCCTACTACATATTCTACAAAGGATTTGAGGCATTTACTACCATTATTAGAAAATCTTAGAAGGTGAAAAAATTCAGTTTACTAGTAGTGAAATTGTAGGTACTGTGATCACTTTAATTTTATTGGTAGTGGCTACAGCACTCTTCCTACTGACTGAAAATGTATCCTGTTACATAGGATATAATTAACATCTCCTATAAGAATGGTGCACATGTGGCTCTATAATTATGTAAAAGCTGACAATTTATGTATTTGTTTTAATTTTTTTTTAATGTTTATTTCTGAGAGAGAGACAGAGAGCGAGTGGGGAAGGGGCAGAGAGAGAGGGAGACACAGAATCCAAAGTAGGCTCCAGGCTCTGAGCTGTCAGCACAGATCCTGACATGGGGACCAAATCTACAAACTGTGAGATCACAACCTGAGCCAAAATTGGATGCTTAACCGACTGAGCCACCCAGGTGCCCCCAATCTGACAATTTAGAAGAAAATTTTAAAGATTTCCAAACGTACATTGCCAATGTCACATGTGAATTAATCTTTGTACCCTCATGAAACCTCATTAAAATATAATAAAATAAATAAAAATAAGCTATACATGTATAAAAGGAGCAGGCCAGGAGATGAGATTTCAAGAATACATTTTCAGAAATGCAAGGCCTCCAGATTCCCTCTTGTGTATCATTCTGAGGAAACCACTTAAAGTTTTACCTCTCCAAAATGACGGAGTAAACCAAGAAAGACAAAACAGACCATTTCATCCAGGAAACATCAGATCGACCACAAAATGAGTGAAAAAGAAAAAAGTCTCAAGAGGCTAGATACAGAGTTTAGAACACAACATTCTAGTTTAGGCTAGAGTGGGAGGGGAGGGTGGAGGGCCCGGAGAGGAGGACTGTTAAAGAGGAAAAAAAACTGCATAAATATTAGCTCATTCTGCGGAAGAAGGTACTCCAAAGAATTTTCCGCTTACGTAGAGTTTGGGGAAAATGATTTTATATTGAAAATTAAGCACATTTGTTTATAAAGGCGATCATTAACTCCAATATAAAAAGTGGTACCAGAAAGGAAAAGGTAGTCATAGTACCCTACTAGTGAATAATACCTATGTAGTCATATAATGTAGCAAGTAATATGTGTTTAACCAAAAGTGGATTACAATTGTATTGTGCTAATGGCAGGACAAGAAGGGTATATGGAGAGGACTCAGCTAGAGCTAAGGACTAAATCCTCATTTCTCACACTATGAAATAAAGACCGGATGCTCAACAGCACAAATCAACAATTGCTAATAGTATCAGATTACTTAGAAATATGGAAGAGGTCAAACCAATATATATCAATATAGATAGATAGATAGATAGATAGATAGATAGATAGTAACTGACTCTGAGGACCAAGGTATTCAGGAACAAAGTGAAGTCGGGAAGGCAAAGAGAAACTGGTGGAAGCTTTATAGTACTGATTGATTCTTTTCTCTCCTTTTTCTTCTTCTTCTTTTTTTTTTTTGTACTGCTTGATTCTTAATTTGCATGTTCTACTTTCATAAATAATTTCTGGGGGAAGAACACTTTTTTTTAAAAGGGGGAAAAACAGTAGACACCTTCATGTCCTGAAGGCTAAGATATTTACATGGGGGACTGGAAAAAAAGAGACATGTCTGTTGGTCACACTCTTCCTGTGCATTTTTGCGTGTTTGAATTGTTTTGTAATTAAATCCTTAAGAGTTATAAGGGAGGTCGATTCTACAGAACTTGTTGACTTCTTGATGAATGGTTGGTGAGAGAAAGGAATAAATCAGTCCCTTGCTGTGAGGATGGAGGCAGTGCTGTTTGAAGAATCAAACACATGAAAAAAGAATTCAAGTGGTAAATCTGTTATTATTTTTCCCCAAATTCCTTCCTACTTTAAGGTTTCATCTTGTCCATTTGACCTAAGAAGCATTCCTGAGCCACTGTAACTCAGAACTCTCAATCTTTCTTGAAACAATAGGTCCTTTGTCCCCATCTTTGGAGCTTAACATTATCTATCTATCATCTCTCTCTCTCTCTCTCTCTCTCTCTCTCTCTCTCTCTCTCTCTCTACCTATCAGTATATCTATCTGGCTCTCCCTCATTCTCTGTGTTAGTTATACACACAAGTGTGTTACACACACGCGCGCGCGCACAAACACACACAGGCCCTCTGATGCTTTTACATTCACCCTCAGGCACACGATTAGACACACGATGTGTTCCATTTCAGCTCTCTTCCCCGAAAATTCCAGACACCAGAACTGGGAGTCTTATTGTTCTCAATAGACTATTAAAAACAGTAACAGCAAAACTAGCCCTGACATCTAGGAACTGCTCTGACACAGCTGGGCCTCAGTGTTTTTAGAAGCTGGTCTGTTGAACACCACAAGGCCTTTACTGTTCTGGACATAAACAATCTTACAAAACACCAACACCAGACAAAGCCACTGTGACACCAAGATAAAGTGAGACAAAACAGGGTCACTTCATAACCTTGCATAAGCAGAGACAAGACAAGGTCAAGTGCAACCCACTAAATGCCAAACATCCCCCTCCCAGCCTGTGTGAGTGACAGATGCTTCTGTACTGACTACAGCTTTATCCTAGCTCTAGGTTGCTTCCGGCAAAAATGCAACTGAGTTACCAGATCAAGGGATTGTCTCCCCTTCCTAAAAACATCCTACTCAGAGTAAATTCTTGCTTCCTTAAACTTTAAAAAAAAAAAATCACCCAACCAAAGTCCAAATCTCGTACAAAGTTCTTTTTAGCACTGTCTTACTGAGATATTTCCTAGTTGCCGTGGCATATGACCTCCCTTGATGCAATGAGTAATAAATAAAACTCCTCAACTCCCAGGGTGTTCAGGATGAGCTTTGGCTGCAGGGCACTGATATGATGGAGTTCTTTTGTCCATGGAAGCTTCCTGGACTGAGCAGAGATGATTCTTCGTGGGAACAAGAATCACTTTCCTCGGGGCACCTGGGGGGCTCAGCTGTTTAAGTGCCTGACTCTTGATTTTGGCTCAGGTCATGACCCCACAGTTGGTGAGATAGAGCCAGAGTTGGAGTCTGCTTCCTGCTTCCGAGCTTCTCTCTCCTTCTTCCTCTGCCCGTCCCCCACTCTCTCTCTTTCAAAACAAAATAAATGAAAACACTGAAGAAAATAACCACTTTTCTTCTACAATAGGCATAGTGTGCCTTCGATGAGGAGTTCTTCAGTTCACACAACACATCCCGCACATTTCAGGTACGCTTGCTTCCTCCATCATGACTAAGAAGTGGGGTTTGGATTCAGATATCCAGATTTCAAATGCTGGTCACACTGCTTACTGTTTCTTTAGTCAGGTAAGATGTTGGGTCTCAGTTGCTACATCCTGACACTCGGATAATACCAGTTCTACCCACACTGGGTTGCTATGAACACGAGGAGACAAGGTTATACATAAAGGGCCAAGCGAACCACCCACCACATGTTAGTTCTCACCAACTATTCATCATTACTCGTGTCATCTTTTTCCACCACCAAAACTGTTTTGCGCGAAGGAATTGAAGATTAAATTGTCGTCGAGAGGATTATTTTAAGATCTTTTAAAACCGTCTAGCACGTAGTAGCCATTCGAAAATGTTTTTGAACAAAGGGGTTACAACTTATTTTGTCTTTTTTTTTGTTTGTTTTTTCCTCCTGCTGAACGGAGTATCATTTTTACAAAGTGAAAGCTAGGCATGTTCAAAGTTTCCTTCTGGTGTATTTTTAGTTAGTGTGAAGGAACACAACCACGAAACTGATTTTAGGTTCGGGATTTCCTTCACATTAAGGGCATATCTGGAGTATGGTCAAATACTGAAATTTTTAGAGAAATGATGTATCATTTAATACTTTTTTATTGAAAAAATATTGCTTCTGCCTAAAACTGGAAAAAACTCCCACCCTGATGACATCCTACAATCATTTTTAATGAGGAAACTCCCAATGAGATTTTTCCCAAGTCTTACCAGCAGGTGGAATATTTTCACACGAGCCCACCCACTCAAGTATCACTTGTTTCTAAGTATATTTCTTGTTTATACTTTGAAAAGAACACATCCATCTATCATTCTGTTGAGATTTGGGGAGGAAGATGCAAAAGTCAGCAAGATCCACCCCTGGCAGCCATGATTTAGAACATATTGCAACAATCACATTTGACATTGCTAACAGTTTATCTGGCTCAACCTTAATTCTGATGTATTGACAAGTGCAAATCTGGCAATGCGGAAGCACGGTGTGCAGACTCCCTAATGTTTCAAGTGCTCAGTGAAGCTTCTTTCCAAATGATTTCAGCTTCAGTCTTTGCCTTAACTCTCTCTTGGAACTGTGTATTTCACAGGCTTTCAACTTTGTTTTGTTATTGTTACGCAAGACCAAGTCAGGAGTTAAAAGGATTTAAACGGATCTGTATGTCTGTGTTTGTGTACATGTGTGTGTTTACCTTTTTATCCGTCAATATAGCTCTAGTAAAATCTCAATGCTGGATTTTTTTTTTTTTGAATCATGATCTACGTAATAATCTCTTGATAGAAACGCTAATTTTGATTTATGTATGAAAAAAAAATCCCAAGTTAATACATAGCAGTGGTTCTCAAACTTTTCCACATATTAGAATAAGCTAATTTTAGAAGTTCTGATGCTGAGGCTGCAGCCCATTCCAATGAAATATCTGAGAGTGGAAAGCAGTCACCCATATTTTCTGAAACCCCCTGCCAAGTTGATTCCAACATACAGCCAAGTTTGGGACCAGGGATCCACACTGGCTATTCATAGTGCTAACTATGGGTTAGGTTAGCAGCACAGGTGCTATCTGGAAGTTTGTTAGAAATGCATCGTCCTGGGTCCCTTCCTAGTCCTACTTGTTCAGAATATGATCTAGACCAGTGCTTCCCAAACTTTAAGGTGCCTTCCAATCATCTAGGCGTCTTTGTCAAAATGTAGATTTGGATTCAGTTGTTAAGTCCTAGAGCCTGAGACCCTGCATTTCAAATAAGCTATAGCTATTCATCTGACAAATATTATTTATAATTACAAACAGAATAATTATTTATGGTTATGGCTTTTAAGTAACCACTGCATACCAGACAATGAGCTGAGAGGTTTGTTCTTTTTTCTTTTTTTCACAAGCTGTATGTAGAACGATGATAATTTGCATTCAAAAAATAAGTTTGAGGTTCAGAGAGCTAAAAAACATGGCTCAAAGCTGCTCACCTTACCTCGTGTCAAAGACGCTCATCCTTCAGAGTGGTAACGAACCACCCAATGTGTTCATCATATACATAAATTATGAAATACTCTGTTTCAGTGCAGTTGAGGGGAGAAGACCCAAAATCTATTATCACCCAAGGAGATGGCCCTAGTCTCTTCCTAAGTTTCAAATAATGGCATCGAGGCAACAGGATAGAACTGTAAAGTGATTCTCAAAGAACATGCCAAACTAATCCAGAAGGATTTCTACTTAGCAACGCTTTATTAGTATTGGTAATACACAGTTAACAGTATGTACTTAAAGTAACAAGGCATACTATTGAAATGAATTTTTCAAGGGATGAGCTTCTTAGATTTTTAACAAATGGCAAGATACCATCACTGTGCTTACCACTCTGGGACATTCAAAATAAGTGTAATACTCAGCACATCCATGAAAACCACTTTTATAGGAGACAACTATAAACCCATAAAGTAGTTCAATAATAACACAAAGTGGCATATGGTAGATGCCAATTGAGCAACAGAGGCAGTACTCATAATGATAGTAGCTACCACTTATTGAATGACTATTATGTAGCAGATGTTTTATATAAATTGCCTCGTTCAATCACTACAATCTGTGTAAGGTTATAATTAATATTCCTATTTTACAGATAAGGAAAAGGAAGCTCAAGGAGTTACGTGATTTTTCCCAAGGACTTACCGATATTAAATGCCAAACTGGGATTGCAAGCCCAGGTCTGTGCGACTCCAAATGAAATTCTATTTCTAGAAGGCCTTATTGCCTCTCCTACATCATACTGCCTCCTCCATATTCTTGGAGGTCAGTGAAGGAAAATACGCAGCAACAGAGAAAGCTTTGAGGGGAGATTTTACATGAGCTGTTTTCATAAAGACTGCTGGGATTTGGATAAACAGAGAAGGGGCAGGAAGAGAAATTGAGCCAGGAAAAGAATGGTCAGGAAGCAAGGGGCTGTTCAAGTTTAATATGAATAGCTTGTTTGGGGAAAAAGTGTTGGGGTGGGGTGTATAAGCTAAGTTCATTTTGAAGGACCTTAAAAATCAATCTTAAGGATATTGGTCTAAGGACAATGTGGTCTCAGAAGTTTTTAGGTGAGGGAGAGAAATGACTGGGGAGTTGACATAAAATGAATAAAACTCCAATGTGATGGTTTATAGGGTGAGAAAGGAAGGAATCTGTGAAGTACTCTAATAAACCACATTGAAGCTTTGAGGGAATAGTAAGACAATCACATTTTCAGAGCAGAGGGTTTCTTTATGGAAACTGGAAATATAAAGCAGTAATGTCTTGATAGTTCCAAGTTGTAGAGATCTAAGGGATTTGGAATTTGCTCTAGGCAGTGGGAAGCTGTTATGAAAGTCAGTTTAGGAGAAAGAGGAAACAGAGAGACATCCTAGAAAACAATGAAATTTTAAATTGAGGTGTTGGCCATGGAAATGGGAAGGAAAAGTATAAGTAATAGGAACTAAGAATCTTTAGGAGATCAGGAGGCAAAGGGTGACTGATTGGAACTTTGGTTTTCAGAGAGAGGTCAGAATGGCCAGGAGATGGTAATGCCTGGAAGATTGTGAGTTGCTTATCTATTTACTTGAACTTGAAATCTAGACTTGGAATTATAGTGTGAAGGAAACTCAATACCAAGTGGAATGTATTTTTCTTTCAAAACATCCAGAGTAATAATAATAGTTTGTACAATTTCTTAATTTTTATTTATATGTCTTATTTGTTGTCTTATTCAAATGACTCTCACATAAATCACCCCACTGAAATCTTCTTCTCCATAGAGTCAGGGTGGAACTTGTCACCCACATTTTATTTGTGAGGAAAGTGAGACAGAGAGAGGTTCAGGCACTCGCTTGAGCTTACTCGGTATGTGAGTGTCCGAGCCCAGTGTGTTGTGTCTCCAAGCCCGAGATCAGCTTCCTACAGCATAGACAGCACATGTCAGGTCGGAGGAGGCTGGGCCGGATGGGATGAGCACACACATCTCTGTAGTGATGTGTCATTTCTTCAATTAATCCATAAAACAGAAGACAATTCAATAAAAGTAGGTAATGGCTTTGCACTTTAATTGTCATTAGATTTAAATTATAGAGGTACTTCTCGTCAGTTCCAGAAAAAGTAAAAGGGCAAGAGAAGTGGAACTTGAATTAAGGTGTGAGAGTTTTTTTTTTCCTCTTTTCTTGTTGAAGTGCAAATGACATGTATCTAAATGGGGATACATTCCTGCTTTGCGTGAATCACTGACCCTTTCATTACTGAGCTTCAAAGCTATTTATCTGCCTGTTTCAGAAGAAGTCCACTCCAAATGAAGGCTGTTGGGGTCAGCAACTCTCAGATCCTCGTCAGGACCTATCTATGGCACCCAGGCATGGAGGTCACTGTCACTCAACACTTGAATTGTATTTAAACTTTCTCTGACTACAACTGGGCAGGGAGATGATGAACCTTAAGGTTGCATAAGCCTCTGCTTACATCCCACACTGTTTTCAGAAAGGAAACAAATACATAAATGAAACGATGGAATTCTGGAGACAGGGATACACCATCTGTAAATTGCATCCACCTGAACACATCATTGGATCATTCTGTGCTTCAGTTTCTTACCTCAATGGACAAGAAAAGGCAATAATTTCTCAATCTATTTACTGATTTATTTCATGCATTGAAGATCTTACTGTATGCCAAAGATTGAATTTGGTGCTGAAGGACAGCATGGAATAACACAAATTCTAGCCTAAATGAATCTTAGAGATTATCAAGACAGACTATTATTATCCAGAAAATTATAAAAATAATTCTCTTCAATAAAAGACCTCAATGCTTTAGTGAGCTTTTCTAGAGTGAAGAGTCTCTAAAAATAAGACATGATGGGGGCGCCTGGGTGGCTTAATCGGTTGAGCATCTGACTTCGACCCAGGTCATGATCTCACAGCTCATGAGTTTGAGCCCTGCGTCGGGCTCTGTGCTGACAGCTCAGAGCCTGGAGCCTGCTTCAGATTCTGTGTCTCCCTCTCTCTCTGCCCTCCCCAACTCATGCTCTGTCTCTGTCTCTTAAAAAATGAATAAATGTTAAAAAAAATAAAAAAAAAAGACATGATTAAAACCTAAGCAATTTTAAGATCAGGGGAAGAAGGATACATTTTATTTATTTTTATTATTTTTAAGTTTTTATTTATTTTGAAAGAGAGAGTGCAAACCAGTGGTAGAGGGGCAGAGAGAGAAAGAGAATCCCAAATAGGCTCCATGCTGTCAGTATAAGCCCAATGCAGGGCTTGAACTCAAGAACCATGAGATCATGACCTGAGCCAAAGTCAAGAGTCAGATGCTTAATCAACTGAGCCACACAAATGCCCTAAATGCTACATGTTATTGAGCACCTGCTATCTATTAGGTATTTTACTAGGATCTTTATATGCATATTCTAATTTAATTGTTCCCTCAAACCACACATTATTTGCTATTATATATATTTTCCCATAAAACAGTAAAATCTCAGGAAAATTAATTAACTTGCCCAAATTCATCATATTTTGATACTAAAGAACCCAAATTCTGGAGTTAGACTATATGGGTTCAAATTCTAGCTCTGTCTCTTACTCTGTGAATTTGGAAAGTTACTTACCTTTCCTATATCTTAGTTTTCTCACCCATAAATTGAGAATAATAATATTATCTATATAAAATGGTTGTTGTGAGAATTAGATGAGTTCAGTGTACCTGACAAATATAACGTGATCTATAAATATTAACTAATATAATATTTTCAATATTAGCTGCTTTGACAGTCAATTTCAGGCATTACCTTGGCAAGGCCATGGGGCCCATTTGCTTCACCAAACATAAATAAGACTAGAGGGGTGCCTGTTGGCTCAGTTAAATATCTGACTGTGTCCCAGGTCATGATCTCATGGTTTGTGAGTTCGAGCCCCACATTGCACTCTGTGCTGACAGCTCAGAGCCTGGAGCCTGCTTCAGATTCTGTGTCTCCCTCTCTCTTTGCCCCTCCCCTCCCCTGCTCTCTCTCTCTCTCTCTCAAAAATAAATAAACATTGAAAAAATACATCAGACTAGATGTTGCCGCCTTGGTATTTTTAAGATGTAATTACCATCTAAGTCAGTAGACTTTCAGGAATGCAGATTACTTTCCATAATGTGGGTGGGTATCATCCAATCAGTTGAAGGCCTTAATAAGAAATATTGAGGTTTCATGAAGGCAAAGAAATTCAGGCTTAAGACTAACATACAAACCCATTTGAGTTACTAGCCTGCCTGGCTTACTCCATGGATTTTGGACTTACCAGTCCCTATAATAGAGACTATCTTCTTGGTTTGGTTTCTCTGGAGACCTTGATGAATACAGCCATACAGCCTGAATGTGAATCCCACTCTGATTGCCAAAGCTGGTTTTAAAGTTTCAATGGACTTTCCTATAGTTATACTTGAAGCTGTTCAATTTGTGCTGCTCTCCCTAACCAATCTGGTTTTCAAAAAACAAACAAAAGATTTTGATGAGTTTTTCCTGAAAAAGGCAGTGGCAGTCATGTCGAAAGAGACCTAACTACAGGTCTTTTCTCTTCATAGTCCAGAACGTTCCTTCCCCGAGGGCTTTGTCACGGTGAATGGGGGCACATGTGACAAGTCGTATTTCTTTCATAATAGAGAGAAAACTTTAAAATGAGATTCTAGACTTTCATTAGTTTTTGTGCTGCCCTAATTTCTTTTTCTCCTTTGCTTTCACACCAGCTGCAGACTTTAATTAAACTGTGGCAAGTCTCCTAAACTTGGCGTGCTTTTCCAGAGAAAACAAGGGCACCTCCTCCCAGGGCAGATCTTTCCCTGAGCCTTCCAGCTTGCATTTATTTTCTCAACTGTCTGGATTCGTGGCTAGAAACCTTATGCGACCTCACATCTCATTTCTTCCTCCCTTTGCTCTCTTCCATTTAGTGGATTTCGCTAGAAGTTCCTGAGCTGTGTATTACTGCCATGACTGACTCAAAGTAGTATTTCATTGCTGTAATTATGGTAAATTACTACACCGGTTTATCATTTTGGTTCTTTATTTTAAAGCACCATTCACAGCCACAGGATAAAACCATCATATCTGTATTTATGGATTAAATTAATGCATCCCTTTATTATGGACAATGATAAAATGAAAGGTGAAAAGGAAGCATAATCTTATTAGGCTGTAGACAATGACAAATATGTGAGAGACCATCTCAGAATGCTCCTGGAACCCAGTGGCTGGGTACGTGGGGCTCTCCTTTCCACACCTGTTTTGTGATCATCAAACTGTGTAGCATAGGAAGCTGAAACTGACAGGAAGCTCAGCACTGCTTATGTGGTAAGGTTATTTAAATAAACCAGTATATTTTTTTACTTTAAAAGGCCATTTTCTTTTTTAGAGAGAGAGAACAAGCAGGGGAAAGGGGCAGAGGGAGAGAGAGACAGTCCCAAGTAGGCTCCGTGCTCAGTGTGGAGCCCGACACAGGGCTTGATCTCATGACCCTGGGATCATGACCTGAGCCAAAATTAAGAATTGGGTACTCAATACACTGAGCCACCCAGGCGCCCGAAGAGACCATACTTTTCTGCAAAGCTTATTTTGCAATCTGCCTCACTAGACAAACTCCTCTCTTCCACCTTTAAATAATAGCAGACAGTTTATAGGAAAATTCTACAAAACAATGATGTAAAGATACTATAAACTGAATAAATGAGGAGGTTCAGTACCTGCACAAATGGCAGGGGGAAGGAATCTAGAAGCAAAGACTGGGAAGAAAGACATGTATGTGCCCTGTGCTCAAGAGTGGTAATCCAGGGAACTGGGGCACAGGACACTACAAAATGGGAAGAAAAGGTTTCCACACCCAAACAGGTGAGATCAGAAGGTCCAGGAGAGCAAGAAGTGAAAGAAACCTGAAACCAGTCTTGTTCTAACACCTAACCAGAATTTGCCCACATTAAAGGGCATCTTTTACCAGACAATAATCTCAAGTGATCGGGCATCAGCCTATACATCTTGGTTAGACACTGGATACAAGTAATTTAATTAATAGTCCCCAAGATTCTACCATGCGTCTGGCTCTCAACTAGGCACCAGAATGGAGATATGAACAAGAGAGATACAAAGATTGTATACATGATGCTAACAGTTTAATTAGAAAGAGGCACATCAACAATCTTTAAAGAGCTGATTATATTTAGAATTGTTAGAAGTGCTATTTACCAAAAAAAGCACACATGAGCACACACACACACACACACACACACACACACAGGATATACTCACCTGACAGGGGAGATGCCATGATCACAAAGGTGGTTTTCCCAGGGCAAATCTTATACACTGCACTGTGCTGAGCCCTGTGAGTTCCCCAAATGTGGGAAACTCGACTGTATAATTTGGAGGTGGGGTGGAGGTGGGACTGAGTTCCTGCTTTCTCATGTTTTGTTCTGGCCAGAGAAAGAGAGCTTCATTTCCTGCTTTGGTGTGGATTTTCTTTTTAAGCCTGAGCCCTTTTTGGCTCATTTTTGAAGGAAACAAATTTGTTTCAGAAGATGAAAAACAAAAACAAAATCGAACACAAGATTTTATAAAAACACATCACATGGGATGCCTAAGTGGCTCAGTTGGTTCAGTGTCTGATTCTTGATTTTGGCTCAGGCCATAATCACAGGTTCAAGCCCTGCATGGGGCTCCACAGCACAGAGCCTGCTTGGGATTCTCTCTCTTCCTCTCTCTCTGCCCCTTCCCTGTTCATGGGTGCTTTCTCCCTCCCCCATCTCAAAATAAATAAATAAAACTTCAAAAAAATGAAGAAAGCACATCATAGATGGGGGTTGTTTGGGCTGGTCAGAAATCTCAAAGAAAACCCTCCTAAGTGAATTTTCAAACTTACAAATGAGTAAGGCTTTGCACAGTCTGTTCCCTCTACCTGGAACTCCTCTTTTCCCTGAAGACGGCCAAGGACCTAAGGTGAGAGCAAGCCTGATAAAAGAGAATGGCAGTGAGCCTGAGGATAGTGACGGAGGAGGAAAGGGGCCTCAGGTAAGGGGTCAGACGGCCCTTAGAAGAGTGTGACAAGGATTCACTGACCACATGAAGTTTGGACTTGATTTTCAGAACAGAGAAGCAACTTAAACATTTTAAGGTGAATCACATGCTTGAATTTGCAATGTAAAAAGATGCCCTCTTTGGAGAATGGTGCCTGTAAAAGAGCAGGCTTGGGACAATTTGAAGATCATCTCAGCAACTACTTTGCATCAAGAGCCTGTTATATGACAGGCAGTGCACTCTGTGTATATTAACTCTCTTAACCTTTGTCTCCATTCTGTGTGGAGAGATTCAGGGCTGGGTTCATGGGCATGCTGCAAAGGGCCCCCCACTTAGCTCAGTCAGAAAAGTGCCTGACACCCAGAAGGGCTCTGTACTGGGGGTTTAAGGCTCTGTGGTGTCTGACTTGAAATTCCTAGTAATTTGTTCATGGATTATCTAATTTAAAATTTAATGTTATTTATTTTTGAGAGAGAGAGAGAGCATGAGTTGGAGAGGAGCAGAGAGAGAGGGAGACACAGAATCCAAAGAGACTCCAGGCTCTGAGCTGTCAGCACAGAGCCCAACATGGGGCTCGAACCCACGAACTATGAGATCATGACCTGAGCTGAAATCGGATGCTTAAATGACTGAGCCACCCAGGCACCCCAAGTCATGGGCTGTATTTTGTAAGAGGAGTTCAATGGGAAAATGGAGCATGCACAGGGGCTAAGAGCCTCAGCTCACACAAGGTCCTGCTACCCCCAGGCTGTATGCCTCGCTGGGTTGGGTTGTCAGCACCTTCTTCCAGCACCCTGGGCCCCACCAGAACTACCCCACTCTTTCCCGGCCCCATGACCACTGACACTCTCCCACCGGGCAGTGACCAAGAAGTACAGGCCTGGAAAGACTTGCACCCCCCATCATCCTTTGTCCTAAGCAGAGGCCATCCCTCCTCTGGAGCGTCAGATGGAGCTCAGGCACTTGGTGGCCACTGTCCCTGCTCACTGCCTGGGGCTGGCAGCACCGCAGGGTGTTTGACAGGCAACCTGTCAAAGACAATCTTCTCACCTACCCCAATCCAAGTACCCAGACATAACTGAGATTTAGAACTCCCTCTATGTCTGTTTATGAAATTCTGACATATAGACAGATAAATAGATAGATAATAGATAATAGATAGATGAGTTGTAAATCTCAACTATGTCTCATAAGAAAATTATGGGAGCCAATTCACATGTGAACGACCTTGGGGATCTTTCAAATGGGGATGATCCTAATAATAAGCATATTGAACACTTTATATGACTGACCTAAATCTAAGCTCATTGCATGCATTATTTCTATTTACTTTTATAACTAACCTTAAAATCTGTTACCTCCATTTGGCAGATAAAGGACCAAGTCCTAGATAGTTAAGTAACTTGCCTGAGAAAACACAGCTTCATTTGCAGAAATAAGATTTAACACCAATCTAGCTAAATTCCAGGCCACATCTCATAACCAGCTTGGGTACCAGTTCTAATCGGTCCAGCCTGCCCTTTTAACCAGTCAGGAAGACCAGAGGCAGAGAGCCTAGAAATTTTCCTACAGGTCTTACAGGGTAATAATTGGACAATCAATACTAGAACCCTGTCTGCTTCTTAATGCAAAACCCTTTGCTTTATAAATGATAACATCCCCAAGCCCTGCAGAGCCATTAACCTCAGCTTTACCTGAGAGCATTTCTGCTAACAGGCGTTAAGGACCTACTTTGTCTGTGTCCACAGATAGCAGAGGAGTGAGATGGAGCCCCTCTTCACTAGTTCACCTTGGGAGGAACAAGAACGAGAGCCGGAGTTAAACTAGCCAATGTGTGGCACTTCCCAGAGTGCTCTGGGTCCAGAGCAGATCCCCTGATGAGTGGGACAGCTGGGCTCTCCAGTATACTCCAGCACTGCCCTAGCCCAGAAACTGATGGTTTTGCTTTTGTCTTTTCTCTCTTGATACGGATGAGTGTGATATAGCTTTCCTTTCAAGGGCCATGTTGAGCTGACTACACTGACAAGGAGTCTTGAACTCCCATGTCCTCATGTTGACCCTGCCTCCATGTAAACAAGCAAGAATAAACACAAAGCAAGCAAACATACAAATACAAAAGGTATAGATCGGTGCTTGTGGACCTGTAATAACTTCCAAAAAATCTTCATGGATAAACTAACTCAACTAGTAATAATCATTCATTCGTACATTCATTGATTTTTTAAAAATATGTATTTATTGCCTTTCTACTAGGTACCACACCTTGTTCTGGGTGCTGAGGATTGTAGCAGGGAACAGAACAGAAAATGGAATGCTCTCCTGGATCTGATATTCTGGGTAAGAGGCGACATGATAGTTAAATATATAATACGTTGAATGGTGATCAATGCTATGGAGAAAAGTAAGCAGGTAAGTGCACAAAGGAATGCCGGGGAGCATGGCAAAGGGCTATTTGTATTTATCTATCTACCTATCTATTTATTTTAGAGAGAGATAAAGAACAGGAGAGAGGGGCAGAAGGAGATAGAATCTCCACTGAGCACAGATCCTGACACGGGGCTCAATCCCATGACCCTGGGATCATTACCTGAGCCAAACTCAAGTGTGGACCACTCAAACGACTGAGCCACCCCGGTACCCCTAGTGTTATTCTTTTTTTTTTTTTTAATTTTTTTTAACGTTTATTTATTTTTGAGACAGAGAGAGACAGAGCATGAACGGGGAAGGGGCAGAGAGAGAGGGAGACACAGAATTGGAAGCAGGCTCCAGGCTCTGAGCCATCAGCCCAGAGCCCGATGCGGGGCTCGAACTCACGGACCGTGAGATCGTGACCTGGCTGAAGTCGGACGCTTAACCGACTGCGCCACCCAGGCGCCCCCCCTAGTGTTATTCTAATGGGGGATCAGAGAAAGCTTATCTCTGTTGTATTTGGGCATAAACCTGAAAGCAGTGAGGGCTAAGCTACATACTGACTCAAGGGAAAACAATTCCAAAAAGCATTCCAGCAAGTGCAAAGCTCTGGGGTAAACGCTCACTTGTCATGTGCAAGGAAGCCTAAGGAAGCCAGACTGACTTGCAGAGTGAGCAAGTGCAGGAAGAATAAGACCACAGAGGTGATGGTAGAAGGGCAGGGACATCACCTAAAGCTTTATAGGCCAAGGCAAAGACTTTGCCCGTATCTTTTTTTTTTTAATTTTTAACATTTATTCATTTTTTGAGAGACAGAGAGACAGCATGAGCAGGAGAGGGGCAGAGAGAGAGGGAGACACAGGACCTGAAGCAGGCTCCATGGTCCGAGCTGTCAGCACAGAGCCAGACCTGGGGCTCAAACCCACCAACTGCGAGATCATACCTGAGCCAGTCGGACGCTTAACCAACCAAGCCACCCAGGCACCCCTGCCTGTGTCTTTGAGATGGGAAGCCACCAGAGGGTTTTGAACACAATGGTCATGTGATCTGAATAGACTCACTCTGGCCATGGTGTTGCCAGGGTGGGAATGGTGAAGACAGAAACAGGGTAGCCAGTTGAGAAATGATGGTGATGATCCACGTGAGAGCTGATGGCCCCAGTGGCACCGATAGGAGACTTGAAAAGGAGGTACGTTCAGGGTCTGTTTGAAGATAGAGCCCATAGAATTTTCTCTGAGGGTTGGCTGTGAGGAGTAGGAGGAAAAAGATGATTTCCTGAGTTTGGGCCTGAGCCATCAGCAGTGATGGGGAATAGGATGTGAGAACTGTGTCGGACGTGTTCAGTGTGAAGTGCCTATTAGAGATCAAAAGGAGATGTTGAGTAGACAAGGTTATTTATAGTCTGCGGTTCAGGAGGGATGTCCTGGCTAGGAATAAAAATTTGTAGTTTTTAGCATATCGATTGTATTTAAAGCTATACCACTGAATAAAACCACACAGGAAAAAATGTACTCAAAAAAAAAAACCCATAATTAAAATGTGAATAACATGCTATATATATATATATATATATATATATATATATATATATAAAATACGTTAGGATATATATTACAGGTATAATGTATATAATAGTTTATGAATCTTATAATAACTGCAAGATAGGAAGTATTCATCTCATTTCACAAATGGGAAGTGCAGGAAGGTTAAATGGCTTACCTGAATTAATTCAAGGAGCAAATGACAAAATGGGGCTCTGATTCAGGATACTACATTCCCTGAGTACAACTGCCTTGATTACCGTATGCTCTGGACACCGCAGTTTTTCCTAAGTGTACGTTCTTTTCTTGCCCGAGGTTGGGATCTGTCTTAGGCACCAATCCCCAAGTGCAAAGCATCTGAGAGAGGGTGCTGAGGATAGTGATCATTGTTTTAACATCCTTGACCCTCTTTACAGGCACAATCTTCCTCACACTCAGCCTCCTACCTCGCCAAGTATCCAGGAGGGATCTCAAGAAAGGAGGCCACCAGAATTAAATGATTTTGTTGCAGAAGAAAAGGACCACAGAGTTTTATGCACCTCCTAAACCTGAGTGTTCCTGAAGTTTATAGCTGATGCAGAAAGGACAGGCTTGCCCTAGAGGCTGCTGTGAGCACAGGGAAGCAGGGCTGGTAGGAGAATGCATCTGACTCCCTGGGGGCTATGCCTGGGTGCAGCGGGGTGGCCACCAGCCCGCCCTCCCCAGGGGCGGCTCCCTCTGCTTCCTAACCTGGACAGCCTTATGGGATTCTTGTGTTCGGCTAATTGTAACTGCCCCTGTCTCGTTCCTGAATGCACCAGTTTTTACAGTGTTCACAGCTGTTAATTAATGTAGAGCTCTCTTCCTGAACAGCCGCTGGCGTCTTTAGTGAAGTTATGGATTTTCTTTCTCAATTGCTCTAGAGTCACCCCGAGGCTATTAATTTGGGCTATTAGCCGTGGGTGATTTCAAAATCCATATTGATAATGCTGGGGCTGTGGTGGCTGCCTGCTACATGGGCTGTAAGTAAACAAGCAGTAGCCTCCTCAGTTATTTCTGCAGCAGCCAGAGTTTTCTGGGATTCTTTCTGGGAGCTAAGCTGGTCAGGTCACTGCAGTAGGAATCCTGTGCCGTGGATGACTCAGAGACAATAGCTGGCTTTCATAATATTAAAAAATGTATCAATAGTCATAATGACAATAACAATACGTTAATATAATAAGGCAATAATACTATATGGCTAATAATATTAATTTTCATTGGCTAATAATTTGTTATTTATATCAATAATTTTAAGAAACAAAGATGACAGCTGTTACCATGATACTTCGCTTATTGAGTAACTACTACTTGCAAGGGATTGCACTAAGCAATAGTTTTTTTCATCAAATCTTCCTACTTCCTCTTTAAGAGTTTATTAGTACCACCATTCTGCAGATGAGAAATCTGAAGTTAGAAAGTTTATGCAAATTGTCCCAACACGCAGTGAGTGGCCAGAGCTCAGAGTCCCAAGTACTCTTGGGTTTAAACATTAGTCCTGCAGACTGGCCACTCCCCAAGAACTTGAAGGCACTTGTTAACACACAGATTACCATACTCCTCTCTAGCCTCATTCGGTCAGGACCTCTGTGGCAGACCCCCAAAGCTACAGTAGTAACAAGGTCTCCAAACAATAATCACATATGCCCATCTGGTAACCTCTGTTTAATGACTTTTGGCCAACACATTATATAAGTGTGAGCTCTTGACCCCGACCTCTTGACTATGAATCCCAAATGCACCACTTATTTGGTGTACGTCATTGACAAAGTTACTTAATCTGAACTGTGCCTCAGTTTCTTCATTTTTAAATGTTTATTTTTGAGAGAAAGAGAGAGAGAGAGAGAGCAAGCACACAAGCCAGGGAGGGGCAGAGAGACAGATGGAGACACAGAATCCAAAGCAGGTTCCAGGCTCTGAGCTGTCAGCACAGAGCCTAATGTGGGGCTTGAACTCACAAACTGACAGATCATGACCTGAGTCAAAGTCAGACACTTAACTGACTGAGACACCCTGGCGCCACCCCCCCCTTTTTTTGTTTGCTTGTTTCTTTTTTAGTTTCTTTATTTTTTAAAGGAAGGATAATAATAGTACATACTTAACGTATTTTTCAGTACCCATGTTTTGAACATGTACTGTGTATCAGGCTGAATGTGGTCGGGAGGAGGTGAATTAACACATATGGTTTTCTGTCAGTTCCAGACACACAGTGAGTGTTTTTTATCATCAATACACCAGTCTAGTATTGTGGATCAGAGGCCACAGCTGCCTATGCGCTCAAAGCAAATGCCCTTGTGCTTTTAATTCTTGAAGATAAAACTGGAGTTTAAGTGTTGGCAGACTAGATGCTTCTCACATTTAAAACTGAGAAGGATTCACCATCCAGGGACCTGAGTCAGAACTTTATTCTGCCTCTTTCTATCCAGTGACTATAATAAAGTCAGTCACAGAATGCTTTTTAACTCAGCTGTAAATGGGTTAATAGCACTTACCATGCGCTACTGTGAAAAGACAAACATCAAAGTGCCTATCCTGATTTTGATGGTGGCAAAAGGTGGCGCATGAACAATTGTTGACTTCCAGAAGCACTGTTAAGGGCTCTGCCTATGGTAAACCTGAGCTCCCCACCATGCAAGCTTGCTCCCCTGCCTTTGGAATCCATCAGGAAGAATTTATTATTTGGGGTTAAGGTGTTATTTCAGGTTAGACTGTAAATAAAGCATATATTTTACACGAGACAGCCTCCCAACTGAAATGAGCCAATAATCAGACATGGATTGCTGGAAGGATCAGACATAGATTCCACCCGATCTAGTTAACTAACATTACAGAGGAATATCAGTGCAGATAGCATGCACAGCAGAGTGAGCATAAACATGCTCCAATGGGGGTCACTCAGCACATAAACCTGCTGAAAGTTTTTTTTATAGTTTGTTTGTTTTTTCAGAGAGAGAGAGAGAGAGAGAGCATGAGTGGGAGTGGGGAAGAGAGGGAGGGGGATAGAGGATCTGAAGCAGGCTCTGTGCTGACAGCAGCAAGCCCAATGCAGGACTCGAACCCATGAACCTGGGGCTTGAGCCCATAAACCAAGACCTGAGCTGAAGTCCGAAGCTCAACTGACTGAGCCACCCAGGCTCCCCCTGCTGAAAGTTTTTACAGCAGTGAGTCAAATGTCCCACTTTTTCCCTCCTTTGCTTCTTGAAATTATCATTTGTATGGTTTTTGTTTGGTGGTATCTTCAAGAGTCTACATTTTAAGTGTTTGTGTTTTTCCTTTTGGTTTCTGTTTTCAAGCTGGGCATGGCTGGTGTGGTGTTGACAAGTGAGACCAAAAAATCTAAAAGGAGGAAGTCAAAACCACCTCTAAACTTTCCACACACAGATACCAGACTGTATTCTTCTGATTATTTTCTATGATTGTATTATCTTTGTAATGCCAAGTTCTGTCTGATGTATAATGTTGTTTCTTCTTTTTTCACATATCTGTATCATAAGCTTTCCTCATCTTTGCAAATTATTTAAACACATCATTTTATTGACAGCCACAGGGTAGATGTGTCATAATTGACTCAAACAACCTACTGTTGTTTGACGTTTCAGTGGTTTCAAATTTATATTCTTTGTAAAAATGGTTGCGTTCAACATAATAATGTGTAAATCTTTGTCCTCATCTGCATTTCTAAATATAATATTTACTTAGGAAAGCTTTCTTAAAATAGGGCTCTAAGGTCCCTTTGTTTAAGGCTACTGATACCCCAACCTACTTTCCAAGAAGATGGTACCAATCTCTGCTCCCACCAGCAGTGTATTAAAGGGCCCAATTAATAAAACTTTCCAGGAAACAATCTTTTTACAAATGGCAAAACGGTTGAGAGTATCATAAGACTCGAACTGGCAAAAATGAAGTTAAGCCAGCTTTACTATATATTTATTTGCTGATTATTAACCACATGCATTAACCAGTCTAATTCTAATCCTGCCCACAAGATTTGGGACAGAAATAAATGAGAATCAGACCGGAATAATCTAAATTTACCTATTAGGAGAATATCCAACCAACCTGATTGTGTGTGTGTGTGTGTGTGTGTGTGTGTGATTCTCTGCTTCTCTCCCCACACTCTATTCTATTCACTTATTCCACAATTATTTATTGAGCACCTACCAGAATCACCTTTTGATTCATTAAGTACTTTCTGGAATCTTATTATGATACCAACCAGAGTTTAAGGCATCACAGGAGCAAATAAGGCAAATATGTCCTCGAGGAGCTTCCATCTAATTGAACAAATAATTACAAGTCTGATACATCTTAGGCGAGATAAAGACAGAATGCCAATTCTCTCTGGGATATGAAGGATGATTAGTGATGGGTTAGCTGCAATGTAGATAGGAAGAAGGAACAGTACATACAAAGAACTTGAAAAGGGAAAGCAGGTGACCTACTTGAGGAAAAGAGAGAGTCCTGGTGTGGCTACAGCACTGGGAGAAGGGATGATGCAGAGTGCCAGGTTTGGATGAAGAGGACGTTGGCATAGGTCACACTTTGCAGGCCATTTAAAACTCAACATTTGGCTCAAACACAAACACGGTGGGACGCTTGAAGTATTTTAAGAAGAATGAAATGATCAGATTTGAATTTCAAAAGACAGCTCCAGCTTCTGTTTAGAGAATAAGTCAAAGACAGAAGACTGCAGAGATAGTGGTCCTCTACCAGGTTCATGCAATCCAGGAGAGAGGTGGTGATGGTTTGGACCCAGGAGGCGACAGCGATGATGGAGACAGATGGGTGATCTTAGTATTAATAATCGTGGTGGCAAAGCTTTTTGCTATTAAATCCATTACACAGCTGCTGAAAAATCTTCCTTCTTGTCCTTTCTTCCTTGCTTAGTGAGGATAAAGGATTGCTGATCACCATTCATTCTGTAAGATCTTTTTTCCACATAAGATCTATATTATAAAATTTCTCTTGCTCTTTCTTTTCCTCAGGTCACATAATTGCATTTCCTTTTATCTTCACTCTCAGGGTATACCAATTCTAATGCTTTAAACTGTTGGGTTTTTTTTTTAATTCCTTTAGGGGATGGTGGAGGGAAAGCCTCAAGCTTTAAAAGGTGCATGTGAATTTGTTATTTCCTATTATGCAAGGTACTTGCACGCTGTTTTCCTTGGTTATCGTAGAAACACTGTGTATGTTTACTAACCTAGTCATGAAATACTAGAATTTTATAGTTTGTAAAGCAATATTTCTATTCCGCTTGCTTCAATGTGATGAAAATGTGATAGGACAGGACAAAGTTGTCTGCAAATGCATTTCTTTTAAGGCATGAATATAGGACTTTCCTCTGTTGGGCGAGGGGGGAAGCTCAGAATTGTCACTTCTCTGGGACGTATCCAGTTATTGCTATGGAGGTAGGAACAATATTGATTCCTCAGACACTTCCACTGGCTTGATCTTCAATTTTTTGCCCCATTTCTTCTGATCACCTCATCTCACAGACAGAGAAGTAAGGATTAAGGAGATACCTTGTGTGACTTTATATAGCTCCTCAGAATAAAAGGGCTATATATATTCAATGCATTATGAATCTGATTGTGTTTGTATTCATGATTTTTGCAGACATTGACTCAGCCCCAGAGACTTCTTGTTTTCTAATTCAGCATGAGGAGAGGAGTCCAGTATTAACCCTCCTAGCAAGATATTTTTGTTACATAAGGAGAAACAGGAGGCAGGGAGCCTCCATTCGTGGTTTGTCTTTCCAACAGTCAATCCCTTTCTCTTTTACCAAATGGTCAGTCTTTGAATCCTTTCTCACACCTCATGCAGCCACAGCCCTACTTCTAAATGACTTCACAAAATAAGTATGTACCCCTTAGTCACTGCTTTTTACTCCTCCCTGGTCTCCATCCAACAGTTATGTTTGCTTCTGTTAATTGTATGCTGGCTCTGGGGAATTAAGAGAGAAGAATACCACAGGAAAATCAAAGAGAGTGATATATTTTCTGCTGTTTGCCTCATGGCCTCGTACACTGACCTCTCACTGAGGGCTTCTGTATTGTATCTGATGTTGCCCGTTATGTTACTTTTGATGGAAGTGCCAGGCTGAGAGTGACATTTCGCCTAAGTGTGTCAGGCAGTCAAGAGTAGCAAGAGGTTGCTTCCAGTGATTCATGAAGACACCTCAACCCTGACCTTTAATTGTTTTTACAGTCCACGTATCTCCCGTGACTTAAAACAATGAGACGGGTCCACGTTCAAGGTGGTTTTGTCGAGCTCGAGTACCCAGACAAGTCTCACGTTCCCGTTTCTTTACTCTTTGCCATCTTTTCAGTGCTGAGCTATATGGGATAGTAGAGCAGGAGTCAGATGGGGGTGGAAGGGGGGATGAGAACTGAGCTTCTCCAATATTCCTGCCTGGAGCATTGTTTATACCTGTAACAATGAGGGCTCTACAAACCTGCAGCCATTTGTATCACCTCCCATGGCCTGCACTAAAGCTTGAACTCCTCCCGTTCAGCCTCCCGGATGAAACTCCTGCGTTTACTTGTTTGTGATTTATAAAATTGTACCCTTGGCAAACCGCTGGCTGTGGGGGGCAAGCACACAGTTGAAACCAGCCACTAAGTCCCATAAAGACCAGTATAGCAATCAACAGCCTCTGTCAGCAGGAACTGACTTAAGGATCCCACTTCGTTCCCAGCAATCAGGGCAGCTTATTTACAAAGATGGGGCCTTCTCTGAGTCCCCAGAGGAGGGAGGTCAGGTTTTCTTCTCTTACGACTCACAAATCCTCTTAGAGCAATTCTGTGTTCTTTTTCCTCCTGAGACTTGATTCCTGATAGCCAAGAGAGAAATTCCACTCCTAAGAAGTCTTGGGAAATCTCAGCAAAACCAGTTTGATAGAGCCCCCTGCGCCTAACCTAGGGTGGTGCATGGGGCAGGTGAACACTCTTGAACCTTTTATTGAATGAGGGTCTTCTGTGCAAAGATAGACATTATATCTTCTTTCGATCCTTATCTCAAGGACTTTAAAAGGGCATTTCCCATGGCCTCTTTCCCTGACAAGATGAGCAGGGGAACCAGCCCCAATCAGGCTGTTGGCTTTGCGAATGAAGGAAAATAGCAAAGAGCTTGCCAAAGAAAGGGTGGTTGGGGAATCTGTGACATTTTTAAAGTGTGTCATGCTGTGCCCTTTGTCTAAAAGACACTACACAAAAGCTGCCTGAGGATAAGTCCTCTTTGTGCGTAGTTTTCATTGACTGTCATTAGGGCTAAAGAAGGGGAATGGAACTGGCTGCTTCAGCCTCCCCATCCTCAGCATTCCCACCAGCCACAAACACATCTCTTCTCTTTCATTCTCCTCGTCAAAGGAGAGAATGAGAGGATCAAATATGTATTCATTTAGAATCAGGCACACAGTTCACTGAAATCTAGACTTTCTACTTTATTGACTTTGTGACTTTCGGCATTTCGTTGACATATGTCTTGGGCATGATGATTAAGGAACGGTGGCTAGCTTTCTTCGGCATTATAATTATGGATGCTATATTCTCTGAGCCTGTTTCTTCATCTGTAAAACAGGTTAAAATTTTACCAAGCAAAACTAGTGTGAAGATTAAGTGAAATAATGCAATATGACTCTCTCTGATATCCCCACAGCTACATGGCAAAGCACCCATTTCCTGTCCCTTCATGAATCCCTCTGCCCCAATGGTAGCTCTTTCCAATTTGATCATAGTTGTCTGTATACTTGTGACCACAGCCATGAGACTAATCTCTTGAGGACATGTGTATTAGTCAGTTTGGGCTTCTATAACAAAAACACCATAGACTGGGTGGCTTAAACAATATTTATCTCTCATAGTTCCGGAGGCTGAAAAATCCAAGATCGTGGCACCAGTAACTATGGTGTCTGGTAAGAGCCCACTTCCTGTTTGCAATAACCATCATGTCATTATATCCCCACATGGCAGAGAGGAAAGCTCAGATCCCTCTATCTCCCTGTAAAAGTACTAATCCCATTATGAAGGCTCCATCCTCAGGACTTAATCTAACTCTGATTGCCCCCCAAAGGCCCCACTTCCAAATATAATCACATTGGGTATTAGGACTTCAACATATGAATTCAGGGGGAACAACCATTTAGTCTATAGCAGCAGGGAAAATGGTTTCTAGATTGGACCCTCAAGGATCAACATAGTAATTAACAAGTATTCAAAAATATATATTGCATGGATGGGTGGATGGATGGGCAGATGGACAGATGGACAGATAGAAGAACCAATAAGTTTTCTGGCACTTAATATAATCTGAATAAACACAGTGATATCCTTCCTCCTAATATTGCCCCCAGCATACTCTATTAGTATGCTCCCAACAGTGCTTCTCAGATAAGGCTCAATTTCTAGTCTTTCTCTTTCTCTCTCCTGTAGTCATCAGACCCAATATGTGTCTTATTCCTAACAGAGAGCTAATGGCAACTGGCTGTCTAGGTAAGAAAAAAAAAAAAGCAATCTCACAGCCATACTAGCACTAAATTGCTAATGACCAACACAGTTTAATATATTTTCCCATTTAGAGATATTTGCATTTTAATCAGTGACAGTGCCTTAACCAAAGGACAAGTTTAGAAAGTGGCTTTTCAGGACTCAACATTTATAAGCTGGAACTTTCTATAGTATCCAAAAGTTAAAACTACCACCCACCTACCTATCCCAAGACTTTTAAGTAAAAAGTTAGTTATGAACCAGAATATCCATGAATCTGCTTTATTCCTCCCTTGCTCAAAAAGAAGCCTGTCACCCAGCTGTAGCATACTCCTGACAACTTGAAATACACACTTATGAAATGTATTTGGATTTTTTCCCATATAAAATGAGGGCTGGAAGGAAAGCTCTTTCTGGTTCTTTTATTCCTGCAACCAAATACCTGGTCCCCGTCCAACCAGGGCCAGCCCACCATCACTACAACCATGTGGGTAGCCAGACCAGAATCACTCCACCTGGACTAACAATTAGAAGAGGACTTATAGGACACAGGGGTGGGATCACTGAAATCTAGACTTTCCTGGAAAATGTTGGACATGGAATCTCCTGCACCTGTGTATAGCTAACGAGGCTGCCTTTGCTCTAGAGTAGTATCCCCTCAATAGACAAGTCTGGTCATGTGCAACCAGCCCTACATGCAGCTTAGGACACAAAGGCACTGTCCCACGTCAACAAACATCTCAGCAAAATCCGTTTAACAACGGGATGTTCTTGCTCCCGATGATGTTGAATAAGGGAAACAGAGTTTTATTTTTGTGGTCACTAAAGTGATTTGCCCAAGGTCACCCATCTATTAAAATGGAACAGCCCCATGTTCATGCCTTTAAAAATGGTACACAAGACTTTTAAAATACTTTTTAAAAATGACATTTGATTACGACCAACTGATGTGGCAAGCAGGGCAGAGTCATCACTTCCATTACAGTGATGATGAAAAGGAGGATCATAGTAGCTTAATCACATAGAAACTTCTAGATGACCTAGCACAAGAACTCCATTATACCAGCTCATACTCCCGTGGATTTCTCATGTTTTTGTATTTTCTCTGTTTTGTTGGCTTTTTATAAAATACCCTCTTATCCCCTTTTTGCAGTATGTATAGGAGATCAGCACAAGTCCTGAGCCATCTCTGCAGAACCTGTCCTTCCCTGCCAGAATTTGGCAGGTGACCTTGGGCATTCCAGGTGGTGACTTTGGGCCACTGATTCTCCATCTTACATAGGGGGAAGGGATGCACCATGTGGTGTCTAAGAGACTTCCCAGCTGCCTTTAAAAAACTATCACAATCTTTGTTCATATTTCTTCCTGGGCAATGTCCCGGTAGCAAATTCATACAGGGTCTGTCTACAGTCTTCTCCTTGCCCCTATCTGCATTTCTATTCTCAGTGGTGAGGAGGATGGCTCACTATCACCATCACAATTCTGATCTCCTAATGCTAATTACCTTTATGTTTGCACTGGATGCTCACGAGTGTCCTGTCAAGAAAGTAGCACTAATGTCACTGTCTGTACCTGCAGGTCCTCTGGCATAATAATTTAGGATATGGGGTCTTGAGTGAGACAGACCTGGGACTGAGTCCAAGGTTCACTAAAATCTCAGCAGTGGCCTATAAAGAGTAGTACTAGAGTAGTATGAGTATTAGTATTCAGAAATTGAGACCTGCGGGGATTTTCTGCTTTTCACAGTGGGCCAGCACTCAGCTTGGTATAACAGGTCTCCAGCACAGGGAGCCCTAACATAGAGGTAATGGGAAGAGGAAAGGGAGGGACCATATTCAATATTGTAATTATTATATTCTATTATAATTTACATTTGCAAATATACATTTTGTCTTTGCAAGTATACATTTTCAAGTATACATTTGTCTTTGTAACATACAAAACAAGAAAAATTCTACCAAGTTGTTATGGCTTCTGAGGACACTTTGCACAAGCCAGACTTTGCAAGGGAAAAGGGGTTTTCTGTTTCTCAGACTCAGATGTAGGGTTTCAAAACTGAAAAATCCAAGTGTAACTTTGGCACTGTGAGATCTTTGCAAGTCACTGAACTACTCATGGCTTTAGTTTCCTCCCTTTTGAAATAAAAACTTGTCTTTCAGTTTTGCAGAACAGAGCATGGGGAGGAAGATGGGGGTCAGGGGGAAAGGGACAGGCAGTGGTAGGGCCTGCTGACTTGTCCCTCCTCCCCAGCCAGATTCCCCATCCAGCCCTCTCACTGTCTTCACATCCATCCATGCCCAGTGAAGCCGCCCTACTCCCCCCTCTCTTTTAGGCTGGGTGTTTGCTGCCCTGACAGAGGGAGCGTTGATAACTGCTACCTGTGTTACTTCTTTCCGGAAGGCAGGCACCAGGGATGCCAGCCAGCGAGCCTTGACCTGGCTGTCTTAGCCAGAAAATGTTTCTCTAGGCCTGGCTGAGAATAGCACACCTCATCTTCGAGATTTTTGACCTTTTCTCAATGTCTCCTTCTGGTTGCCTTTGTCCTTTCTAAAAGCTTCATATTGATGTTTGGCCCTAATAGAGGAACGTAAACAAGAGATAGATAAAGGTTAACAATACCCAATCAATGCTGCAGAGAGAGGCTGCACAGGGAGGGATGTATTGAAAGGCCAAATGTAAGGAGAGCTCTATTGACAATTTAATTGCATTTATTCTTTCCCCTTCTATGTTGAACTAATAACAGAGCTGCCTGATACCTTTTCATTTTAGTGACTTCTTTTTGTTTTAACAGAAGAAAAGCTGACATGCAAATAGATATGGGATCATTTCATTAATTTTTAAAAACTCTTTCTCAAGTGTACTCACCGATTGCCTGTTTCCCGTGGCATTCTAAGGACGGTATTCTAAGTTACTCCCAACTCCTGAAGTAAGCTTTCCTATCTCTCTCTTCCTTTTTTTCTGGTAAACCTGATCTACCCAGGGAAGCCCAGCTCTCCTGCTGGCCTTCCTGGGAAGCATTTCCTGAGGCCCACATTATTAGTGATGCCCCTTCCTCTGCCAAGGCGCCCCTATCTTGGCCCCATTGGCATCTGTGCTCCCTCAGACCAGAACTTTCACCCAAACTCAAGGTGAGCAAGGCAGATGTTAAACCATTGATAGAGGAGTAGAGTAAGGCTCAAAAGGGTAATTTGCATTTCTTGGGATCATACAAAATGTCACAAGATTTGGGGTGAGAAATTCATCTTAAGATTTAATTTCTATTATATTTTTCCACTGCGTTATGTACTTCATTTAGTTTCTTATACAAACAGCACGCAATGAACTAGTCAATAGTCGATACCTTATCTATACCTAGAACACACACACACACACAGGAAGTAAAAAGGAAGGAAGGAAGGGACAGAGGGAGAGAAAAAGGGAACCCTGCCATGACAGAAAATGAACCATTCATTGGCAGAATCCTAAGGATGAGGACAAACGTCTCTAATTCCAATATTACTTTTTCTTTATAATAATTTCTTTGTCTCACTCCTGGTTTCCCACACCTCTGGATCTCTATTACCCAGCTTACAGTGTTCCAAGAGTGAAAAATAAATATTCTCTTTTTTCAGAAGAGTCTAGTAGGTAAGAACCTGGAATTGAAGAAGAAAACACGAAGACAGTAGGAGTGTGGCTTAAGAAAAACAACAAACTCTACCATGATAATTCTTCCTTTACTGCATGTTTATATGATTGGGATTCCCAGCACTTGGCTTACCAATTTCAAATTATGAAATTGACAAAATATCAGGATGACTTGGACAGAAAGCCTGTGCTTTTTATACATCATCCCTTATGAAGCTTGTGGCTTGTAAATAGCGTAAGTCATGTCTAACAACCTTATATCCCAGGACATGTGTACAGAATAAAGGTTGTGTTTGAGCAGAGACCCTGCAATCCAATAATTGCATGGCTGTTTTCAAAAGTAGAGAGAAGGAAACCCAGGTCTCTGCTCCCTCCAGAGTAGGAAAGGAGGGCAGAAGAGCCAACAACTGGGAACCGATCTCTTTTCTGTGTTCTTCTCCATTTATATGCTGCAGGAAGAGAAATAGCAAAATACTGTTGCATCAAAGAAAATTGCATCAATTTTTAATTATGCACTTAATCATCCTCTTCCAGAAGGGTAAGCTGTCTTTCATGACATTTTTTACATATTTGAAGGCAGCACTGTGTGAGCACAGGGCAGGATGTTGGGTTTATTAGATGTCACAGACAATTTCAACTGACACTGATGGGTTGATTCAAGGGACAAGAGCCTTTCAAGGGGTATGAGTGCCAGACACTGAAGAGACATGTAGTGCCTGGCCTCAGAATTTTTCTTCTTTTGTTTATTCACTCAGCTAATTTGTTAAGACTAATTCTAGGAGGTATAATACTGTAAACGTTAGCAATGTAGGGATGAAAGACAGTACCTGCTCTGAAAGAGCTCAAAGTAAAATTTACTGATGCAAACATCAATAAGTAAGTTAAAAATAAGAGCGATATTAATGGAGCCACAGGGATTGTCTGAGATTGTCTAGATCCAGGGCAAGTAGCCGTGTATGTTGCTGGCTTCCCAGAAAAGATTTGGAAGGTTCTTAGCAGGGTTTTGAGGGACAGGTAGGAGTTTGGAAAGCAGACAATGCGGTATTATGGTTTGTCTGTGTGTCTCTTTAATGCATGCTTTGGAAGAAATGGGGGTAACCTCCAGTTAGAGGGAATGATACCTGCAAAGGCCTATAGATATTTAAAAAAAAAATTTTTTTTAACGTTTATTTATTTTTGGGACAGAGAGAGACAGAGCATGAATGGGGGAGGGGCAGAGAGAGAGGGAGACACAGAATTGGAAATAGGCTCCAGGCTCTGAGCCATCAGCCCAGAGCCCGACGCGGGGCTCAAACTCACGGACCGCGAGATCATGACCTGGCTGAAGTCGACGCTTAACCGACTGCGCCACCCAGGCGCCCCTAGATATCTTTTTAAAGGTAACCTTATACCTTTCCTGCTAGGGCTGACCAAAGTCAGATATAGTATAAAGATGCTGAATTATTGTCCATAGATCTTTCAACATACAACCATTGTTTCTGTAATGCAATTGAATGCAATCAAAGTAAAATATCAGCATAAAGCTGGGATCTTTGTGGTTGAGTCTGTTCTGACTCTTAAACGTGTCATTTTTTAAAAGTGCCCTAAACTTTTGTTGTTGTTATTGTTCATAGGCTGGCTTTTTTTTTTCCATTGTGGAAAAATACATATAACACCAAATCTGCCATCTTGACTTTTCTAAATTGTACAGTTCAGTGGAATTAAGTACTTTCATGGTATTGGGATACCATCAGAACCACCCATCCACTAAACTCTTTTCATCTTTCAAAACTTAAACTCTGTCCATTAAACAGTAACCTCCACGTCCCTGGCAACCACCATTCTAATCTCTTGCCTTTATGAATTTGACTGTTTGACCACTCTAATCACTTCACATAAGTGGATCATACACTAGCTGTCCTTTTGTGACTGACTTCTTTCACTTAGAAAATGTCCTTAAGTTTCATCCATGTTGTAGTACACATCAGCATCTCCTTCCTTATTAAGGCAGAATAATGTTTCATTGTAAGTGTACGTCACATTCTGTTTATCCATTCGTCCATCAGTGGACAGTTGCATTGCTTCCATGTTTCAGGATCGCAGATAATGCTGCTATAAACATGGGCGAACAAGTATTTCTTTGAGACCATGCTTTCAATTGTTTGCATATACATACAGAAGTGGAATTTGTGGATCATATGGATTTTTGTTTTCACAGTGAAGTTTGGGGTGTAGCTAGGATACCTGTTTCTGTCCTGTGGGGATCTCTGAACTCCAAGTGAGAAAACATGGACCATCATCAAATTTGTACCATTAACTTGACATATAACCTTGAGTAAGTCACCCTACCTTTTCAGACCTTAGTTTCCTCATTTATTAAAAAAAGGAGTTTGAATTAAATATTACCTGAGCTCATTTTAGCTCTAACATTCCATGGTTCTACACTTGTGGCTGTGGCTCCAGTCTAACTGATGAAGACCATGAACTTGGTTTATCCATTATGACAAAGGCACACCCTACCTTGTTCGAGATAGGGAGGAATGACACACAATGACTACTTGTAAGGGTAGGGAGAGTGAGCAGTCTACTTAGGAAAGCCAATTTAAATGTGCATCAATTAAATCACACTGCATTTTGTTGTCTGGTTATGGGCTAATACTATCTTATGCACATGAGGTCCTTGGACAGAAGCAGTTATTAATTTGGAGTGAAGTTTCTGGAGCAAGACCACCTGGGTTTGAATCCTGGGCTTCCACTTACTAGCTATATGATTTAGGAAAGTCGTGTAATGTCCCGTGCCTCAGGTTCCAGGATGTAAGAATAATATACACAGCACAGCACTGTTGTGTTAAATAAATAAAACACCCTGAACAGAGCCTTCTCCTTGCCCATGTTCTTCTCGGCCTTGTTCATATTTATCTCCCTCCTTGATAAAGCCTCCTTCTCTTTGGCAAATGTAAGTGTTGGGGATTTATTCTGGAGCTCTCAGATTCTTTGCTCTCACCTTTATTTTGACCTCTGTTTCTCATTCCCTTGCTCCCATACACACACCCTTCATTCCTCCCAGCCATGTTACTTTTCTTGATTTTATTCTTTTGTCTCCTCACTTCTTCATTCATCCTTCTCATTTATCCAAATACCTTCTGATCTTTCTCTCATTTTCTTTATCTTTCTCTGGCTCCTAAACAGAGATAAGCTCCTCTCTGCAGGTAAAGCACTTAAGATTCTCAAATAAAATGAGGTCGCGGATAAGATGCTAGCTCCCATAAAGGTCCAGGATACTCCATGGGGCTCCTCTGGGGTCTTGAGGAAAAGAGACAAGAAGCTTCATTTTAAATGGTTCTACCTGCTTCTCAAATCTGGTATCAGACAATTTTGCTTAATCAATTTATTCTCTTGAGTAAAAAATGTTTTATTCAAGACTTTTTCTCTCAAAAAGAAAGATTTTATTACATAACAGCAAGACCATTTTCAAACCTAAGAGCATTAGCTGTATTTTTTAAATAGCATCTGATACCTATGATTATCCATGATCATCCACAGGAGGCCTTTTTACAAGTAGTTTCTTCAATTGGTGTGTAAAGAAAATGTGTAAAGAAAATGCCCATTGTGACATTTGATAGCTGTCTCTTAAATTTCTTTTCAGTCACTTTCAACCTAAAACAGAACCTCTTTTCCTTTCCTTTGTTTCTTTTTTTTTTCCTGTCACACTTCTTATATTTTGAATAAACTGGGTTAATTGTCTTGGCAAAACCTCCACGTTCTGAATTTGGCTAATTATTTCCTCATAGTGTCATTTACCTGTCCCTCTATTCCCTGTGTTTCCTCCGTTGCCTGCAGACTGTACATTATTCCTTAGATCCAGATTAGGCCGTTTTGGCAAGAATGCCTCACAGGGGGCGCTATATGGTTTAGACTGCAACACCCCAGTAGGCACGTAATGTCTGTCTCACTTTTGGTGATACAAAGATTGATTGGTGGGTTCAGGTGGTGACAGCTGTATCTCTGCATTGTTCTGTGATTTGCCAGCAGAGCCTAGATTAGGTAATTTGTTTCAACTATCATGGGCAGTGCCTGTCTAGCCTTCATGGAGACTCAATAAATAGTAAATGACCTGCATGGATAAACAAACGCTTCCCTCCTGCCTGGAGCCCACTCTCTCCTTAGATATTAACAACGATGCTGTCATTTCCTGAGTGTGTGCCATTGCCAGGGACTATTCTAGACACTTTATAAATCTGAACCCATTTATTCTCACAGCAGTCATCCACATTTTACAGATGAGAAACCTGAGGTACAAAGAAGTTAATTAACTTGCCAAGTTCACACGGCTGAAACGTGAAAGCTCAAACTCAGGCAGGCTTCAAAAGCCCGCTCTTAACCCTCCCCCTCACAATTCCTGTCCAGGTCACCTCAAATCTCACTTGTTCCAGGAAGCCAGCCTTGACTATTCCAGTCCTTTCTATATTCCATGTGACACAATGTAGCACCGACATTACAGAATGTTCTGTAGTCTGTATTGCTATGCAGCAGAGAATATAACCCACCTGAAAACATGAGATGTGGAACCAGGAGGGAAAATCTTATTTTGGGTTGCCACTTTGTAGCTGTTTGTCTTGGGGAAATTTAACTTCTGTGGGTCTAGTTTTCTGCCATAGCAGTATTTTTCTCTTGAAATTCTTACGAATTTCCAGTCAAGAGCTTTGTAACTTTGAGGCACTGTCCCAATATTTCACTCCTCTCATTCATTCATTCATTCGTTCTCTCTCTCATACACAGCCTCCCTATAATTAAACTCTAAGTTATCAAACTCAGGGGCCACCTTGCCTCTTCCTTTTTTCTCTCCAATAACTTTCACAATTTTTCTTTGCTTATGACCTTTGCTAGGACACCAGTAGCTATGTAGACTGTCTTTACTAACCATCAAAGCCTTATTTCCCAATGGATCCCCATCCCAAAGACAACTCAACATCCCAACAGGTCTTCCAGCCCTGGAGAGCTGCCAGACCTACCACTCTGACCGTATCTAATAGCAAACAAAGAACACCCTTTATATCAAAGTCACATTGATTAAGATTCTACCGAGTTACATCATTCAGACATGGGAAATGTGCTTCTCATTCAGAACCAGCCTTGAGCAGCATGATGAGGTTGGCAAGACCTTCTTTGGAGTCTGATATTTTCAGTCCTCTCCCTTCCAAGTCTGAGTATAGAATTCCCTTGATTGCTGGATCTTCTTTAGGGTAAAACAATCTTTCATTTGTGTGTGTGCATGTGTGTTTCTATAAAATGAGGTTTATATTTTATTTATCTCTAGTGCAGATAAGGAATTTAATTGAGATCTTTAGCTGACTATAATTTTACACAAGGAATTAGCTCTAAGAGGTGGAAACTTTAGGCATGCCTATTAGTGTTAAGGTCATAAGTGAAGAGAATTTGAGACAGAGAGACATTCTAGAACTCATTGAAATGACTAAGAAACAGATAATGCCTATTCTACCTATCTATAAGTCAAGTCCATTCTTAATGTACAGACTGAGAAGTTCTGAATAATTATTTCTCTGCTGAATCTTCAGGGATTGTTATTCTAGTTTGAAGTTTATTTACTTCATTGCAATTTGAATAAGGCTTCTAAAGTTTATTATTTGGGTCTTCAACTTACAAAATGACACAACTATTAGGTGTTCATTAGAGTCAATGTAATAACATTTTATTGAGCACCTAGGTACAGTATGTCATTAAAGCCAAGAGAGACATAAGCTGCCTTTCTCTAGATGTTGCATATGCAGAGCCATGAAATGGGTACAGATAAATGGGAACAGATAAATCAGAGTTCAAATCTTGGCACTGAAACTTACTAATTATGAAATTATTTAACCTTTCATACTTCAACTGTTCTCTCCATAAAATGGAAATAATGAGTCTAATATACCAAATATTCTATTTTTTGAGTAACTTAAAAGACAATATAAGAATCACTGTATTGTTAACCTGAAACCAATGTAAGATTGTGTGTCAAATATGCTCAGAGAGAGAGAAAGAGAGAGACAGTGTAAGAAAGTGCATGATATATAATCACCTCTCAAGAAATACAAATTTCCTTTTTTTCCATAATATACTGTACCTTGTGATAAGTTTCATAACATTAACATAAGTGCAAAGTGTCACAAGCCTATGGGAGGAGATTAATTCTGACTGAGAGATATTCAATTGTCAGTATGTATCATTATGTCCAATGGGGACCCTTATATATGATGCTTTTTAAAAATATCACTTAACTTTATTTCCTAGAGTCCATTAATCTCTCAGTTTCAAATATGGATAGAGGTTGGTTTTAGAAAAATGCCTTCAAAGAAGAAAGTTTCTAATTGAGACTCTGCACCAAGTCAGAGATTCTGAATGTTTGCCCCTGAGATGGAGTTTTTCACTCTTGATTTTCTTTACCATTTTCTCAACCAGACAGCCAGCTGGTTGGGATCCTTGGGCATTATTCCTAAGCATTACTATGTATCCCCCACAATCAAAACCTATGCAACTTTGAAGGTTACCCATGTTTCAAAGGAAATCTCTCTCTCTCTCTCTCTCTCTCTCTCACTCTCTCTCTCTCTTTCTCACACACACACGCACACACACACACACACACACACACACACACACACACAGTTTTTAGTAAAGTTTTTGTGGGGTGGCTTTGTTTCATTCGGGAGGAGTGACCATTAACTCACATTCCTGGGCTTGCAGTTTATGTTTACTATTTAGAAGAAAACATAGATCACGCCATATTTCCTCACTCATTCCTTCTTGTGTTTGTTTTCTTTTTGTTGTTATTATTGCTTGATTTTTTTTCTCTCTTCTGTTTTTCCTGTTACTTTTGAGTTAAATTCACTCTCACTGAATACTTAAGTGCTCACTGTATGCTCTTAAGTGCTCAGACATAACCAGATACTTTCCACATTCTCTGGTGTTTCAGCTGAGTGAATGAATGGCTGGTTGATGCACATTGGAATCTATACATCCAAGAAGAGGTTTCCATAAAGTGCACATGGATTCTCAGAGTCAAAACCACATTGCCAGAAAATACCCACCCTCACTTTGTCATGTGCACAGATGTTTATTTGTTCCTTATAAAAAACAAGGTAAGTGACTGAGTGAATATTTAGGTTCCCAGCAAATGCAAACATTCACTGGCCTACCCTGCATGAAGAGAGATTCAAGCATATGCAATGGACAGGCTTATACCATTTTGAAAAGTTTTGTTGGGCAGACCCCAATTGACACCTAAAATTGTGTGCATTGAAGAATATATCTGTGTCTGAAGTAGGGTGACTTTACTCCTGTCTCTAGCTTCATTGCTTATCCAGCACGTAACCTGTGCTGCCTTGTGTGTTTTGTTATTTTTTATGACTATAAAACTTGCTTTCTGCACACAAGACCTTGTGCCAAATAATAGAAACCACAAGTTTCTATGTTTTCCATTTTATATAGTCTGTGATTAGTTTTTGGTTTACAAACAGATATGCATTACAGATTAAAAAATCCACCCTTGCTACTTTTTATATTGCTTGCAACTACCTGACTCTCATCCAATAAAACCCTTAATATGGCCATCTTACCCCACACAACAGAAGAAGGAACAAAGAACATAATTACAGAATGCTGTACATTTGCTTATCATATGTTAGTCTTCTATCTGTGTCCAACCTTACCCCATACAAAGACAGCTCTGATAAAGTGGGATTTTCTTGACATTCTTGACCAGTAGTATTCTGCTCTGTAATTTTAGAATAATTATTTGCAAACCTCATGGTTATAATGAGGACTGAAGGAGGAGGTTTTTTTGTGAGCTATAGATAGCAATATTGGATTGCTGTCATTTTATTCTCCCACCTATTTTTATCAAACTTGTGTCTTTTTTTCTTTCAAAGGCTAAGATCCTTAAGATTTACCCAATACACTTATGAATCCCTATAACCACTGTTATAGGCTTTGTGGTCTAACAAACAAAATGTAGAAACTCTCAGGGAAGATAGCAGAGTAGGTGGAACCTAGGCTCACCTTGTCCCACAGATACAACTAGATAATACTCACATCAGTGTAAATAACTCAGAAAACTACCTGAAGATTGACAGAATAAACTCCACAGCTAAATGGATAGAAGAGGCCACATCAAAATCAGTCCAGGGATTCACAAAATGAAAGGATATATTTCTGACACCATACACCTAAAATGTGGGGAGGAGAGGAGTAAATAATGGGTTCAAACTTAAGTGATCATCAACTGAAGACATACTGCTATATGCAGAAGATGTTATGTGCAAACTGAATGATAATCCCATATCAAAAACCAGTAATAACTATTCAAAAAATAAAGAAAAAGGAATCAAAGTATATCACTAAAAAAAGCCAACTTATCGTGAGAGAAGAGAGTAAAAGAAGAAAGGAACAGAAAAAAACCATAAAATAAATTAAAAATGACAGTAAATACATACCCATCAATAATTACTTCAAATATAAATGGACTAAATGCTCCAATCAAAACACATAGAGCGACAGAATGGATAAAAAATCAAGATGTATCTATGTGCTGCCTACAAGAGACTCATTTCAGACCTAAAGACACATACAGATTGAAAGTGAAGGGATGGAGAAGAATTTATCATGCAAATGGATGTGAAAAGAAAGCCAGAGTAGCACATTTATATGGAACAGAATAGACCTTACAACAAAGACTGTAACAACAGACAAAAAAGGACACTATCTAATTATTCAGGTGACAAGCCAATAAGAAGATATAACAATTGGAAATATTTATGCACCCAACATGGAAACACCCAAACACTTACATCAATTAATAACAAATGCAAAGGAAATAATCAATAGTAATACAATAATAGCAGGGGACTTTAACACCCCACTTACATCAATGGACAGATCATCCAAAGAGAAAATCAACAAGGAAACAGTGGCTTTGAATGATAGATACATTGAGCCAGATGGATCTAACAAATATATTTAGAACAGTCAATCCTAAAACAGCAGAGTACATTTTTTTTCAAGTGCACATGGAATATTCTCCAGAATAGATCACATATTAGGCCATAAGACAAACTCAACATATTCAGAAAGACTGAAGTGATTTCATGCATATTTTCTGACCATAATGCTATGAAACTAGAAATCAACCACAAGAAAAACTCTGGAAAGAGCACAAATACATGGAGGTTAAACCAATAAATAATGAATGGGTCAACCAAGAAATCAAAGAGGAAATAAAAAATACATGGAAACAAATGAAAATGAAAACAAAATGGCCCAAAATCTTTGGGATGTAACAAAAGCATTCATAGAGCAATAAGGCCTACCTCAAGAAGAAAAATCTCATATAAACAACCTAACTTTATATCTAAAGGAACTAGAAGAAGAAGAACAAACAAAACCCAAAACCAGCATAAGGAAGGAAATAATAAAGATTAGAGCAGAAATAAATGAAATAGAAACTAACAAAAAAAAAAAAAAAACAAAGCAAAGACAATAGAACAGGTCAATGGAACCGAGAATCTAGTATACATAAGTTGCATTAATTACCTCAAAAGTTGCCTTGTACAATTACATTCTCTTCTGTTGTATTTCATAATTACTCTACCTTCCAGAAAGATTCTAAGTGTGTACAGCACCATGTATGATGAGTCAATAAACCAAGAAGGCATATCCCTTTCTTACATATACTCTACAACCACCATAAATGCAGTGCTTATACTTGAGAAATATTTGAATGCTTAATCAAACCCAAGCATGCTGAAAAGACACACTGACATAGACTATATACAGGAAAAACAAAAAAATATAAATATATATTGAATATTTTCATATTTAGGAAAATATGTAACGTATATAAATATAGCTAAAGTACACACACACACACACACACACACACAATTTTAAACTTTTAATTTAAGCCAAGATCTCAGTGGAAGTAAACCATGAATTATCTACAATTCAGTACATTGGGAAGAGGCCATAAGGCTGAGATGAGTGTCCTTTGGGTCAGATGAAAAGGACAAGGGAAACTCAGCTGATGACTGTCCATCTTTCCTATGGGCCATATCTGAAAGCCCTCACTTAATATGTTTCATCATAAAAAGTCCATAGACTGGGGAGAATGTAAGATGAATGGAAGCCTCCTTATGAACATCTAAGATTGCTTCTCCCTGCAAAAATGAGAAATCCTGAACTTAGGCAAAAAGGAAAGGACTTGGAGAGAGTATTGTCCTTCTTCCTTAGATCACCCTTCCAAAGGGCAAGTGTGCACATTTCAGTTTTGCTATCCATTTCCTTTGACTTCTGAATCTCTGTCATGGTGGATTTATGAGACTTTAAATATTTACCATTATAATACATGCCATAAAGATGCATTATTATTTTTTAACCAACATTAAAGTTTAAAAACTGAATAAAAGCTTTGCTCCACTATCGACCAGATTCTCTCTCAGAACAAAGAAATGGAAGAACAAATCATACAGCAAGATTTAGAGTCCATGGGGGACACATTTGACACTGTTTCTTTTGAGGGGGCCATTTGTATCTGTATGCTTTGCTGCACAGAAAGTTCGGAAAAGAAAGTGCTGCTGTAGGTTTTATAGTTAATTGGCTTTAGAACATTTAAGTTTCCAAACTGGGAAAATGACAAACTAAATCAGATTGCTAGTTAGTTGTCTTTGGATAGGATCCAGTTTGTACAGTATTGGCCTATTCGGGGACTTTAAAAATTAGAATTAATTGTCAACATTTTAAAATCTGGCATTGTTACATAAGTATTTGGATTTGTAGTTTCATCTTAAAAATTCAAGAGATCTCTAATCCTGTGCAACAGGTTGGTGAGTTGAGAAGAGGCTGTTTCCTTTAGCTCTCCTACGTTCTATGTTTATCATAGTGCCTCTGTTGTCTCATGGGAGCTGAGATTTGCATGCCAATGGCCATTTAACATAGAAGAAGGTGGCTGGGTTCTTTTCCCAGGATTCTATTCAAAGAAAAAAACAAAACAAAAAAGGACTGAATAACCATATGTTTCAAGAAAAGTTGGAGACAGCATATGTCTTTGTGGAGATATAGAACATTCTTCCATTTGTCTAGGCAGATAATCATGTAATATAATTTAAGTCATCATTATAAAATAAATCTGGCCTGCTTCACTCATTTATTGAATGGCAATAGGGACCAGGTATTTGATTCATGGATTTACTGGACATCTGCTGTTATTCTACAGTATGTTCTAAGTGTGCTTTACCATTTTGACAGACGTAACAAAATAATTTCCCTGCAGGTTTATGGAAATGAATAGTGGAAGAAGAGATAATGGTGTTCTACAAAGAAAAGGACACAAAACTAGAAATAGGAACCATATGCTAGAACTCAAGATCCCCTAGGTCACAGCCCAAGACTATTTCTGCTATTTCTACCGTTTCTACTGTTTCCAGATACATTAATCAATAGCAAAGGCATTACTGAGTTCTGCATGTCTCCAAACCTCCTTTCACTTAAGCAAAAAAAGTACAAATTCTTAAACTTCACAGGAACTTCTTTTTCATTCTCTCAATGGCTTTACATTTTGCAATGATGGTGTATATTTTTTCTCTCTTCTCCATAATCCCTTCTCAGATCCCTTTGGAACAGCCTTCTCTCTTCTGAGCTCTTAGAGTATTTAGTTTTTACTGTCACTTAAACTAGAATTGAACATTTTCTTAGCTTAACAATAGGATAGGCTTGTTTCCCAAGACATGTAGTAAATTGTGTTTGGTGCAAAATTGCCTACTGAATTTTTACCATTAATGATTCATGATGCTTTCCATTCTACTTGCAAATGTTGAGTTTTATACATCCCAGGGAAATCCAGAGTTTCTCCATTTTTCCAACCTGGAGAAGTTACTTGAGCAGAACCCACAAGGGCTAGCAGTTCATGAATTTCATTAAAGAGCAGAGAAGAGTACATTTTAGGAAAGCAATATTTCAAGGAGCTCAAGGAAGACCCTCCAGAAAACATGTACCCCCACTCACACACAGAGCAGAGTTAAGGCTCAGAAAGAGGCTCCCTTAAGAGAAGAAAACACTGAAAAGTTTAGTGCTACTGGAACCAATTCTCAACTTCTTACTGTGTGTTTTAAAGTGAAATAATGCTGTATGAAACTAGGTGGAAGAATTTTTGCTATAAGAACACTTGTCTAAAGAAATCCTGACCCATAGACTCACTAGATGATCTGACTGCAATTTTCCACAAATCTCTCAAAACCTACCACTAGGAAATGCATTAATGAATGCAAAATAGCCAGATTCATATCTGAATCTGCTAAAAGTCTGCCTGCATTTGGAAGAAGTCTGCAAGGTCAAATGAAACCCCAAATGTTGGGGTTTCTAAATAACAGAAAACACACATTATCTTTTCTAGGAGGGGGAAATTAGTACAAGACCTGTGATTTCATTTACCACTTAAGGGGACAATTTTTGTTTCTTAAAATGAATATATTACCTAAGTTAAGTGAATGATATATTTCAAAGGCTATGTGGAACAAAAAGAATGACTCCAATTATATGCAATGTATTTGGTAAATAAAAAACCCATTAGTCCATAATAATAATAAAAGGAAAAAATCATTTAGTACTATTGGAGGTGACTATTATGCCAATTCCACACTCTGAAAATGGGCAATGAAGAATGTAGAATAATTCTTTCAACAATCATATAAAGGAAACAAGATAATAATAAAATTGTTAGATAAAAAGCTGACGGAGAATGGAATATTTGTGCAGTTTTTAAGTATCACCCCAGAGATGTATTTGATTAATGCGATTGCACCACAAATTACCACAAACTTAGTGGCTTTAAATGACACACAATATACACCATAGGGTCTCACAAAGCTGCAGTCAAGGTGACAGCTGGGCTGCGTTCCTTTGGAAGCCACCTGTAGTTCGTTCCTAGGTGACCTTCTCAAAGACCTCTCACAACCAGGCAGCTTATTTCTTCAGAGACAGCAAAGGACTGGGGGGAGAGGGAGCCGGGAAGTTGTTCAATGGGTATAGTTTCAGCTTTGAAAGATGAAAAGATTCTAAGACCTGTCATACAACAGTGTGGATACAGTTAACACTACTGAATTGGACCCATCAAAATGTTTAAGATGCTGAATTTATATCATATTTTTTAGCTTAATTTTTTCTTTTTAGTGTTTCTTTATTTTTGAGACAGAGAGAGACAGAGCATGAGCAGGGGAGGGGCAGAAAGAGAGGGGGATATAGAATCTGAAGCAGGCTCCAGGCCCTGAGCTGTCAGCACAGAGCCCAATGCGGGGTTCCAACTCACGAACTGCTAGATCATGACCTGGGCCGAAGTCAGACGCTTAACCGACTGAGCCACCCAGGCGCCCCTAGCCTAATTTTTTAAACCCATAAGAAGGAAAACATAAAACAACTTCCGATTTTTGAGGATTAATATTGTAGAAGTAAATTAACACCTACCTTTATTAGATGACCTGGCATTGTTAGCTCTTACCAGTCTGTGTCACAATCAATGGCTCAGATCCTAAAATAGTCTCAATGGTGTTGACTCCGTAGGGAGGGTTTTTGGTTTTGGTTTTGGTTTTGGTTTTGGTTTTGGTTTTGGCTTTTTTTAGCTCCTACATTTTAAATAGAAGCATTAAGAGATAGAAAGTTTCCAGGGAGAGAGCTTTCCCGGCCTCCAAATGTCCAAGAATAGGTGAGGAGGTTTTAAACTGGTGCTTCTTGACATTTCATATGCATAAGAATCACCTGGAGTCTTGTTAAGGTACAGACTGCTATGCAGTTAAGTTTGCAGTGGGATCCGAGGTTCTGCAATTCTAACACTCTCCCAGGTGATCTTAATGCTGCTGTTTTGAGTCGTGAGAGCTTAAAGAGATTTAAATAATTAGCAAAGGTTGAACTAACTATGCAGCATTTACCAATTTCATGTAGTCATTAAAATCACCTGGTACTTTGTTAATACCAATGTCTAGGCCCCTACCCTGGGGAATATGCCTTACTTGCTCTTCAGTGGAAGTCTGGTATTTGTGGTTTTAACCTCATGATTTTTACGATCAGTCAGTTTGGCGAAATGCTAAATGATCTTTAAAATTTCTTTCAACGTTTTTATTTATTTTTGAGAGACGGAGAGAGACAGAGCATGAGTGGGGGAGGGGCAGAAATTGAGAGGAAGACACTGAATCTGAAGCAGGCTCTAGGTCTCATCTGTCAGCACAGAGCCCGACTTAGGGCTTGAACCCACAAACCACAAGATCATGACCTGACCCAAAGTCAGACGCTTAACCGACTAAGCCACCAAGACTCCCCTAAATAATCTTTAAAACAGTTTTTGGTATTGACTTCCCACAATTCTGCTTCTCGATATTTCTCCTAAGGGCTAGCTATAGACGAGGTTTTCGACAGATGCCTCTGTCCACTATCCGCCTGGTATGTTGTTTCATCCCAGGGACATTAGAACACCTACTACATGGAATCATCTTTTACTGCTCATAACCAAGAGTAAGCACTCTACATGTGAACCTGCTTTCATCACTTGGCTAGATGATTTCGTTAAGTGATAGACTTTCATTTTTATAACAACTCTGTGAGATTTTCATTATTTCTCTCATTGTGTGGATTAGAAGACAGAAGTCTATAGAAGTCAAGCGACTTGCTAAAGGTCGTACAGACGGACAAAGTTGGGGGGTATGGATATGACTCTTAACTCAGTCCTGAGCCTGGTCCCTCAGACAGCAGATGCCCCATCACCTGTGCCACCACCCCCTCTGCGTGCCTGGGAGGCACAGGGCCTGCAGGCTCTTCGCGTCTTCTGCTCTTCTCTACTTGATGTCTCCATTTACTTCGGCTTTCTGCCTCGTGGTAGGACTTCATGCTCTGACTTTTGCATCTGCTCTCCTCAGGCCCTCCAGCAAGGGACCTCAACCCAGATTCACTCTTCCAGTATCTTCCTCTGGTCTTCTTGAACATGCACACTCCTCTCAGTCTGGAGGAAAAGTCAGTTGTGATGTAATGAGGCTCCTGACGTTAGGCTCTTCAGAACAGCAATCAAATACACTTCCTGAATTATTCTTCAGTCAGAACCAGCTGCTCTGTGCAAAGCCATGTGGTGGGATTGGTAGGGTGGGGAAATCTGTACTCATAGGCGGTTAATAGAAACTTGCTGATTCTTTTCTGTTCCTTGGTTGTCATTAGTACAAATTGCATGGAAGTCATTTTGCCTAACAAATATGCATTGAGCACCAGCCCAGAATTGTTCAGGGTACTTGGAGGATGCAGGGCTGAGCACAAGTGGCCATGAATTGTGTTCTGATGGAGCTTCTGGGTCAATGAAGAAGATGATTTTAATTAAATAATCATAACAATCCATGTGTGATTACAAATAGAGATCAGTGCTGTGAAGGGAAAAAACACAAATATTAGAATAAAGTCTCAAATGTGTGGTAGAAATCAGCAAAGATCTGGTCAGGTTAATCTCATTTTTCCTTTTATTTTCTTTAGTGGAGTTGTGATGTTTATAGTTGTAAAAAGAGCTCACATTTATTGAGTTCTTATTATGGACAAGTGGTTTCTTGTAAGTGCTTGATATGCTTTATCATATTATATCTGCCCAGAAACTACATTAGCCCTATAAAACAGCTATTCTCAATCCCCTTGAGTTTCTTCCTTTGAGAGTTTGGGACAGAGTGCTTAACAAACCTTAAGCATCATACAGCTAAGGAGAGATGGGTGCAGAATTGAACACAAGTCTATCTGACTCCACTGCTCAAGCTTTTAACAATTGTTGATTGCTCACTGCCTCAGGGAAATACAGTAGAATTGTGTACTGAGAGCCAGTTGTCATAACTGGGCCCAGGATGGAGAGACAGTGGCAAGAACAATGTAAGAACAATTAGGTAGACTGGTAATTGGTTGAACAAATAGACCCAAAGGAGATATTTTGATGGATGACAAACAGGAGGGAGGTTCGTAATAGCATCTGCCTGAGGCTCTGTCCTTGGCCCTGTCTGAAACGGTTTGTCAGTGGACCTAGGTAAATGCATGAAAGGGAAGGGTTCATCCCATGTGTGGACAAAAATTGCTGAGAAGAGGAGCAAATATGTTGGATGACAAAATTAGTATTCACAAGACTCCCACTGAGGTCTGCTTCTCTTAATTTGAAATTTAAAGCAAATGAAAGTGAAGACTTGCCCTTTGAGTCCAGGGCATCAACAGTATAGCTATTGACCTGGGGACATGGAACTCCACATGTTGACATAAAAATTTTCGTGGGCGGGATATTTCGTGTGGCAATAGCATGAGGTGACAGGTAAAACACTTAATGAGATCTGTGTTTCACTCTGGGATTGTAAAATCTGGGTAAAAAGTATAAAACAAAGGAAAGAAGAGACAGCATTTGCTTTATCTGAGTAGACCATTTATGGAAAGAAGCATTCCACATAGTCTGGCCCCTTATAGTGAGGTTATATAGAGAGCAATTGAGTCATCTGGAGGAAAGAAGCAGGATTGTAAAACGTTGGAAATATTTCATGTGAAGAGCAGTCAAAATGTAAATAAACAGCTAAAACTAGGTTGTGGAGGTGCCCGGGTGGCTCAGTTGGTTAAGCATCTGACTCTTGGTTTAGGCTCAGGTCATGATCTCACGGTCTGTAGGTTCGAGCCCCGTGTCGGACTCCATGCTGACAGCAGGGAGCCTGCTTGGGATTGTCTCTCTCCCTCTTCCTCTGCCTCCCCGCTCCTCCCAAAATAAATAAATAAACATTAAAAAAACATAGATTGTTGACTGTAGGGCAGATGAAACTCAGGACAGCTGACAAGCTGTCACTAGCACTTGGACTCTCCTGCAGAGGTAGCATGACATCATGTTGGGGGTTCCCATGGGGAGTGTCGATGAGGCCACTGAGCACAGGAAGATGAAACTATGGGAGAATAATTCTTAGTCTCTACTTTACAGATGAGAAAACAGAGGTCTAGAGAGCTTCAGTAACTTTAGCTCAAGTTAAGGGTTTGCCAAATAAATCAGGAGATAGGGAGGGCAGAGTGGGTGAAAGATTTTAGGACAACTTTCAAAAAGCAAATCAGAATTCATTACAAATAGGTACTCATTGACAAAAATAGTTATAGGTAAAAATGTATTGCTAGTATTTTACTCTGTTACATGCTTTCCATACTTGGTCTCATTTCATATCCCTAGCAATCCTTTCTCCATTTTAAAGATGATAAAACTGGGGCGCCTGGGTGGCGCAGTCGGTTAAGCGCCCGACTTCAGCCAGGTCACGATCTCGCGGTCCGTGAGTTCGAGCCCCGCGTCAGGCTCTGGGCTGATGGCTCAGAGCCTGGAGCCTGTTTCCGATTCTGTGTCTCCCTCTCTCTCTGCTCCTCCCCCGTTCATGCTCTGTCTCTCTCTGTCCCCAAAATAAATAAACGTTGGAAAAAAATTTTTAAAGATGATAAAACTGAGGGTAGGTGACACTAAGTAATTGTGTGTGCATGGCTGAGATCCAGCCATATCTGAGTTAGACTCCAGAGCCCATGCTAATAGACAACACCTTGATGATTCTGATAGTGTAGAACAGGAGTAAATCAGGAGTTTGGGGCAGAAGGACAAGAGAGATTGGGGCCAAGAAAAGAGAGGTCTTTGCTCAAGGGGAGGAACTGACAGCCTCTAGTAAGAACTGGACTGAAGACACAAGTAGCCTGGATGGGAGAGTGATAATGTGGGGAATCACAAGTCCCTAGAATAATTAGGAGTGTGGCAGTTTCTGGAAAGCAATGGATGTAACCAACTGCAGCTAATATTAGCCTTCCCTGTGGTGGGATCGTTAGCCACAGCCTGTCAAATATCCTTAGACAAATGCCTTCTGGACAACCTCATATCCATACCCTTTCAGGGCAATATCACTCTGCCTGAGTGGTGTTTTCACCTTCATCTGCCTGGACAGGTTGTCTACACTCAGTCTTTAATGTAAAGAAAAAAAAAATTGTTAAGGACTAACAGAACACATACAAAGTGCTTCTGACAACAGGGCTATCATACCAATATGTAATTTGTATTGGTGTAATGTCTCCCTGCCCAAGCTTTACATAGTTTCTCTCTTGTAGACTTCACACATTTAGCTCGATAGACATTATCTTTCTCCCTAGCTGATGGGGAAAGAAAAATCACCATGCGTTCTAATGTTGGACTTTGTTCTAGAGCAACTGAGACTGATAGGATATGATCTGAGTCCTCAACATCAAAGACCAAGTCTAGACTAGACTAGACTCGACTCTGCTCCTCAAAACTTATATTCCACACCTTAACCTCCAGCTTGCTGCCTCTGCTTCTTAAACTAGAGGAATCATTTTGTTTTCCAAGTTCTTCATCCAGAAGGTAATAAGGCCGCTTCTGGGATGGGGTAGAGGCTGTGGTGGAACAAATGCCCCAAGCCTACCCTGCTGGGTTCTGGCAGCAGAGGTCTCTCCCGAGCACCAACTGCCGCATGAGCTCATTTCTTGCTCCCTGGCATCTTGCTGTGCACTGCTTTATTAAGGGGAATTTACTCTTCAATTTCCTGTAGTGATTTCAAATTCCCAAGGTTACTGCAGCGCCTTGCTTTATAGCAACAATTACACACCACTCCCTAAGGTCGTAAAGGATTTGGAAATACATCCTCAGAGGAGCCTTTGGATGTCAGATGCCACCAGCTTGCAACAACATTAACTCTGTCATTAGAATCTTGGGTGTGAGATGCTTGGAGGTGGGAGAAGAGAAGGAGCCCAAAGAGAACAAGGAGAGGGTTCTTTAAATATCCTGGCCTGGTCTCAACACTCAGGGAGTGCTGTAAGAAGGGGGGATCACAGCGATGGTAAGGAGCATTGGTTTTCTCTTGCAGAGAGCAGTTTCATGTCTGCAGGGGGTGGGGTTTCTCTTCTCCAGCCTCTGATCACAGAGCCACATAACTCTCCTCACAGAGTAGTTATTTTAAATGTGTACCGTTTTCAAAGAAACTTACTGCTGAGGCTCTTTTAATCCTCAGAGCCAGTTGGCGGGGGGCCTGCACAGAGCTTATTTTATGGCATCCTAACAATGCATACAGGGCAGCATCTCAAGGAATCACACTCTCCAAATGTGAGTTGAGGATAATGCTACAGACCATCAAATGCAGGTCCTACATTTCGTAAAGAGGAAAACTGATACTCAGAGTAATTCAGCTCACATGGTGTCACTCTGCAAGTAAACTGGAGATATTTTTCTTATACTTTTATTGCTCATAAATCCCACATTCATCACACAAAGAAGAGCAATGCATTGACTGACTTGCAGGTTCCTTTTTCTTAAAACTGATACATCCATTAATTCAGTTCGGCTTGCTAACAACCCAAATTTGGGAGATTTACGAATAAAATAAATCAGGAGGGAGCAGCCTCTGGTACTTGAGTTAATTTAATTTGTTTAAGAGGAAAACAAGATGTGTAATCCCCATTTATGACAATAGTTGGGGAAAGGCCAAGACTTTGTTGAAGGTTTTAGTGGCAGCATCAGCAGGAAACCTGAGATGAGAAAGTCACACCGTGAAATTGTAACCTCCCACTGGCCTTTCCCAGGCAACAGAGAAAGAGGGAACCCCCAGATGACATGACTCAAAATTCCCACATCTGTCTCATTTGTTATGACCAGTCCCTTGCCTCACTTTGGTGATGAAATAGTGGTTTGTAGAAATATCTATTCGTAGGTGAATAAGTTTGTATTTCACACGACTACTTTGTAAACAAAGAATATAATACTTGGTTTCTCCCTCGAGCTCTGTTGGTAGTAGGGAACAAAGGAGGCTCGGGAATAAATTGAGGTGTATAGATAGGTGACTTTGGTTTAAAAAATAGTCCCTGCTGGAATTCAGATTAGGAAACTTGGAATCTGCATCCTGGTCAGAAACTTTGCCAAAAAATTCACACATTTATTTATCCAACAAGCAGATTTAGAGTAAGTACTCTTTGCATGGTGTATATATGTCGCAGTCTTTACGTTCGGATGGGAAATGCAGAGACCCAAATTTGCCAATGGTCATGAAAATGCACATGGGACACAGTCACAGCACAGCAGCATACTAAGAAATCAAAGAAGAAAAGTTTAGGGGAAGATATGAAAAAATGAACATCTGCTGAGCCCCTGCTTTGACCAAGGCATTGAACTGGATGTTCTATTAACATCACAATATTTTTATTCTGAAAGGAATTTAAACTCTGCATGCCCTTTGATGCAGAAAAGTTTAATCACATGAAGTAACGTTCCCATGGTCTCATCTCTATAAGGTGGGTCTGGGGTGGGAATCCAAGCTTGTCTGATTCCGAAGCCCAATATTTTCCATTTTTCTGCATGAAGTGCTCACCGGTACAAGATTTATATATACGTGAGGCCTAATACATTCCCCAGAATGTTAAAGTTACTTTTTATAAAGTCCATCAGAGCAGAGTTTAGTCTGTAAGAGACCAGTTAAACTGAGCTCCACATCAAGTATGTAGTCACAGATTTTATAGGGCAGCGTAACATAGGGCTTACCAGCCTGGGCTCTGAAATCCATCCTTGTGATTTTGAGGCCTGCTTTATTTAACCCCTTGGCAGTTGTGTGCTGTAAGCATGCCATTTCATCACTCTGAGTCTCCATTGCCCTGTTGTATTAGTCAGAGTCCCGCTCGGAAAAAGACTGGGGGATTTAATGGGAGTTTAATAACGGTATTGTTTTACAAAGGTGTGGGCAGGTTCCTGGAAACCACCAGCAAAGACTCAGTATCTTCAGCAAGTAACAGTACCAGGAGCTGCTACCTCCCCAAGGCTGCAGAGGCTAATGGAGTGAGAATGTTGGAACCCACAGGATGAGGAAGGGCTGCATGGAGAGGGCTGCCTGGCAGAAGATGCAACCTTCTGTCGAGACATGCTTCCATCCCAAGGCTGGACAGGAAGTACCCCAACCTCACTCTCACCCTTTCCTCCAGTAATTCCCTGCTCCCCGTCGGCGGAACCAAAACGGAAGCCAGAGAAAAGGAATAGCATTCACACTGGATGCCCTCCAAAATCTTGCAGCAGGACACGGAATAATGGGAAAATGCAAAAACAAGCACACATCCGTCAAATGGGGGTGGTAGTCGTAGAACCCACTCTGAGAGTCGTCGCAAGGATTACATGAATTAAAGCATATAAAGTACTGAGATTGATGCCAGTCGTGTGATAAGCTCGTGTGTAAATGCAGAGCTGAAGTAGACTGAGAATGAGCTACTCCAACATCTTTATTTGACCAATGAGCACACAGAGGTCCAGAGAGAAGTGATTCGTCTCAACTTACATAAATAACTTGCCCCAAGTTGTATGTAAAAACTAAAATTTGTCCTTCCATCTAGTTGCTAGAGGTCTATATCTGTAACTTGCCTGCCTCAAAGGAAGGCACAGTCCCAATTTCAAGTCCAAAAAGGTGAACAAAATGAGTTCTATTACCTGTAGAACTTACATCTCTCTGAGACTTCCAGCATGTTCCCTCTAATGGTCTGCATTCTACAAAGTGGACTGTGATTTCTTGAAATAATTTGTGCACTGGCTGACTTGCATTTTTCTCTCTCATGGGTTTTTCTGTGTAAAAATAAGAATCTGACATGGTAAATCTTAAAGGACCAATAAGCAAAGTGCAGGGACTCCTCATTTCAAACCGAGCAGTTTAAAGAACTGCTCTTCTGGTCCACAATGACCATCCTGGAGCAGGAAGCAGAGCCAGGATGTTTTTACAATCAGCCTCCCCTTTCCAGGAAAGATAAATGCTATGCAGGAGCAGCTCTAGCCAAGGGTACCTCATGATAACTGCAGCCAAATAGGTGATGACCAACCATCCCAGTTTGCCTGGGATTATCCGGTTTTATCACAGAAAGTCCCTCATCCTGCAAAAACCCCCACCCATGCATCCCACCCCATCCTGCCCAGTCCAGGGCAAACCAGGATGCTTGGTCACCCTAGATGATTTACAGAGTTCAGACCAGACAAGTGCCCTGTCCCTAGGTTCTTGCCTGGTGCTTAATTGCATCATTTTGGAATTTAAACAGTTGCATTTCTAAGCAATACTCTGCCTTTACCCCTGGGAATTTTAATAAGCATATGCTAATAAATCAAAGAGTGGTCACAAAGATAGAAACAAAAATTAAGAGGCAGCTTAAAAACAAAACAGAGAGCAGATGCTATGACTACTTTTAATTATAAAGCACTAAATTCCTTCACAAGACTGTTCAAAGCACCGATCTATCTGGTGAGCAAAGACTGAGGTAGCAGTCACCAGAAAAGTAGGTGGGAAATACAGAAGATTTCAGACCCACTACTGACTGGGGCCAGTGACATCAAGGACTGGATATAATCGCTTAAGGTAACCTCTGTGGTATCTCATAAAGAACTTAGGCTGCTAAAGTGTATATTAACTCCTGGTGAATACATGAATAAGGAATAAAGGAAAAAGAAAAGTGCATCCAATGGTACATTTTGAGAAGGGTCTTTGGAGTCATTATTTCTAGATGTTTCTGAACTTAAATTTAAGTCAGTCTCCTTGGCCAGTCTGCTTTCATCTGCAGCATCAGGAAGCATCACGTCCGCAACGAGGAGCCTCGTACATCCAACGTAAGCTCGGTGAGGCTCCAGTTTGTACTTATGACGGGGGAAAAACTCCAAAACGATCTATGATGACCTAAGCCTTTCCCCTTTCCTGAATTAGGTAGTATTATTCTTAGCCTTTATTTTTTGAATTTCACCATCTGAAGGCGAACTCTGTTGTGTCAGATCAACTGTTGAGATCTTCGTGGTAGAAAATCAGGTGGGAACTAGGAGGGGTGGTTTTTTGGAGAGTGATTCAGTAGAAGAGTGAAATGGGGAGTTTTTAGAGACGTGAAAGAAAGTATGATTCACCTTCATAATATTCTAGAAATATGAATTAGAAAACTGAATTAATTCATGATTAATATTGTTGTATGAAATATGTTCTCCTAAACATGGCACCATTATGGGATAGAAGCATGTGGGTCATGATCTGTAAGTTTAAGATAATATTCTATGCGGTACTATTTTATACTACTGATAGAGTATGGAAAATAGGCTACTCTGGTATTTCCACATCAATGCAAGCAGTTACTTTACATCTGCAAACATAACCTGCCCTGACATAGTCTCACATCTACATAACAGCATACTATTCTGTTATATATTCTGTTCACGAGCTAGCACCTAAAATTTTATATGCAATTATTGCATTTCTAAGCAAGGTTGCAGTATCAGCTAGTCTGGATCATAAAACAGTCTCATTCATTTAAAGTAAATAATGACAATTTTGTTTAGTAGGAAGTACATAGAATCAAAAATCAAAAAGTCTGTCTGGCACTCCCAGTGGGGCCACTAATTTGCTGTGTGAATTTGAGACCCTTCATTCACTGCTTAGGCCATAGCGAGTGAGAATTACAATACATAGAGTCTACTCACAGATTTGGGGGATGAGACTGGACCCAAATACATCCATTGAGAAAAACTCAAAATCCTACATAAATGAGAAGCTACTGTTATATGCACTGCATGAATGGAGACTTGCTAAAGAATCAGAAAGATATCAAGCGTACCTACTATTAAATGGGCTCTACTTTTTGTCTTCTCATGATAGTACAGAAAGGATAAGGTACAACAGCCCGACAAACTGTAACAGGGCACTTTGGTTCAACGGTAGTGTTTCTATTTTGGATTTGACCATCAACGTGTTACACATTTTTAATTTGCATTTAAATTTCCTTGAGACCATTTCTCGTGGCCCAATGATTTAGAGACCATTTCCCATGGCCTCTGTCAGCTCCTCTATACACACTGCTCCAACTTTACTGGCCCCAGAATACATTTACTAGAGCAACCACTGCATGCAGTCTCGAGCCAGGCATGCCTTGGGCTCCTTATTTTTTTGTACCTTTAGCCTCAGTGTTAGCCGGCACATAGGAACCCTGGCAGAAAACCCCTGCTTGTATGAGGACCCAGCAGTAGCTTCTGCATTAAATCCATGATTGCAGGATTTGTTGCTACCATGACAAGACAAAGGAGTCGCCAGGAGGAAGCTTAGGTGGTCCATGGGTGCACGTTCTGGGATTAGATATTAGCTTCTTGAGCCTCAGTTTTCTCACCTATAACAGGAGGTAACTTTCTTGTATGGCTGTTTTGAGGACACCACAAAATGACTCATGTTTGGCATTTAGTACAAAGTGGGATACATAGTAAAGCACCTGGTACGTATATTTTATCTATTATTATTTCCTTATCATTTAGATTAAGTCGGTTTCCACAGTTCTACAGCTCTGAGAGAACCAGATCCCTTTCCTCCATGACTCTGATAACGGCTCACAGTTATACCTTAGTTATTTGATTACTTGCTTAAAAACGTGCTCATCACCTTGTGGGCCCAGCATCCTCATTTGCATTTGCTCGGTTTTATAACTCCTGCTACCAGCACACTGTCTGGCGCATGGGATGCGTTCAATGCATACCTATTAAATAAATACATGAGATCCATAGAATTTAAACTAATGACCACTGAGGAGCAGAAAAGAATATCAGCAAAAGCCATTATTGATCATCTACAAGGCCTACGTTTCCTATCCCAACATCCCCACCAACCCCACCATGTGACTCTGCACAGTATGGCCGGTTCTGACTAAAGAATAGTTCAGGGAATATATTTTATCTGGTCCAAAGAGCCTGTCCTCGGGAACCTCAGGCATCAGGATGTGCTTTTCCTCCAGACCGAGATGGATGTGGATGTTCATAAAGATCACAGAGAGATACTGAAGTGAGCAAGTCTGACCTGACACTGATCACAACGTCTGCCCTTCCCTTGATAGCTTAATGTCTTTGTGTATCTTGGTTTCATGTCTCCTGACCAGGACTTTACTTTTGCTTCTGCTCCGCCAAATCTTCTAGCACCGAGCATCAACCCTGATCCTCACCAGGGTGCTGTACAGGTATACACATGGATACCAGTGGGATTGTAAGTCTAGTGTCTGAGTGACCAGGATTCAGACAGAGATGGGAATCCACTACTGACCCCACAACTTCTTCCATCTGTGTGACTTTGAGCAAGTCACTTGAATTCAACTACCAAAACCAAAACAGGAAGAAATAGAAAATTTGAACAGACTCATAACCAGTACAGGAATTGAATCAGTAATTAACAATGTCCCAACAAACAAGAGTCCAGGGCTGGATGGATTTCCAGGGGAATTCTAGCAAACATTTAAAGAAGAGTCAATGCCTATTCTTTTGAAACTGTTCCGAAATATAGAAATGGAAGGAAAACTTCCAAACTCATTCTACGAGGCTGGTGTTACCTTGATTCCAAAACCAGACAAAGACCCCACTAAAAACGAGAACTACAGACCAATTCCGCTGATGAACATGGATGCAAAAAATCTCAACAAGATACTAGTCAACCAGATCCAACAATACATTAAAAGAATTATTCACCAGGATCAAGTGGGATTTATTCCTGGATGCAGGGCTGGTTCAATATCCACAAATCAACCAATGTGATACATCACATTAATAAAAGAAAGGATAAGAATTATAGCATCCTCTCCACAGATGCTGGTTTCTGATCCACATGATGAGGGAAATAATATAAACCTCACAGAGTTGTTATGCAAATAAAATTTTATAGTTCACAAAATTGCTTAACCACTAAATGATCATAGCAGGTTCATGTATTGAGTGCTGATTTTTGATTATTATTAATATCTAGGAATCTTACTGTCACTGAGATTTAAAAAAAAAGACAAAAGAATAAGGCAAAAATTAAAAACAATATTTTCGGGAAAAAATATAATCAATCATTAGTTCTATGGGAAAAAAATAAATAGAGAAATAGTATCATGGAAAGCTTATGAAGATCATCTAGTTAGTGTTTCCCAAATTTGCCTGATCATAAATATTTCCTTGTTAAACACACAGCTTCTAGACTTCCACCCAAAATCAACTAAGTCACAGTGTCTAAAGGAAAATGATAGAAAGTTAGATTAAACAGGATATCAGGGGGTTCTTACAACCAAAATCAATTGGGAAACCCAGCTTTACTGAGTTCAACCTTTCCTAACTCTTTGAGAACCCTTACATGTGTTCCACAGACCAGCAGTATCAATACTACCTGGGGACTTGATCGAAAAAATATTGAGCCCCATCTCAGACCTACTGAATCAGAATCTTCATTTGAAGAAGATCCTCAGGTGATTCTCAGGGTCATTAATAGTTGAGAAGCATTGGTCTAGGGTATCACACCAACTCTGGGACACCTTCAGTGACAGAAAACACCCTACCTCTCAGGAAAGCCTTTTCCACCGTTTGGAACCTCTGGCTGTTTGAAATATAAGAGCCACTCCCTTCTCTAAAAGTTTGCTTGCAGACAACACATTAGGACTTAAGTCAAAGGTTGCAACACACACTGGGTGGCAGCTGACATTTCCAGGATACCTAATGACAGTTGGCTATTTTTCCCCTTCTTGTGTTGTTTCCTGTTATATTTAATGAGAAGGGCAAGATATTCCTGTATCATTTAATTATAAGTTAAATGTATATTTCTTATCTCGACATTATGACTTTACATCGATTTTAAAAGCTACATGATAAACACATCAGTTTTATTTTGCGTAATTAAAAAAAACGACTAAGAAATTCTTCAAGAGCTGCCTGGTGGCTCAATCAGTTAAGCGACTGACTCTTGGTTCCAGCTCAGGTCATGATCTCGCGATTCATGAATTCAAGCCCCGCATCAGGCTCAGTGCTGACAGCATGGAGGCTGCTTAGGATCCTCTCTCTTCCTCTCTGCCCCTCGTCCACTCACTCTCTCTCAAAATAAATAAACTTAAAACAAAAGAAATTGTTCAAAAATACAGGTAAGTTGAAGAGTAGGACAGAGTAGGAAACACTTCTATACTTGTACTCACTTATCTTAAAGTAAGTTATATTCATGAGACTAGTTAGCCCTTGTACACTTTATTATGCACCTCCCCAAAAAGTACCCTTTTCTACAATAATCATACCTAAGAAGATTAAAGATAATTCCCTAATACCATCATCTAATACTGGACAAATATTTAAATTTTCTTAATTTCCACAAAAACAAGTTTTTGTATCTGGATATCTCTAACATCCAATAAAGTTTCACACATTACACGTAGTTGTTTTATATCTTTGGTCACATTTAATATAGAATAGTGGTTCACAAAATTTTAAATCTAAAGACCCCTTTATACTCTTAAAAATTATTGAGGACTCAAAGAGCCTTTTGTTTTAATGTTGGTAATACCTACCATTGGTTAACATATTACAAATTAGAACTGAGGATTTTTAAATATTTGTGCATTAATTGCTATAAAATAGCAATAATTATCCTGTTATACATTAACACAAAGAACACTTTTTAATGAAAATTACTATATATTTTTTTCCAAAACAAAACATAATATAGTAACAAGGGTGATATTGCCTTACAGTTTACAAATCACTAACATTTGGTTAAACAGAAGAGAGCTAGATTCTCATCTGTTTCTGTGTGCTTCTGATTCAATATATTGTTTGGTTGAAATATAAAGAAGAAAATATGGCCTCATACAGATAATCATTTAGAAAATTGAGAAGTCTTAAACAAATAATGTTTATTTTATTTTTGAGAGAACAAGAGGGACAGAGTGTGAGTGGGGGAGGGACAGAGAGAGAGGGAGACACAGAATCCAAAGCAGGCTTCAGGCTCTGAGCTGTCAGCACAGAGCCCGACATAGGGCTCAAACCCACAAACCATGAGAGCATGACCCGAGCCAAAGTCAAATGCTTAACCAGCTGAGCCACCCAGGTGCCCTGAGAAGTCTTTTAATAGCCTTTTGAATAATTGTGGATATTCTTTTTTGATACTACAATGGAACCAGAAAAGTGGTAGTTTATCACATATTAGTTACAATGTAGAATCTGAAACCGTATCAATGAAATTTTACTGCTCTCTTACATTATAATTGATTAGTCTATCTTGCATTTTATACCTTTGAATAAAAATATAGGTTCACTGGGTTATGCAGATATTGCAAATATTGACACATTTCCTTATAAAATATCAAACAAGTCACACATATTAATATCACCACTGATCTCATCAGGAAAGTCTTCAAATTGTGTTGCTGTGTCAAGGCCACAGTGGCTTGCCCATGATTTCCAGATTTCAATATTCTTAAATTTTTTCATTGGTGACAAATATGCTCAGTTGTTTTCCATGAAGTGACATTCTTATAACATTTATTTTTGAAAAGATTTCTGCCAAATACTTGAGCTAAATAATCTTAGTTGTCTTCTGCTAGTCATTCTTTCAAGGAAAAGCAGTGTTCTAGGAAACAAGAGGCTAATTCAGCTTGCAACTCAAACAATTGTACAAGTGATTTTTCCTGGAGGCAACCGCAGTCTCTCACATGGCGGCAGACATGCTTTATGTATACCTAATATTTATTTATTTTTATTTTTTAACGTTTATTTATTTTTGAGAGACAGAGAGACCAAGTGTGAGTGGGGGACGGGCAGAGAGAGATGGGGGACATGGAATCCAAATCAGGCTCCAGGCTCCAAGCTGTCAGCACAGAGCCCGACACGGGGCTTGAACTCCTGAACCACGAGTCACGACCTGAGCCGAAGTCAGTTGCTCAACCGACTGAGCCACCCAGGTGCCCCACATACCTAATATTTAGAAGTCAAGTACTCAAGTTCTGATTTAATAAATGTATTTTTTTTCTGTTTTATCAGGATATTTTTAAGTGGATCCCCATCTTTTTTTTTTTTTACTATAATTGTATAGTAGTGAAGCACAATTACTCTGAGTGCAGTTTGGCGCCATTGCCTTGATTTGTATTTTAGAGTTTTATCCACCATTGCATTTTGCACCATGAGTGCAACTATCAACAGAGTAAAAAAAAAAAACAAATAATGTCTTAGTAAAGTTGTGAAGATAGTTTTGACTTTGTGGACCCCAAGGCCACTCCTTGAAAACTGCTGTAGTAATTTGTTCTCTGAGGAAATATTTTCTCCTTCCCTGCCTCTCCCTCTCTCTCATCTACTGATATATCTATCAATCAATCTATCTACCTATGTATCATCTATTTATCTATCAGTCTTTTCATGTAGTATATTTGCCTTGCTTTGATTTTCTGCCATTCCTCCCTTCCTTCATAATTTGACCATTATAGAGTTTACTGAAAATATAGATGAGGGGTGACTCATCTCTGTAACAACCTGTAAAATCTCAATAATTCATTACACTTACATCTGCTCTAAAGTATTTTTACCTACAGTGATTCAGTAATAGGAAGTTTCTACCAGTAACCTAAAATGAAAGACATGTTTGGAAACATAAAGTTTATACATTTTTATTATCCTTGTGTATCAGATAGTGTTCTTCTAAGATAACAAAAGTCATTATAGGTATTGAGAATGTTATTTTAATTTAATAAAAGCAGATGGTGACAAAGGTTATGGAAAAACTGGGGAAAAAATGTATAAATCAGTAGGGAAATCCAGATTTTAGCCACATTAAAAAGCCATCACCATCCCTAGACCCAAGGGAAGAAAGAAGCATACAGTGTTGTTCTATCCCAGGGGCTAGAATAAGTTTAATTCTTAAAAGTTAACAACCTAAAGCGGAAAGTGCCTATATAATCACAAAGAGTTGATGTTCAATAGATTGAATGGATCTGAGAGAAAACAGGTCAAGGATTGGCACACCTTGGCTTTGTTGCGATATTGCCATAGAAGAGTTTTATTTGTTTCTTTTCAAATCATTTTGTAGTAATTGAGCAATTACTATATGCTGGCCCCTACTGTGGGCAATGGGAGATTAGTAGCGCATAAGAGAAAGACATGGCATGAAACTGATGTGCTAATGAGAAAAGACAAATAACAACCCCACAAATAAAAATGTTAGCTATGTAGAAATTTAAAATAAGATGATGTGACAGAGAGTGATTATGTTACTCTTGTAGATCAGGCATGGGACAAGGAGGGTCACTGAGGAGGTGATATTTAAACTGTAATATTGACATGAGGGACAAGGCCTTGAAGACCTGAGGACATCATTTTTCAGGTCTTAAAGGCAGAAATAAGCTGGGCATATCAGAGAAACAGAAAGAAGGCCAATGTAGCTGTGATTCATGGATAGAATGGAAAATAAGAATGTGAGTTAGGCAGAAGCCAGACTGGGTAGGGATTTATCAGTCTACAAACCTTTCCACTGCAAGGCTGTAGAATTTCTTTTTATTCTAAATGCACTGAAAAGTCATTGGAGGATTTTAACCGTGGCCATGACATGATATGGCTTATTTTAAAAAGTTCTCTGGAGGGCAAGAATGGAAAGGGGTAGCTAAGCTGGTGAGGGATCCAAGAGGAACTCCTACACTGAATTTAAGTGACTTGAATTTAAATTTAAAAAATGATTTTAAAAAGGAAGTTAATGAATGTGGCACTTGCTGTGTTCTAAAATGTTATAACTTACTGATTGAGAAGAGAAAATTCTGCGAAGTATGTTGCATACTTGAGTATTTTCCTTTTCAGAAATAATCCTGTAATAATAACCTGAGATGGTTTTAAATAAGAGTGGCAGGTAGCTACCCCACTTTGATCCAAATACAGGTTTTGGGACATTTTTTTTTCTTTTATAGTTGCTTCTACTCCAATGTATCATACATGTAAGTCTTAATATCTTTACAGTAAAAGAAGAATAGCTTATATTAAAAAAAAAAATGGTCCCAAGAATCAAGATGGAAAAGAAGACAATGAGACAGCCATAAAGAAGTTTGTCAAGGCATGAAGGAATAAGGTAATTAGAGAAGGGTATAGGGCAAGTCTGATGGCATGAATTTCACAGAAACAATGGTTGTGAAGGAAGACTAAAGAAGTGGTTTATAAGTTGCTTTGAGGTTCTTGGGTAAATGCATTGCTTTCCATGAAGATTTCTCTAGAGAAGATTATTGTTGCTATTTATTTTTTTAATGTTTTATTTTATTTTTGGGAAAAGAGAGAGAGAACGAGTGGGGGAGATAGAGATAGAATCTGAAGCAGGCTCCAAGCTCCGAGCTGTCAGCACAGAGCACAACAGGGGGGCTTGAACCCACGAACTGTGAGACCATGACCTGAGCTGAAGTTGGCCGCTCAAGTGACTGAGCCACCCAGGCACCCCTATTATTGCTATTTCTTTAGAAGCGGACATCCATATTTCTATTAGGGCAAGAAAGTGAGGAGAAAGTTTAGGGAACGGGGGATGGTATAGGGTATTTCACAGCTAATAGATCATAAGTTCAAAAAGAACAACAGAAAGTTCTGGGGGAAATAAGAATTAATTAGTAACTACAGAGAGTAGTCTGAGGATTAAGGTCCTGGCAATGAACAGTTTAGGTGCTGTGAGGACCAAAGAGAACAGGGATATGAGACACGATTGCATTAACCCCAGAAATCTTCCAAGTCAAGCTGGACATCTAGTACTCCCACGCTCAGGGGGCGTGGCAAACAAACAGTGAGCCAATGGCCTGTCAGGGTTGCTGTTGGTGACTGTGATATGGCAGGCAGCACAGGATGGACTGTGGGGGCTTGTCTTAAGTCTGAAGCCCTCTCAGCTGTGACAGCACATGTGGCCTTTGTCCCTGTCTCTTCTCACCAAGGCACGTTCATGGTGCATGAGACACTGAACAAGAATGAGTGTTTCAAACTTCTCAGCTGTAGGACCCTTTCTTAAAAAAAAAAAAAAAAATTAATGTTTATTTATTTTTGACAGAGAGAGAGAGAGACAGAGCATGAGTGGGGGAGGGTCATAGAGAGAGGGAGACACAGAATCTGAAATAGTCTCCAGGCTCTGAGCTGTCAGCACAGAGCCCAACGGGGTCTCGAACTCACAGACTGCGAGATCATGACCTGAGCCAAAGTCAGCCGCTCAACTGACTGAGCCACCCAGGTGTCCCTGTAGGACCCTTTCTTAAGTGAAAGTGAAAGGCCCAACATGAGGAGTTGAAACCAGCCTCACCCTATACTCTCAGCTCTAAGACTCCAGGAGCGCTCAGGTCCACTGGGGTCTGTGAGGCATGCTCAGCACACCCCTGAACAGTGCGAATTCCAAACAAGCTACAAATTTCAGATTCAGTGTTGGTGTTATTCACAGTATTCTGGCTGACGTCTGCAGCCACGACATACGTGGTAAAGCCTCACTAATTTTGAATAATGAGACTAATATGACTCACTAACAAAACTAAATTACAGTCGTTTTGTTAACAAAATGCAATTTTATTACTCTCAAGTAGAGAATGTGTTATAAACTGAGCTATAAATGGATATTATTAAGCTAAATGGAATAAGTTTATGTAAAATTACAACTCACAACAGGCCGACATAAAGTGGTGATGTATCACAAGCGTGTAAATCCTTTGGCATAAGGGAAATCATTGCTGTGGTTGAGAAATTGAAGGCAGAGCAAAAAGTCTTTGATTTATTGAGTCCTTGGTTTTCAAAGGTAGTACTTATAGTTTGAATTCTCCCTTATATATAAGACCCTGAAGAATCAAAGGCAAAGAAATTATTTCAATATTTACTTGGAAAACCTAAAGTGTAAAAATTATTGGAAATCTCAAGTGAATCCACTTGGCGATAACAAAATGCCATTGTATATTTAGGTCTGGGTCTTTGATGATATTTGAAGACAGATACTAACTTAAACAAGATCAAATAATTTATATGGGTGCAGGACTCCTCAAAAATTTAATATGCTAGCACAGGGTGTCTCAAACTTGAATGTGATTACAGATAACCTGGGGATCAGGCTAAGATCCAGATTCTGATTCTTTGGGTCTGAGATGGAACCTGGATTCTGACTTTTCCATGCAGATTCATGTACCACACTTTGAGTAGAAAAGTGCGATAGTTCATCCAGACTTTATGTGTGAGAATTTACAGCTATAGTGTAGCATTTTTGTTATGGCATATCTTTTGTGGGAAGAGAGATTAGTGAGAAGTTTAAAGATTTTTGTTTAATCACAAATTTTTGTACATTTGATTTGCCTTTACTGTGTAGGATCATCTTCTAATTTCAGCTCCTTGACTGTTTTGTCATCTACACTCTCCCAAAAGCACTTAGAAGGGGCCTTTCATTACAAAGCACTGAGCTCCATAGTTGACATAAGAAAATCGAATACAGAATTCTCTAACCTACGTACTCTGATGTTGGCACAGGGGTCCTGGAATTGGCTTGTTTTACATTATTTTTTAATAGTGCATTTACTTTAGGTCAATTAATTTTATTTCACTAATGTTGTTTATTTAGCAGCCCCGCCTAAACATGCTTTTACAAAATGAGAATTTGCTGCACTTAAGAGTAAATCCAGAAATTGCTCTTTGGGTTCACAGACTTACAGAATTTTAGGGTGAGCAGGTTATTAGAGTGTGTGTCATCTGAAACTCTTGCTTTTCAGATGAGGAGATAAAGGCATCGTGTAGCCTGGTAGAGCCACATTTAGTTCCCCTACCTCCAGTCTTTTTTTTTTTTTTTAATTTTTAAGGAAAACGCGAGCCTCAGTGGCTCTTGATTTTAAACTCCAATATTACTTATCTTGTGTATTTCTGGATTATTAAAATAGTTATACCATGTTTTAAGTATATCAATATAGAATACATGACTTTCATGCTCCTACTTGTGACCTTTTCTTTACTGTTTTTCAGAGGCTAAAAAAAAAATGTGTGCCTTGAACTGTGTCAGGATGAGTAGCTTGAAGATTGAGTGTCCAATTGCCTCATCTTTCCTGTCCATGTGATGTTTAGGTCTATATGAGCCTTCCTTCCCAGATAGGTTTAACAGAATGGTCATATCGTTCTAGAAAGAGGTGTGTTCAGGGAAGATGTACCACAGGTTCAGGACCACAGACTTACGTAGCCTCTGATTATTGTCCATACAGGGTGCTGACTATCCCCAGTAATCTGTGAAATATGCAGAAGGCACGCTCTCTAGTTCCAGTCGCTTGCCACTTAGCCCCGGTGAGCTGGCTGGGCTCCAATTCAGGTAATTGCATCCTGTCTGCTCAAATTTCCTCTGCAATTTCAATCAGATATGTTATCCTCTTTAGCATGGCTGCCCAGAATGATAGTTCAGGATTCCCTTACAGCTGCTAAACAGCTGTTGTGTTCAACCCAAGAGGTGACTACGTTTCAGTAGTGGGTAAAATGATTCCTTGTTATTTCCTTTTGCCATCACAGAGGCATTCTGAGGCTTAATTAATTAAGATGTGCACAGCTTCCAAGGTGCAAGTTATGGTAAAGATGGCAGACATTCATTATTAAGCATTTTTAAACAGTTCTGCACCTGCCCTCATCCTAAAGTGGAGCCTGGGGATGATGTGTTTCTTGTACTACAATACCTCCTGCTTACATTTAATAAGAAAATTGTTATCAGAAACTGGCTTTGGCTGAATTTGGAATTATGCAACCTATTACCTCTTTTGATCACTTTAAATGATCTCTGGTTCTAATGAAGCAAACATCTTACTTAGAACTGCATTAATAAACTTTCCACTGATGGTTTCACATTACTAATTACAGATTCTACAAAAGCATTGATTTTTTTTGCCCGTAATTCCCCCAATTTTGACACATGACTTTCTATGCATGCACCTTGTTCATGAGAATACACTGTATTTAAAAAAAAAACTATCCCAAAACTTAATGGCTTAAAACAACCATCATTTTATTACATCTCATGATTTTGTTGATCAGAACTTTGGGAACAGCTAATCTGGGAAATTCTTCTGTGCCACATGATATTGACAAGAATCGCTTGTTAGTATTCAGCTGAACTGTGCTGGATGTCCAAGATTGCTTTATTTACATGCCCAGGGCCTTGTCAGAGTCAGATGAAAGGCTGGGTTTCACTGAGTCGCTCTCCACTTAGTCTCCAGGCCACTTCATTGGTCTTTCTAGCAGGATAGTCAAACTATTACATGGAGACAAAGGACCTCAAGAGACTGAGACAGAGGCTGACAGTTCTCTCAAAGGGTCTCAAAGGTTGGATCCAGAAAAGATAGTGTCACTTTAATTATTCTTTTTAGATCAAAGCAGTTACAGTACAGCCCAGATTCAAGAGGAAGGAGAATAGATTTACCTCTCAATAGAGGAATGTCAAAGAATTAAGGACATCTTTAATCTACCACATTGATCACATTGACAATGTCCTTATCCATGGTAGTTTCAACAAAGAGATCTGAGGTTTCACAAGGAACACCTCTACAATTCAACATCCAGATGTGAGGACAAATTGGATACCAACATCTTAGCTGTAACATTCGCCTAAAATACCTTTGGAAACATAGCAAGAACAGGTACGTTTTATGCCAGCATCGGCACCTAATGAAAGGTGATAGCCACAATAATTCCTGTTTCTGCTCTCTAAAGGATACAGGACTGTTCCCCCTGCACTATTATTTCAAATAAAATTGCAAATAGTTTTAATTATATCCAGTGAATTTACACCTAGAATTCTCAAAAAGACTTGCAGTGGAGACAGCTCAGATACAATCCCTTCTATTTTGAGGCTAAAGAGCTTGAAATAGAGAGATGTAATTGTTTTGCTGAAAAGTCTGCATATAATGAGTATAGGACCACTTACCTACTTTACTCCACATTCCTTATCTCCATTAAGATGTGACTCACAAACTCACAACCTAAAAATCTTTGAAGAGGTTCAAAGTTCCTGACTTCACTATAATGGAGATGTTTTTGCAAGAGGGTAAAGCAGTTCTCAAGCTAGACCCACATATTCATTGAGAAAGTTCTCAGTTGGAGCTGCTGCTGTTGTACCAAGTTTATTCCTTTCTCTGGGCGTGGAAAGGAGAGTCTTCCATGGTTTAATGATGCATGGTTTGCTCCAATTGGTCACAATGCCACCAAAGATGTAAGTCCATTCCAGTCCTCTGGATTTTCTCTCCCTTAAGGAAAATACATCATGTGCATTATTCTTGCCCTTTTCTTTAACTCCTGAGGTCATTCTCAGTCTTGAAGACTCAACTCAGTTTTCCCAACTCTTCTAGGAAGACTTCTCCCACTATTTGAGTCACTCTTTCCCCTGAACTCAAAGAATTTTACAATCCAACACATGTATTATCAGAAATTAATCACATTCATTCTTTCACTCATCAACATGTTCTAAGCACCTTCACTGCGTATATCTCTAGGAGAGCTACTCTCCTAATATAAACCAATCATATGTGTGTCTTGCTTTAAAGAGCTAACAGCATTTCAGAAGAGAGTGCTGAAGAATCACTATGTACCACGTACTATGGTATAAGGGCATCACTTATGTTATCTTATGGATAGCTCATGACAATCCCCAAGAGTTTTATAAATAATGAAACTGCAGCTCTGCAGTCTAAGGTCACATTCCTAGTAAGTGACAAAGACAGTACTTAAGCTCAGAACTGTCTAACTCCAGAAACAAAGCTCTTGGCCATTTGTCTATAATGCTCTTGGGTAATTGTATCATATGCCTACACCCCCATGTATCTGTATGTTTGTGTAGATATAATTATTCAAGGAAATGTATGGTGACATTTATATTTCAGATGTCATATGTAGCATAAAAAAATACATAGTAAATTTGCTAGGAGACCTCAGACGGAAGCAAAATAATTTGACCTGAAATAAAATGTATGGAACTTGACATGAGCCTTATCAGGACAATAGTGAGTAGTTTGGTTTAACATGAAAAATGGGTTGGTAAACATGGTGAGTAAGAACACAGCAGGACAAACACGTGAAAAATATGTTAAGAAGCTTGAACTTTGTCATATGGTCATTGTTCAGTTTTTAAAGGTGTTTAATATAGGTTGACAAGACCAGAAATGAACTCTTAGAGGATTAATCTGCCAGCCTAGGCAACAGGATATATTGGAGTAAGACCATGTCAGTGATATAAATTAAGCCTCGCCCTTTTAATTTCTTCCAAAAGTAATTATAAGTCTATTACAAAAGTCCAAGTGAAGTAAAATGATAGCAGTCTGACTTCATCATATACCTAATCTTGGCTTGTTTGTTGATGGTTTTAAAAGTGCATTTCTTGAATTGTTGACTATTAATAATAAAAACAGTAACTGACATTTTTTTCAGATACTTTTCTCTTTTCATTGTTTCCACATAGGTGATCCACTGAATTTTAAATGGGCCACCAACTCCATAAAGTTCAGGACTATAGGCTAAAAAAGCTCTAAGGACACAATTGACATTCAAAATGTTTGGTTAATTTACTAATTAATCTGTAAGCAGCCATTGTTCCTCTATTCTCAGAGCTGTTCTCCAAGGTGCCTCTAATCATAGTTATTAAAGCACAAATAATGATCACAAAAATGATAATAGTATCCAATAAACAAAGTATTATTAAGATTCAACATGAACCAAGTAACTTAAGCACAATCATATAAGACATATATTATTATGTGCAGTTTATACCATAAAACTGGGAGCAGATAAGGTTAAATAATTGCCTGGGGTTATCTATCTATTGGGGATGAGTCTGGAATTTAAGTGCAGGCATGATGATTCTAGTATAATTACTCACCAAGCTCCCAAATCCAGATTTTCTAGTCTCAGTTCCCAAGTTTGCATGAGACAAGAGATCTTTTACTAAGGGCACAAGAAAGGAAAGCTATATGCTTTTTAAAAGTATTTTTGGACTCTCTAATCTAAATAGAAATTGGCCATGCACATCTATATTTAGGATATAATTTAAGGACTGTCTACATTGCAAATCACGAGTTTCAACTTAACTGTTCTCCCGAGTTTAACATGTCTAATGGCAAAAAGGGGAACTTGAAAACCAGTAGGTGGAAAGAATCCAAACTCCCTTATCCAAAATGAGACTCAATTTCTAAATCCCCAACAGGTTTCCCTCCTCCTAGCAGCTGGCTGCCAGGAACAGAGTGAGTTCACCACAGCCCTGCACAAGATTTAATGGGGTAATTAAAAAGTGTGCTGAGAATTTGGCCCAGGCCTTGGTTCTGTTTTCGCTCTGCACATTTTGTGTTGGTGGAAACAGTTCAGGCAATTCATCATTTGTGCTTGGCAATGCCAGTGACATAAGTCAGTTCTTGGAATGCAGTAGGGGACAATGGTATGGTACCAAATGGGGAGCCAAGGTTTGACAGCAACCTATGGAAGCTTTAGGGACCTTTTGGCTGTGGCTAGTGTTCCTCTCAGATAACTGTTAGCAGCAAGTGGCGGGGAAAAATTGGACTGCCATTCCCCAATCTGCCTAGACTTTGGGGTTTTGTTGTTGTTTTTGAGGAGGTTTTCTTGGCTTATTTTGCTTTTATATCCAAATGCCGACTCTCACTTCAATAAGAAAGCTTCATATGATATCACTAATCTGATGTAAATAAGAAATGCTATCTTTATGTACATGAATGAATAATTACGAGCGTGATAGATCATCTTTTCAAATGTTGGAGAGCCATTTCCTTTTCCATGAACCGTCTATTCATGCCATTGAGCAGAGATCCACAAACTGCCGTGATGAGTTATGAAATGGGTGTCCACATATGATGATTGTGGAATTATAAATGGGTTCAGCAATTTGTTAAGATGTGGTGAAAAATTTATAGCGTCTGTTCCCGGCAATTACACTTTAATGTGTTTACCTTACAGATAAACTCATATATGTGGAACATGACATACTTATAACACCTTTCTTGTAGCATTTTGGGTAAAAATAAGATAGAAAACAACATGAATATTTATTAATAGATGCCTAATTGAATAAAGTATGGGAGGACTATCTATTTGTAACCATGATGGTTGTAACTAGTATATGCTAGTTCCCCAGCCTAACTTAGAAGACTGGATGAAATATATGAGGCAATATGCCTCATCACTAGACACAAGATTACAAACAGCACAAGATTATGACTCCTGAGGGAAGAGAGAGTGAAAAGTGAGGCCCACAGTGGTCCAGGCTTCTACTTCAGGATAATTTCCTGGCCACGGTACAGATAGGTGGCCTCTATGCAGACTGTGGAAGTCCTTCTGAGTTGAGGGGACAGTGATCAGAATTTGGGGAGCTGAGATGGCTGGGATTTGTGGTGTGGGGTATCAGATAAAAGGGTAACTATGTTCACAGAAGGTTCCAAATAATCTACACAAAAGTTACATTTACATTTATAAAGGCAAAGAAAAATTGGGAATCAAAATTAAAATCAGTACTATTTACAACAGCACACACACAAGAAAAACTTATAAAATACTGAGGTATTTCAATATGCCAAATACATATAATATTTTTAATCTGAAAACTACAAAACACTGTTGAGACAAATCAGAGACTACTTTAAAAACATAGGCATCTACCACATTAATGGATTGGGAGTAATAGTGTTAAGGTGTCAATTCTATAATTCATAAATAGATTGTCACTCCAATTATGTGAATGTAAACATGATAAAATTTATGTGGAAAAGCAAAGCAACTAAAATACCTTAGTTTTTATAATGAAGAACAAAGTTGCAAGTCCCACATTATCTATTTTCATTATTATAAAGATAATAAAAATCAAGACATAGATTAAAAGAACACAAAAGAGTCTAGAAACAGACCTTTATATATGGTCAGCCGATTTATTACAAAGGGGCTAAGACGATTTGATCAAAAGTGGTAAGTTTTTCAACAAAGGATGCTGGAATAATCTGGTATCCATATTTAAAAAAAGAAAAGAAAAGAAAAACTGATTCTGTAGCTCACACTACCATAAAACTTGACCTAAAGTAGATTCTAGGCCTAAATACAAAACCTAAATCCATAAAACTTTTCACAATAACACAGGAGAAAATCTTTGTTACCCTACATTAGACAAATATTTCTTGAATGAGACACAAAGAGCATAAACCATAAGAGAAAAATATATATATTTTTTACTTCATAAAAATTAAAACTGGAGCTCCTTGAGAGACACTGTGAAGACAATTAAAAGATAAGCTGTAGACTGGGAGAAAAGTATTTGAGAAACACACATGTATCCAGTATATATAAAGAATGATCACAACTCAATAAATAGGCAAACAATTCAATTCAGTTCAATGGGCAAAGGGAAGAATTTTCAATAAATGGTGCTAGGTCAACAGTACATTCATGATATAACAAGAGGGGAGTGGAATGGAATTGACTGTCATACCATATGCAAAAGTTAACTTGAAATGACTCACAGACTTAATATATAACTTAAACCTATAAAGCTTCTCGAAGAAAATACAAGAGAACCTCTTTGCAACTTGAAATAGGCAGAGATTTCAAACAAACACAAGACATTTTGAGAGACTGAACTTCATCAAAATCAACATCCTTTGGTCTTTGAAATACACTGTGGTAGACAGAATTATGACACCCACCCCCAATAAAAAGAGATCCCATTTCCAAATCCCCAGGAAGACTGAATGTGTTACTCTATGACAAAAGGAATTTTGCAGTTGCTAAGTTATATTACTAACCAGCTAACCTTAAAATAAGTAGATTATCCTGGATTTCTGAGTAGGCCCCAATGTAATCACATGAGCCCCTAAAAGCTGAAGAGGAAGACAAGAAGGAAAGATAAGGAAATGTGAAGCATGAGAATGATTTAATGTTGCTGGCTGGAGCATGGAGGGAGCCACATGTCAAGAAACAGGGACCTCAGTCCTGCAACAAGAAACTGAATTCTGACAACTACCTTAATGAGCTCAGAAACACATACTTCCCCTGAAGTCTCTAGAAACGAACACAGACAACCCCACCAACACTTGAGTTTTGGCCTCGTGAGACCCTGTGCAGAGAATCCAGTCACTTGGTGCCAGAATTATGCACTAGAGAACAGTAAGATAATAAGAGTGTTCCTTTAAGAGACTCTGTACGTGGTATTTTCTTACACAGCAGTAGAAGACTATCCCAGATAGCATTACGAAAATGAAAAGGTAAGCCACAGATTGGGAGAAAATATTTGCAGCACATACACAAAACAAAGGACTTGTAGCAAGAATATAGAAAGAAATCCTGCAATTATATAAAAAAAAACACAATATTAAACTTAGACAAAAGATTGGAACAGATAGTTCACAAAAGAATATATGTAAATGCCCAATGAAACTACGAAAACATATTCAACATCATGAGTCATTAAGATTCAAGTTAAACACACATTAAGGCATTTTTGAATGATGATTAGAAGGGCTTCAATTTAAAAGATTAGCTATACCTGGAGTTGGAGATCATGGTGGCAGTGGAATAATTATACCTTATTGGTAGAAAAACAAAAAGTACACTTTGGAAATTGCTTAGCAGTTTCTTAAAAATGTGAACAGACAATGACCACGCAATCCTGCTATTTCATTCTTCGATATTTACCCCAGACAAGTAAAAACGTAGGTCTATGTATGAAAGTATTCAGGGCAGATTTATTTGTGACAAACTGGGGGCGGGGGGGAGCCTGAACGCCTACCGACAGTTGAATGGATTTCAATTTTGAAATTATGGTGTATCTATACAATGGAGCACTACTAAGCAATTAAAAGGAACGGACTACTGACGCATACAGCAAAATGATTTAGTCTCAGAGGCATGATGCTAAGTGAAAAAAAGCCAGACAAAACATAGTATATAGTGTAAGATTGTAATTATGTAAAATGCAAACAAAACCTTAGTGACAGAAGGACAGTGGTTGCCTGAGCATGGCAGTGGAGGGAGAGAGAGATTACAAATCGGCATGCGGAAACTCGGTGACGGAAAATGTATTATCTTCATTGTGATGATGGTTTCATAGGTGTATACATATGTAAAAATGTATCAAATTGTACACTTTAAAATTCGCAATTATTGTACTTCAATTATGGCTCTATAAAGCCGTTTAAACAATTATATGGCCCACAAAGCACATCTTCCAGCAGGGAGGTCTGGCTGTGCTCCAACGGTCTGAATTCTCAGATGTCATGATTATCATAAAAGTCAGAAGGACAGTCAGATAATTAGGATTCTGTCCCAGAACCATCCAAGTCAGGGTACTTACGAGAGGCAGGTGGGGAAAGGAGGAATTTTCCTTCTCCATCTCCATTGCTGATTCGAGGGAAATTAGCCTCCTGAAGAACCATGTTGCTGTGCTCACTCTCTTAATCCACCTTGTTACAAGGCACTGAATTATAATGAGTTTGCCAGCACTGGGTCCTGCAAAACCAGAGGGATTTCTCAAGGACAGGACTCCGTTCTTGGGATTCTGGGAGATTTTATATCTGGGCCCCCATTGTTATCCCACATTGCATTTGAGATCATTAGTGGTGGCCAACAGGATTAACTACTGACAAATCTCAGGGACTCCTTTGGTTTAAAAGATAAAGGAAAACCCCTGAGAAACGTTTTTAGCGTAACTGGATCACATCTGTGAAAGAAAGAAAATTGTTCTAATCACATATTTTGAATTTTTTATTCCAGAGCCCACTTGGAGGCCTGTCTATCTGGTGTTTGTGCCTTGCAGGGCCAGTTTCCCAGCTCAGGGCCCTCGTGAAGCATAGCTGATTGCAGAGCAGAAATCTAGGAACTGCCAGCACAGGGGAGAATCTGGCTCCTCCCCATGGAGGCACCCACAGCATAGCGGAGCAGACTGACCTCCATCCCTCCTGCAACGTGCTTCAGCCCTGGCACAGGCAACAGCCAGCTGCAGAGGCTCTGACCTTGTCTCCATTAACAGAGTCAGTGCCAGTTTGGGAAACAAAAGAGGATTTAATCTCTTCACTGTCACGGGCAGCCAGATCAGTGAGTACCTCCGACCAGGGTCTTCACGTGACAATATTCCTGTCAGCCTCAAGACCTCCTCCTCCCAATCCTTATTGTCCAGAAAAAGCATTTCATTGCGTCTTGAGTAGGACAAGTCGTTCAACCTTCCTCACCATGCAAGTTAGACATTACAAGAAGCATTATGTAATTGACAATACAAAGGTTGAGGAATTCACCCAAGCCACCAGTTTAATAATTGTCCAATCTGTAATTTGAACACAGTTTAGGAAATATCTCAAACCCATGTGCTTTCCACTTTAGCAGGCACCTTAGTAGATTACATAGCCTGTTTTAAGTGATTTTTTTATATGGTGAGGCTTCCTTATTTTAGAACTTCAACAAACGTATTCACACTATTATCTCTGGCACATGTGTAAGGCATCATACCTGTAAGATGGCACCTGGCTTCACAGGCCCTTGGTGGATTCCCATAGTCCAGTTTGGGGTTCTCAGTCTAGTTTTTTTTTAGTTTATTTATTTATTTTGAGAGAGAGAATGAGCAGGAAACAAGCAGAGAGAGAGGGAGAAAGAAAGAATCCCAAGCAGGCTCCAGACTGTCAGCACAGAGTCCGATGCGAGGCTTAAACTCACCAACCCATGAGATCATGACCTGAGCCAAAATCAACAGTCGGGCACTTAACTGAGAACTGAGTTCTCAGTCTTTAGATTCAGAACTCAATGTTTTCCATTATCATATAAACTAATTTACTAGCTTCACAGGAATCTGATTTGTAAAGAGTTCTAATTCATTCCAAGTCTAAGTAGGCCCAGAAAACAGACTGGAATGTTGGTATACCATCTCATCCATTCCACATATATTGATTTCACACTAGGTGCCAGCAGAGCTCTAGGTGCTTGGGGTAAGACAGTGACTATGAGCAAGGTCCACACTTTCATGGCGATTACCCTATGAGTCCTGATCACTTAAATTGCCAGTTGAGGGGGAAATAGTCACGTGAGCCATGGGATGTTCAGCTTTGTGTAGAATTTGAAGGGTCTATGGGTTAATCAAGAAGACATTTCCAGCGGAGGCAATGGTGCGCTGGAGTTGGCTCATGCCAGCTCTGGGGAGCCAACTGTTAAATTTTCAGCTATTTTGTGAGCTAGTTGATGCCATGGTCAGGATATTTATGTTGCAGGGATTGGCAAACCTCAAATCAGAGCTTTTCTTTCCTTTTTCCATGAGAGCCAATTGTTAAACAGTGACTAGCACATTACTGGATAGAGCAGCAGAGGACTGCGTATGCAGACCAGGAGAAAGACTTTAACCTCCTTGGATTCTAGAGCCTGTAATTAAGTTTAGGGATTATTAAATACTACATATGGTACTAAAAGCCTTAGGATAGACACACTGGCCCAGGGAAGAGTGATAAAAGCAGAAGACTGAGAAAAGAAATTAAAACACAACAAGGCATTTTAGGGGTGGAGCACAGGAGACAAATGGCCCCCAAAGAGATTAGTTAGGTTTGAAGTATCAGGAAGTAGATTCACAAGGGAAAGTATACTGAGACATTTGCAGAAGGAAGTGTTCCACTTTGTTTTGTTAATCTTTTTAAACTATTATCTGAAGTGTATCAAGTGCCCAAGAGTTTCAGTGACTGGGGTGAGGTGAATTGGTGATACACTTGGACAAGGCATTTTCAAGGAGTTGTGGGGAATGAAGTCAGGTGCATGAAGTGAATGTAGGTGGGGACCGAAGTGAAGGTAACAAGGAGACAGAACCAGAGAGCACGCATCTGGTGGTGAGGAGGCCCTCTCTCCTTGAAGAAGGGGAGCTGGGTATTCTCTTCCAAGTCTCAGCTCTTGGATCTCCATTTTCTTTTCCCTTCAGAAATTTCTATTTCCCCCAGAAATACCCTTCTGTTAACACATTCCTTCTTCACATGGAGGATGAAGAAGGTGACAGCTTTAGCTCTGCTAAGCAACCATACTCTCCTGAGATTGATGACACTGAACCTGGAAGTTTACTCCTTATCATTTAGGATTGCTTTTTCTACAGATGGCTAATTTCATTTCCCGCATGTTGAATTTTTCCTAGCTCTCTGCTCAGAAGGTAATCTAAATTTCATGCTTAGGGAGTACCTTTCTCTTATCCATGAACATATGCTCCAAGAGGGAGTATTTCCTCTGCTCATTTTTAACTCATAAAAGATTCAGGAGGCTTGTGGCAAAGGAGGAAGAAGAAAGGAGCCTGAGACTTACATTGCCTGTTTAGAAGCCACCACACCATCCCCATCTCTGAGAAGCTGCCTTATGTGCATGTGCACTGAGAGGGATGGTCAAGCCCTGTACCATAATACCCCATATCCAGGTCTCAGCTGACAGGCCTTGGATGGACAACTGTTCGACAGATGGTCATTTCAAAATCTGGACAGAGACAGTGACTTGCTGGCTCAGAAAGACAAGCTGCTGTAATTAGATTCCCTATCTCTGAAACTTCCCTGTAGGAGTCTTAGTTTGAATCCTGTCAGTTGCAACAGCACGGGCTGGAAGAGAAAGTAAACAGAGAGAGGAGTAAGTACAGGCAGGCAGAGGAAACCAGAGGTGAGAGAAGATGCACTTCCTGAGAGACAGAAAGAGTGAGGTTATCACTGACCCTCATGAGAACTGGAAAGTCAGAAGTCAAGAACAAGGTCTTAACCAGAGATAATTTACTCAATATCTTAGCTCATGACAAGAGCCCCGATTAACACAGAACGTGTGTTTTATCCAAGATACTATTTTTCTCATGATTGCAACTTGATGTCCTCAACACACGTTGATTAAGAACTTACTCTGTTGTTAAGTTTTTGAACTTTCTGAGGAGGCTTCATGCTGTTTTCCACAGTGGCTGCACCAGTTTACGTTCCCACCAACAATGCGAAAGAGATCCTCTTTCTCCGCATCCTCGCCAACTCTTGTTATTTCTTGTGCTTTTGATTTTAGCCATTCTGGCAAGTGTGAGGTGATATCTCATGGTGGTTTGGATTTGCATTTCCCTGCTGATGAGTGATGTGGAGCATCTTTTCATGTATCACTCACATGTGGAATTTAAGAAACAAAACAAATGAACAAAGAAAAAAAGAGACAAACAAAAAGAGAGACTCTTAAATACACAGAACAAACTAACAGTCACCAGAGGAGCAGTAGGCGGCAGGTGCGTGAAATAGATAAGGGGATTAAGAGGACACTTATCATGATGAGCACTGAGTAATGAGTACGATTGTTGAATCACTATATCGTATACCTGAAACTAACATAACACTGTATGTTAGCTATACTTGAATAATAAAAAAAAAGAACTTACTCTATATCAGACATATAGAGCATTAGGCCTTAACTTCACTGTCCTCAAGTAGTTGTCAATAGTGGGGAAAAAGGAAAGAAAATCTTCTGTGTTATGAGTTCTTTGGGAAAAGTAGAAAAGGAAAATCTGAAACAACAGCTAAAGTCACAATGTAGGTGTGCAATATTTCTGCAATAATTTAAGGACATCCTGACTTTCTATCCACAAATTGAGGGCAGCTCAGATTATAAAAGCCAACCACAGGGTACTTGGCGCTTCTATGTGTGTATAACCATCGGTTCATCATTTCAGATAGTATAGACCATTTAGTCCACTTGATAGACCGGATGGTTTCTCTCTGCTAAAAAACCATAGTCTGAACACAGCCAAGAGGAATATGTTGATTTGGGTTGGCTAATTCCTATAAAATGCAAACACATTTTTCTTCATTGAGAGCCCCAAACAAGACACAAGAATAATGTACAGGCCAGAGGCACCCGGATTAGCATTTGATAAATGGGACGTAAGTGGGATGCAAGAATTAACTGTCTCATAAAATCCTCAAATACTACCATGAAGTGCACAGTATTATTACTTGCAATTTAAGATGAAACAAAACAAAGGGCTTATTGATGTTAAGTCACTTGCTAAAGGTGACAGAGAAGACCCAGTTTTGTTTCTGCGGTTTTCTTTATTACGCAATGCAGAAGACGTCCTCCATACTTCTCACCCAGACTAACCTATACTTTGGCAATAGCAAGATGACTACAGTGTAAGTTACACATTCACCAGTCACCCTCAGAGTAGCTATGGCTTAGGGGAAGGACAGTTGTAAAGAACAACCTAGAAAGCCTGGGCTCCCTAAGTAAAAGATAATGTATGAATAACATGGGGAATGTAGTCAATACTAAGTGTAGTAATGTTGTATAGTGACAGATGGTAACTACACTTATTGTGATGCACAGTCTAATGTAAAGAATGGAATGACTATGTTTGTACACCTGAAACTAATATAATATTGTATGTCAACTATACTCCAATGCTTGTCAATAAAAAAGACAATGTATGAGTGGATATTCAATTGTGTGAATGTGTGTGTGAAGATGTATTCAAAGCTACTGAAGCAAAACAAAAACAAAAACAAAAACAAAAAACACAGAACTTAAAGCAACTGCTGGGAATGGTGAGCTTGTCTTAATTAGCAATATTTGAACAAGGTAATATGGCAGTGTTTGCCCTGGCAAACAGAGTTGCTGGAAACTTTTAATTAGCAGGAAAATCTTGCAAGATGTGGCTTGTATCCCTTCCAGCCAGGCAAGGGCAGTGTGAAAACAGTTTGTGCAGTGACGAAAGCACAGAGTTAAATAATAAAACAGTTCTCCAGTCCTTGGAAGGGAAGGAGGGCCGACTTTTTAAAGTATTCACTTAGTGTTGACTGGAGGGAGAGAAGAGAAAAATAATATATAAGCCATTCACACACCAGATGTTCCCACTCAACAATCAGTTTCAAGGAAGTTCAGCTTGTATAGATGGCAATCACTCTTGAGTTTGGGGGCTCTGCGGCCACAGAAGAAAATTCCTGGTAGAGGCAGGATTGCCCTCTAAGGCCCACTGCTCTTATAGGCCATGGTAGTCTAGTCTTGGGGCAGGAGGGCTCCACCAAGCTGTGAATCCCATCGCCCCCCCCCCAATCTTTCACAGGTCCTCTGTGTTGGCTCAGGGCTGGAGACTGGGACTGCAGCACTCAGCTAGCTGTGTTTGGGGTTGGTCAAAGAACTCAGTTCTCCTGCTCCCCGAGATATTATATCAAAGAAAGTGTAGCTGTCCTACATATCTTTTATCTGTGTGGACACTTTCAATCACAGGAACGGGGATGTCTTGTTTTGTGATCTGACCACCATAGGATGGTGTCTTCGGTTGGCTTTCCAAGAAGGAGAGCCTGAGACAGAGACTTGGGGCAGGTAACTTATTAAGAGGGTGAAATCTAAGGGTAGGAAGGAAAAAGGATGAAAAGGGAACAAGAGTCGAGCGAGGATGTAGTTTCAGGTTAAGTTTCATTTTGCCTTGAACCCCAAGGGGCTCAACAGCATAAATGATACCACAGACGTGGCCCATCAAGGAGTGGGGTCAGGGTGTTGCGTCCAGGAGAAATGAGGATCCCTCTGGGGCAGGAGCAGCTGTGAGACGTTAGCAGCCAACACTCACAGACGCCGGTGCCGGGTGCACTGCTGCAGGCAAAGACGAGCAAATACAGGTGTAGGGAAAAGCCAGGAAATTGCCTTCCAACTCAACTCATCGTGGTGGCAGCTCTGAGCCAGTATATTAAATTCATTACAGGATGGGGTGTCTCATTTGATACACACAATGACCTGATAAGATAGGCAGGGCAAACACAATTTCTCTTCAATACTGACTCCTATTTCACAGAGGAGGAAATGTGTGTGGATAGACTGAATTACTAGCCTCAAGAAGCCAGATAATACGAGAAGAGTTGGAACTAGAATCTAGGACATCTGCCTTCAAGTTCTGTGTGCTTTCTGCTACATCTGTCTCTCAGCTCTCATGGTTAAAGGTGAGAAAAGTCAAACAGTGACAGCAAGCATGCAGGAGGTGGAGCGAGCAAGTGCCACGGGAAGCAGGGGCAGATGAGTGGAATTGAGCTGGCCTCATCAGGAAACCTTGTTGAGAGGTTACATCGGTGCTGAGCCTCTTCTATGGTGGTTAGGATTTAGATGATCAAGGGACAAAGGCCTTCCAGGCTCAGGTAGTCCAGAAACTAGAACGACCCAGGGTGCATCTGGAGTAGAGCGTGTGGGTCCTTCTGGCAAGGGGCTGGATCTGCACAAGCAATGTTGGCCTGTGTGTGTATGTTAGAAAGAGGGTCCCTCCATCTCTGAAGGCTGTCTGTCTTCTCGGGCATCTCACATAGTCCCTCCACGTACCCACTGCACATCCTTTGCCAGCTTGTAAATCAGCTGTGGTTTCTGAAGTGTTAACTCCTGAAAAACTGGCCCCAGACTGTGGAGAGCTGCATGAAATTGCTTTCCATGATCAGATGAAGAGGAACAAAGCCCTTTAAACTGAATATGCAGTTTCTATCAAGTCAGGGTAGGATTTTATAGAATTAAGATGGCTTAGGTGAGGTCCAAGTATTCAAATGCCCCACTCTTATCTCAAACACTCCTACCCCAGGGGCTCAAGGAAAAAGACAAAGGAAAACAAATCACCACCTTCTTGTTCCTAAGACCTGGGCCACAAACTCTAATGTAGAATGTTTTTGAGAAATCTGAATGTTACATGTGGCCCAGCCTAGACACTGATGAGGCCTCTCCCTTCTCTTTCAAGCTCCAGTGAAATCCCAGGATAGTATGGCTCATTCCATTTCATGAAAATATGGAAAGCGGCAAGAATGCAAGAAAAGAAAACTCTTTTTTTTCTGCAGGATGGCCATATTATAGTGGCACAGTGACCCCGACAAGTAGCCAAGGAGGCCTGATTTGTATCCTAGAATCTGAGCAATTGGGTCAGTCTCTCCCCCTTCAGACACAAGTGGGGGTGCAGGTATTAATGGGAACTGTCTTGTTGATAATAGACCATGAGGCTTATGGGATTAAAGGACTTATAAAAGTTATGGTGTCAAATAATAGTAATAGCTTATAAAATGCAGACCAGAACAACAAAGTCATAGTGACAACCGAGATTCACTTTAGAGAGCAAAAACCTGGACCACTGGCCTGGTAAACTTTGATGGGAAGGATCATGGGGCTTGGCCTTGGATGCTGAGAGCTAAGGTGGATCACCTTAGCTGGATGATGATCCCAACTTTTATTTCTTTGCCTAAATCTTTATCTTTTTTTCAGGAATAGGCCTATGGTATGAGCTGAACTGATGGCCCTCCAAAAGATATATCCACTCAGAACCTGTGAATGTGATGGGTCTCTTACTTGGAAAAGGGATCTTCCTGGAAATAATTAAGGATCTTTGGATGAGATCATCTTGGATGAACTGGGTGTACCCCCTAAATGTGACACATTTAAAGGATATGACACATATCCTTTACGAAATAAGGAGAGGGGCGCCTGGGTGGCTCAGTCAGCTAAGCAACTGATTCTTTATTTCAGCTTGGGTCATGATCCCAGCATCGTGGGATCCAGCCCTGCACTGGGCTCCATGCTGAGCATAGAGCTTACTTGAGATTCTCTCTTCTTCTGCGCCACTCCTTCGCTCACGTTCTCTCTCTAAAATGAAGGAAAAATGTGGGGAGAGAGCACACAGAGGAGCCATATGAAGTTGGAAGCCAGGGTCAGAGTGACAGAGCTATAAGCCAAGGATGAACAGCAGCCACCAGAGTCTAGGAGAGAGGTGGGATATGAGTCTTCACTAGGTCCTTCAGGAGGAACCAATGCTACTGACACCTTGATTTTGAACCTCTGGCCCTAGAACTATGATGGAAAAAATTTCTGTGGTTTTTAGCCACCTGGTTTGTGGCTCTAGGAGACTGCAGCCTGTTAGGTGCTAAGCCTCGGGAACCCTCTTAGTAACAACAATGTAGATGGATGAACCACCAGACTGCCCCCAACCCAGGTACTTCAGCTACCAGGGCAAGAGCATATCAACCTGCATTCTAATCTCCACTCACATATGGAGGCTTCCAGACTCTCCTGGGGCCAGTGACCCCACACAGAAGCTTCTGTCTTTGGCCTCTGCACCAGCATCACCGCTCAGAAACATCCCATTACACCAGGCTTAAGCACATCTCGGGGCCCCTGGGAAATATGTTCAAATGAGAAAGCTGTTCTCCTTTTTGGCAAAGGCCTTTCATCAAGTGATACAGAATATATTTTCAATCCTTCCCATATCACAATGAAGAGACAAACCCTGTTAGCGTGTGTTCACTGAGAAAGAAGAAACAAAACAAAACAAAACAAACGTAAAATGCCGCAGCTTGGTACACCCAGGGACTAGCTGGCTTTGAACCTCCATGAATCTTAGCGGTAGCTTGCGAAGTGTAATTTGATCTTTTTAACTTCATGATATATATTCATGTCAGTGGCTTTCAGATAAGGAAAAGACTTTAGTGAAAAATGAAACTTCTGATGAATAACTTGGAGGGCGGTGAATAATATACAAATATTTTTTGCCCTTCAGTCAGAGAGATTCCAAATCCTGCTGAACTTCCATCCCTGCCACTGCCTTTCTCTTACAGGGAAAAGAATTTGGGAGGAGGAAAGAAAAGAAATTGGGGCACTCGGGGTAGGAAGAGGGTGGGTGGAGAGACCAGGGAAAAGAAGGGGAGGAAGAACTCAGCATGTAGTAATTGAAAGATCTTAAAAGATGCAGGAAAATTGGCACATTGTTGATAATCACCATAATAACAAAGCTAATGATAGGCTCTCAGAAGGACCTCCTTGGTCTCGGATTTGTTATAAAGAAAAAGAGCTGTTCAGCTGGCAAGCGTGGCTGAGTTTAGCAATGTGGCGTTCATCAACCAACAGCCCAGTAGCCTGGTCTGGGGCTGGCTACTTGTCTCCTGCACCGTCCCAGCCTCATTTTGCTCCTACAAACTTAGTATCTAGCCTCTTCTCTGAGACTTGACAAAAGAACAGGTGTAAGAACATTCATGGGATGGTGGGGATGGTTTAGAAGAGAGGAGAGGCAGCACTGGGCTTGTTAGAGCAGTGCACACATGGCCTAGGGGGACGAGGAACACGCTTTGGAGGGATGGGGACGGTCTGAGCCTTCCCCTGTTTCTGTCCTGGTGAGGAGTCACCTCCCTTTGCCACGCAGGTGTCCTAGGGAAGCACAGAGGAAAGTTGGGGGCAGAGGGAATGCTCCTTTATGGTGAACCTGTGATGCTCTAGATGTTTTCTATTTAGCATTTTACTTTCCTCATAAGAATACGAGAGAAAATGATGTTTAGGGAGGTTAGAGACTTACCCAAGACCACACAGCTAATAAATGCAGAAGCTGCCACTGAACCCGGGTCCATAGCTCTTCAAATGCAAAATCCCTGTGACAACATGGTGAGCCTGCCTCCACAGGTGAAGGAGGTTCCCTAGATGAGTCTGAGATGGGAAGTGAGCCCTTAATTCTGAGAGCTGAGTGGGAGAGACTCCATTCAAAGGCAGGAAGTTTGCATGAGACATCGATAAACACTCATAAAAAGCATATACTGTAAACAGAAAAACATTTGGAGAACATGCTCTTTCCCAAAGCTGGAGGCGCTAGTTTGAACCTGCTCACCTTCCATTTCATGTCTTCCACAGGTGATCTCATCCAGGCCTGTGGCTTCCAGAATTCCAGTTCGGAACCTTTAGCTATTCCCCTGTCTCAGAGCATCAGGTGGGTCCTAAAGCTTAGGCAAGAAACCGGGTCCTAGTTTCCCTTCTGTTTAGCATGCTTTCCAGAAGCAGGCAATGCCTTCCTCAAGCTAACTTCTTCATCTCACAGTTCATGCACAATCTCTTGCCACGTCTGATAACCACTTAAAACCTTAATTGGTGGTGTTTTGTTCCAACATTTATTAACAACAGCAAATTACTTACGGATGGGACATTGCCAGTAAAACTGCTAAGCAGAGAAGTTTCTCCACTTTTGTGAAAGAAATAAAGAGTAGCAGAGAGCAACACAATCTCCATTTCCTTTGCCAAGAATCTTGAGTAATGATTTCCTGTATCTTTAATACTCATTGTGAAAGGCCTAAGTAATTACAGTTTCTTTTTCCATTTATAAAGACCAATAAACCATTCTCTAGCAGATATTATGCTACCACAGTCTCTTTTGAAGTTATTGTCCATCTTTGACCTATGGATGTTCTTATTTTAACTATGCTTAATAATCAGTATAACAGAACAATCTCATTACAATTTTTTTTTAATTTATTTAAAAGAACTTGAACGAAATACCGCAAAACCTGCTACATCTGGAAAACCATTATGGACATTTGATGTGATTCTTACTTTCTTCTTTCTTTTTTTTTTTTTTGTCTTTATGAAATGAACATATGCTCATCATAAAAAATTTGGAATAACACAGAAAATACAAACTTTGTTGTATGCAGATTAGAAGGTCGACATTTTTTGTAAATCCAAATCTCTGATTTTTTAATTTTTTTAATTTAATTTTTTAAAAATTTACATCCAAATTAGTTAGCATATAGTGCAACAATGATTTCAGAAGTAGATTCCTTAGAGCCCTTTCCCATTTAGCCCACCCCCCCTCCTATCCCCCCTCCAGTAACCCTCAGTTTGTTCTCCATGTTTATGAGTCTCTTCTGTTTTCTCCCCCTCCGTTTTTATATTATTTTTGTTTCCCTTCCCTTATATTCATGTGTTTTGTCTCTTAAAGTCCTCATATGAGTGAAGTCATATGATTTTTTGTCTTTCTCTAATTTCACTTAGCATAATACTCTCTAGTTCAATCCACATAGTTGCAAATGGCAAGATTTCATTCTTTTTGATTGCCGAGTAATACTCCACTGTATATATATACATATATACACACATATACATATATATATATATATATATATATATATATATATATAACACACACACACACACACACACACACACACAAACCCCACATCTTCTTTATCCATTCATCCATCGATGGACATTTGGGCTGTTGGGCTGTTTCCATACTTTGGCTATTGTCGATAGTGCTGCTATAAACATGGGGGTGCATGTGTCCCTTTGAAATAGCACACCTGTATCCTGTGGATAAATGCCCATGCAATTGCTGGGTCGTAGGGTAGTTCTATTTTTAGTTTTTTGAGGAACCTCCATACTCTTTTCCAGAGTGGCTGCACCAGCTTGCATTCCCACCAAATCTTTGATTTTTTAAATTTATTTTATGCTTGTTTTCAGAGTCCATTTCCCACCATTCCCCTGTTCCTACTCATCCTCTAGTTCTGCCGCTTCCTCCACATTCAGGGTTCTAGGACTGTGCCAGGAGAGAAGGGAAAGGAAGATTCTAGGTGGAAAGAAAAGTGTAAGCCCCAACATTTGTAAGTGTCTTTTCCTTTGACAGTCCGTCCTTCTGGTCACCACCTTTCCTCTGGGTGGGGCGGGGTGGGGGCCCATCTCTCTGTTGGGTAACTCCAACAGAGTAGGAGGGTAACTACAACAGGGTAACTCCACCTCTCTGTTACCTTTCTAGAAATGATCCAAGTACTTTGTCTCCCCATCCCCCAAAGCGTGATTTAAAAAATGAATAAATACTCACAAGACTTCTCCTTAAATTATAAGTTCCACCAGGACAGGACATGGGCCACAAATTCTTATCTCAAATTTCACCACCTATAGCACCAGGTACTTTGTTTCTTGGTTTATGCTCAATAAATATTGAAAGAATCGTGATTTTTAAAATGACTTGAAAGCTTGTCCTCTGTCCACTATCCATTCTGCCTTCATTACCACTCACTTCTGTTCACTGGTGGTGGAGGAGGGAGGACTTGTCTCCTCATGTAGGGACTCCCCACAGGGTAGTAAATCCAAATGCCTCTAAATCTTACTTCAAAAGCCAGAGCAATACTTACAGGTTTATTTCCCCAGATAGTCTTCCTCACCTTTAGTTTTGGAAGGCTGTTGTAACAAGTACCACAGGTGAGGTGGCTTAGACAACAGAAATGTATTTTATCATAACTGTGGAGGCTAGAAGTCAGAGATCAAGGGGTCAGCTCTGTTGGATTCTTCTGAGGCCCATCTTCTTGACTTACAGATGACTGCCTACTCCTGTGTCTTCACATGGTCTCCTCTCTGTAACTGCGTGTGTCCTCATTTCTTCTTAAAAGGATATTAATCAGGTTGGATTTGTATTCACCCTAAGAGCCTCGCTGTAGCAACCTCAGTTTAACACGCTGTAATCACTTCTTTAAAGGCCCTCTTTCCTAATAGGGTCACATTCTGAGGTGCTAGATGTTAGGGCTTCAACCTATGAATTTTAGGATGACCACAATTCAGTCCATGTATCATGCAGTGAGCATGTGACCCACACTTTACCAACTGGGAAATTTATCTGAAACTTTGAATTTTCAGTAACATGAAGATAGAGATAGAGTTCATTCCCTCCTGAGGAGACAGACCCCTGGTGAGATACAATGTACCCAGAAAACATCCCTGTACTTCTTGATCCCCATCCCTCCAAAGCTGCCCTAGCTCCTGCCTCTTTCCAAGGTTTGTTCCTCAAACTTGAGTTGATTCTGTGGGCTTCTGATCGCCTCTCCTTAAATTCCTTTTTGCTTGAATTAGCCAGGAGAAGTGACGGCCCTCTGAATTTTAAGTTAGGGCAACCACACATCCTGGTTTGCTTGAGACAGTCCCGCGTCATGCTTGTTTTCCCAGAGTAATTATGAATAGTGCTCCATTCACCCCCAACTGTGTAAAATGATATGGTCACCCTCTATTAAGTGTGTTCCGATCATTATTCTCTGTATCCAAAAAGAGTCTGGTGGAAAGCAAGTTCTCAATAAATACTTTTTATTTATTTTTTTTAAAGTTTTTATTTAAATTCTAGTTAGTTAACATACAGAGTACTATTGGTTTCAGAATTCAGTGATTCATCAGTTACATGTAATACCCAGTGCTGATCATAACAAGTGCCTCCTTAACAGCCATCACCCACATAGCCCGTCCCCCACCCACCTCCCCTCCAGCAATCCTAAGAGACTATCAGCTATAGAGCTTAATAAATACTTTTAAAATGAAGAATGAACAAAAGGGATCTTGCCCCATTATCATCTACAGATGCACATTTAATTATTTATTTTCTTGTCCCCAATGTCACTTGCTGTGTCTGTATCATTAAGCCAAGAGGTTTTGGAAGGACAGCATCTTGCTAGGAGAGCTCTTAGGCAGAGAGAGACACATGTTTGGAAACCTGCCATATTTCTGTTAGCACCCATGGTAGTGGTGGCTGCTTCTTTAACAGGGATGCATTTCAAGGCAAGGTGTGAAGCCCACCTGTTGTTAGAAAGTCTGCCAAGATCTAAGCTCCATTGGGCTCAGAGTTCTTTCTCCCCCTACCTTCCCTCCCTGCTGCCTGGATGAGGCTCCAACTTGATCAGTAGGCAACCAACATGCCACTAATTAGGAGGCACAAGGCATAGCAGAGGATGATTAGCTCATGATGAGCACACACTGCCTAGAGTTGTCTTGTTACTATTATAAATAGATTAGAAATCTGGGGAGCATCTGCATTTTCCCCTCACAGAGGAGAATCTGAAATTGACAGGTTGAAATGAGAATGTGTCAAGTAAAGCTTTGTAATTGACAAAGATTAACTTTATTTCTCTAGGCTCATTTCTCTCCTCTTCCTCCCTCACTGCCCCTCCCACAAAGTGTCCCAGCTGCCAATGGAAGAAGCCCAGAAATTCTCTAATTGAACCATAAGATTTTGGAAGGTCAGTGCAAGAAAACCATTCTGGCGCTCCAAGGACCAGGTGTGTGTTTATGGAGACAATTAAGTGCTTCCCAGGTGATTCTGCCCAGAAACCAAGGAAGATAGATTAGTGACAAGAAAAACAATTCTGTTCTCTGTTGCTTCTGTGTGGCCTCCTTTCTCTTTCCATCCACCATGCTTGGACATACTCTTAATTGCAACCAGTTCCTGGAATGCTGACAGCAATAACCCTCTGCAAGGGAGAAGCAACAAAGGACTTTGCATCATAAGAAGAGGCTTCTGGGAGAGGCTTTAGGAAGAAGTGGGGCCTGCTTAGCAGTGAGAAATTCCTGGAGCCTAGCAGCCTTCAGCTCATGGGACACTTTGGGCACAGACATTTCATCTTAAGAAGACTCTGTTCTTCAGGGACTAGACCGCATACTTTCCCAGGAGCAAATCACTAAAGGCCCCACTTTATCTGGTGCATTTCTAGTGGCTGCAAACAGTGCTGTTCCCCAGATACTGAGCCGTAATGACAGACAGCACGTGTGCCTGTCATCATCTATTTTCCTCTGTCTTTGGTGACATTTTGTAAAGAATCTGCATCTTGAGCTCCCTGTCTGAAAGAGCTCTCTTTGAGCTGTGACCAGGGTTGAAGGCAAGAAAGGTGTCCTTGGTACCTGCGGATATAGAAAATGTGTATTTTTACAAATAATTGTTTTCTCTGATTATTTTTCAAGGTATGGTGATGGAACTCACGTCAGTGAGCCTCAGAGGGGCTTTGAGGGACCTCAGGACCTGAATTGCACGCATCGTCACAAAAGCTTTGTACGAGAAGGGAGAATAAACAAGAAGCAAGTTACTTATAAATTCTGAAGCCAAAAAACCATAAACAAGCAAGGCCGAACTGTTTTGAACCCTGAGCGTCAACACATTTGGGAAGAGCGTATTTCAGAACACAGCAGCCTCTAGTTGTTAATTTTATGAGGCATTTTAGCCACCCTGATTGGAAGTATCCATTTCTCGCAACTTTTATATAGTCCAAGTGTTACCAGAATCAGGTTCTTGGGCCCACAGTAATAGCAACAAGGCCAGACCCCAAAATCAAAGATACAGGAAAGGCTTTACTGGAGCTACAGCTCCAGGTGACAGGAGACACAGCAAGAATGAACACTTAGATCAACCTCCCCAAACGCAGTGGAAGGTCCTGCTTATAGAGAGAAAGTCCCTGTCCAAGTTCCCGTTCCGGTCCATTGTGCTAATAAGTGGAAAAGAAAAACAAACAAACACCTCATCCCGATTGGTTGGAAGGGTCTTGTCCTGACTGGCTGATATTGGCAGGCAACACCGGCGGCTCATTAGTGATTTTTGGAGCCACGGTCCTTTAAGTCTGGCTTGTATTTGGAGCCGCATCCTGGTTCTGCTCTGTAGAAGCGTTTTGACAATAACAGCCAATAGAAAGTGCCCCAGGTGCATAATATTTTTCACTTGGGGCTCGTTCCCGTGGTCCCTGTCTCACAAGGAAAATTAGATAAGTTATATATTTTTAAACAAGCAATAAAAGTAGCTGTGACTTTTGGCATCAGGTATAAATAGCTGATTTTTACCAAAATTCTCTTCCTTCTGAGGGGTAATGGAGGGGGATGGTATATCTCCCCAGGTAATTCTGATTCTTTCCCTGAAAGTACAGCCCTAGGTGAGAGTGGGTAAGTGGTCAGATAGTTTTTACAACTGGAGGGCAGGGAGGACAGAGAAAGGAGACCCAGCACAAAAGAACTCAGGCCTCTCAGGTTCAATTCATTATTTGTCAAGCCTTAGTTATTTTGTCTGTTTTTACCCAAATTATCTCATTTGATCTGGGTTCCAACATTGTGAGGTAGACAGATGTCATTATTGTCAATTTATAGATAGGGAAATTGGAACCTGATTATGTGATTATCCCTCTGGGCCTCAGACAATGAAAAAGTAATGGAGTTTTATTGAGACTTTTTAGTTTCTGAATAAATTGAACTCTAGCTGAGGTTCTCCTCCCATTTTTGTATACAACGTGCCATTGATTCCGCTCTGAATGAAACTATATCTCATCATGATATATGGTCTAAGAACACAGAGGCGAAGAGCATTTTAAAGGGAACTCTGCTACTGTAAAGTTAATGGTAATTAAACTAAGTTTAAGGGACATCAAGACGCAGTACTCTGGAGGTAATTGGGCTACATCTGGTCCCCCTTGGCAGTAATGTTGGAGTAGACGAGAATTTGGCAGGGTCTGGTGTGTGTGTCAGGATGAGGCATTCCCATTGCTTATGTTTGCTCTCTGGCCTTCTTCCCTCTGAACAAGGCCAACTGCTTTAAAAGGCAAGCAGCATAGCGTGTGAAGCTGGGGCCTGGCAGCTGTCTATTGAGTAGCCGTATTTCAGTCCAGTGAGGGAAGCAAGGGAGGGCATCGGGCCATGGGCTGCTAAACAAGTGGGTCAGGAGGGCAATGACAAGTGGAGGGCTGTGAGCCACTAAATGATGAACACACTTGGGAAGTTAGATGCTAAACCATTCTGGACACTATAAATACAGGAGCCATATTGGCATAACCCTTAGGCTTTCCACTGGAGCTCAGTCATGTGCAGTTCAACCAAGTTTGCTTTTGTCAGGAAGGGATGTGGTGGAAAGAACACTGCCCCGTTATAAAGAAGACATGGGTTCTGTCTCCAGCTCCACACTAACTTGTTATATAACCATAGGGAAGTCACTTTCCTCTCTCAGTTTATCCCCCTACAGAAGAGAGTTTTCCTAAGTACGCCCGTACTAGTCATCTATCAACTTTGGAATTGGCAATGTGTTCTTCACACCTCTGTAAATCAGAAGTATCCAGTGAGGCAGGCCATAAAGTGTTCTCCTTTTACAAATAAGAAATCATGGTCCAGAATGACTTGCTGAAAGTCAGAGATCTCCTAATTCCTGGCTTAATATTCTTTCCAACATCCAATCCATCACCACCTTGACTCGCAGTGTGTTTTTTGTCCCAGATAACTCAATTGGGTGACTCTCTCGGAGCTGCAGCTGTCGCCCAGGAGGAAATGAGCCAATTTGGAAGTGGTTCTCACTTCTGCAGATTAAGGTGCCTTGTATCATGGTAACAGGAACCAAGGGAGGTGACTTTTCCCCAGTAACTCTCTCTGAGCTATTTTAGTGGCAGACAGAGCAGTTATTCTCAAACTTCAACAGACAGGAGAATCCTCAGAAACTCCAGGCTCCAGCCTGAGCACTTGTGCAGGCTTATCAGGTTTCAAATCTCCTGAGAGAAGACAATTCTGGTGCAAAGAGTGTCCCCACCACTTGTGAGAAACCCCGCATAGAAATAGCTACAAAGCCAATCACATTCTCCGCCATCTGCCTTTGGCTGTCTGCTAGGAGAAATCTGGCAGGCCCATGTGCTGGTTGCACAGGCTATATTCCTAGCAGGGCTTAGCCCAAATGAACCAACTGACTCATTCTGTTTTACCACTTGATTTCACTGTCATCCTTTCTTAATCTGGTGGAGTTTTATCAACCCCAACATAAATTAATATGGGAAGAATTCAGATCCCCTTGGAAAGCAAAAACGACTTCACTTAGAAAAATCACTTTTGACGTGGGATAAGGATATTAGACACTTTACACTACTGGGGAAGCTTTACACTACTTTACACCACTTTACACTACTGGGAAACTATTAAAAATACCTTAAAGATGTACAGGCACCTTATATTATGAACCACTAGTTAGACCAAAAAACACTTCATTATTTCTTTTAGAGGCACTATAAATGGCATCCCCCATCGAAGAAGTTACTCCGACAGTATGAATTTTTTAAAAGGTGAGCATAACTCATGTGATGCCAAGAATAATAATTTTTAAATACATTCACCAATCAAAAGAAAACTACCTTTGTTTCATCCTACATCTTTCATTTGAGTTACAAAAAATAAGATTCTGGAATGGTCAGCTAGTATCCAAAATATAGGAACAAATTATTGACCAAAGTTTTAGGGTTTCCTTGGCTTCTGGGATCCGTGGAAATTTATTACCTATTTTGAACACTAAAAAAATAATTAAAACATCTAACTTACAGCCCTTGTTGTAAGTACTTAGCTCACCTAAGTACTAATGTTAGGGAAGAGCCACTCATTCATCCCTCCAAATTCCTTACTCAGCAGTGGACAGATCTATTGCTGGTTTGATGCATCAAACAGCATTAAAAAAGGTTAAAATAGGGGTGCCTGGGTGGCTCAGTCAGTTAAGCGTCTGACTCAGTTTTGGCTCAGGTCGTGATCTTGCAGGTCATGAGAACGGGCCCCACATCAGACTCCACACTGATAGTGTGGATCCTGCTTGGGATTCTCTCTCTTCCTCTTTCTCTGCCCCTCCCCTGATCATTCTCTTTCTCTTTCTCAAATAAATTTTTTAAAAAACTTAAAAAAATAAAAAGGTTAAAATAATAATAATAATAATAATAATAATAATAATAAAGAAAATACATCTTCTTGGTTCCTTCTCATTTCCTCTGCTAAAATCTTCAAGGCCCGAGTTGGAGTTCTATCTACCACCCACTGGGATCTGATGCCAGCCTCAAAGGCCTTGTGGTTACCAAGCCTTCTGCTCAGAAGTCCTGGCCACAAATATTGGGATCGAAACTTGGAAATGGGCCATCTAATGAAAGTTCCCCACAGGACCATAGAAAATGTATAAGTATGGTAGATTGAACTGTTGTTAACTACTGTTCTCAATTCTTTGTGCCCTCCCCTAGATTGAAATTACATACCCACACCTTTGCCATGTGACTTAGTGGTGCCTTACACCAGAGGAGGCAGAGACTGTTTCTGGCCACTGATGCTGGACGTGGCTATGCGGTTTTCTTTAGACAACAGAATGTAGATGATGGTAAAGAGAGTGACCATTTTGAGCCAAGGCCTTAGAGGCATAGAGTATTCCGCTGGCCTCACTTGGAATTCTGTAATCCACCATGAAATGCCATGCCATGGGTAGCTTCTGGTCTCAGAAGATGACAACGCATGAAGACGACCTGGACCGAACTGAAGCCTGCATCTGAACTAGTTCAGAAGAGATCGGGCCGTCCCAACTGAGTTCAGCCAAACCACAGCCAACCTGGAGATTCACGAATAAAACATAAATATCTGTGTTGTAAGCTATTTGTTTTTGTTTGTTTTGTCTGGCCATGTAGCATTGGTGCAGGAACAGTTGACTGATAACAATAATGAGGACTGCCCAAAGAGAAAAATGTCAGCCAAGTATGTAGCTTTGATGTACAAAAATACATTTATTTTCAACAATTTCAAAACCACTGTCTTTTTTTTTTACAGTAGAAATATTCAAATGGAACAATAAAATCAAGAACAGTATATATACATATACTGTATATATAGACATGACTCATGCATTTGTATTCCAGTATTTAGTACAAGTATTGCAATTGTCTGCCCCATTTAACCCTTGAAACAAAAAAGCAGGATCTTTAGAAACGCTCCTTATCCTCATCTATGCTGTAGCCAGTCAGATCTCTCTAGGTCACATTCTCTCGGGGTCTCACAGAGAAGAATGTGAACAATAGCTCACAAAATTTAACAGGTACAAACTCCGGCCTTTCCTCGTGTATATATACAGTATATCATTTTTTAAAACAAGTAGACTCAGGCTGAGCCCGAAAAGAAAACAATGCTTACGGCATGGCTTAAAGTGACCCTACGGAAAAGAAGTAGTGTGTGTGAATGCATGAAGGGGCCGGGGTGCTGGAAAGGAGAAGCTGGCTTTGAAAGCCACTCGCCCCAGAGGCAAGAACTATCTTAAGGGAACTGAAGGCAGACATTTGACTTTAAGGAAGTTGTGTACATCTGACAAGCAAATAGCACAGCTTTGCTAAAATCATCTTTGACTAATATCATTAAAGGCTAGCCCCCTATTTGGCCTGCAGGGCTTACATGGACTCATGATGCCACAAATGCCACATCCCTCCCAGCCTCTTGGACTCCTGTGCCAAGACGCGCTCGCTAGGCGTAACCTAGTGCTCAGGGGCTTTTCTGAGCTAAAAATAGCCCAGGAATTCTCCACAAGCATTATACATTTCCATGGAATCTGACCAGAAAGCACAAAGACTGTTCCTCTTAGATCTGTGGCCTAGCTTCTTCAGGGAAAACCACCTTCTCCGGCTGGTAAGTACCCTCAATGCTTTCCTTTTGGAGGGGAAGCCTTGTTTCCCCACCTGGGTCTCAGTTAGAAGTCTCTGGTGGGCTTCATCGTGCAACTTCTTCCACGTCACTGATGGAACAGAAAGACCCTCGTTGTTCTAGGATGTCACTCTAGTCCTTCCTTTACTAATTGTCCCAAAGAAGCCCTCCCCGTCCCGCCCTCCCCCCCTTTATATACATAGGTAGAAACCAGCTATGCATGGACACAGAGATTCAAGAGTTAAGTGTGACAGACAACTGGAGAGCATCCAGAACCCAACACATCTAGCAGGCCTGGGGGTTGGTCAGCTCGGACGGTGAGTGCATAAGCCAACACACGCATCTTTCTTTTTTCGGTTTTCTTTTTTACTAAACATTAAATTATTTCTTAGGAAATAAAAAGCTATTTACACTGTAATTATATACAAGAAGCCACCTGTAGCCTCGCTATCGACATGCACGAGGCAGGGCCTCTTTCGTAAAGATGTGCACGCTTTCTGCAGCTACTTTCACTCCCCACCAACCCACCTCCTGCAGATCTAACTGGGGAATGGTTTGTGTTTTAGGGGTGTGTGCTGGGGGTGGGGGGAGGGTGTTGGTGATTGTGGGGGTGGGAAGCAGGACATGGGAGGTTAATGAAAAGCCAACCCAACTTAACAAAAACAAAAACAAAAAACCCAAAAAACAAATAAACGACAAAGGAGACCACAGTAAAAAGAGTCCTCACACTGTCAGCGGCAGAGTAAAGCCAAGGAGGCCACGGGAAGATGCATCCTTTGCCCTCCGCACAAATACGGCCATTTATTCTTTTTGTCTCATTTTAATCAGCTAAGAACGCCTTTGCCTCCCACAGCTAATAAGCATCTGCCTGCTCTTTATGAAGGGGCCCTTGGTAAACAAAAGGTAAAAAAGCCATTTTCATTTTTCCATAACAAGAGTAATAGTAATCATCAAAAATAAGGTCAGAAAGATGGTTGACCACGTGACTTGTGGATATTAAACACTAGTGCAGTTGGGGATCTCCTTTGTGCTTTCGCTGTTTGCAATGGTGGCAATGCCTCCTGCGGGGAAGAGAACACAGAAGGAGAGAGGATGTCAATTTCACAAGGGCAGGAACCTGTGTCTATTTTATTTACTGCGAAATACCAAGCCACCTTGAACAGGTACCTACTATGTATTTATTAAAAAGGACACCTGGACAGGCTATCCTACTAGCTCATTGGCTTATGCCGTCTATGTGAAGGTGTGCTATCTCCCACATCAGCACGCAAGGTAGGAGCAATGCCTTGCCCTCTTCCACGCCACTAATGACAACGGTCATAGTCAACGTGCACTGAACACGTACTATGTGGCAGGCACTGTGCTAATGACACACCATCATTTCATTATCACAACAATTTTGGAAGGTAGGTACAATTATTCCCATTTCACAGATGAGGAATGTGAGGTACAGAGGGGTCACAGAGCAAGCAGATTGATAAAGCAAGAAAATGCACCCAGGGCCCTCTGATACCAGAGCCAATATTCATGTGGTTATGAATTACGACATCCACTTTTGCTTCAGAGAAAGAAAGACAAATCCCAACAGTAATGCATAGGTGGCCTTATCCCTCCCCTACTCCAACCCCAGCACTTTCTATCCTGGTCTACTTTTAACGGGGAAAAAAAAAATCTACCAATTTCATGTGGCCAGAGGTGGCAGACAAATTTTAAAACATGAGAATGTTTCTGTAGCCAGCTGTTTCCCACCCTGCTCCAGTCTGGTACTAGCTGAGGGACAGGCCACACGAGCCAGCTGACCTCGGGTTTGGAGGACAGAGGACACAGGAGCTTGGTGGTACCAGCACACATACCTATGACCCGGGTGTCCAGCTCTTTGTCCAGCAGTTCCTCAGGCTCGGTGAAGTCACTGAGTGTGATTTTGGGGGCGTTTTCACTTTGGCTCACTGACCCAATCATCTCCTGCTCCTTGTCGTGTTGGACTTGAGCATAGATGTTAATCCAGGGGATTTTCCTACAAAAATCAGATTATGATCACAGGGTACGCCAAACTTGGGCAACTGGGAGATCCTGGGTCATAAGGGGGAGGAAGAAGCTATTTATAGGACAGGCCCATGTCAGGGAAAGGGGCTGGTCATGCCGACACTGCAGCCAGGAGGCCAAGAAGCAGAAGGCCAGAGAGCAGATGGCCCAGTGGAGATGTAAACCGCAGAACTCCGTGAGGGCTGCACCTTCTTCTGGGGTCAAAAAAAACCCAAAAAACAAAAACAAAAACAAAAACAAAACAAAACAGGTGTAAACAGAAGGGCAATGCTGTCGATCAGGGGTGCACTAAAACCCTTAACGTACTCATCTGCCATGAATCTTTTCAAGGAGCTGACTTTGAGACTCTGAAGGTTCTACCACAGTGAAAAGACAGCTTTTTTCTAAGGTTGCATCTACTGCATCAATTTACATTGGTTTCTTTATGAGTAGCCAAGAGAGAAAAGGCTTTCAGCCATTGCTACCATATTCAGAACACCATCCATGGGCCAAATTAATCTTAAACAGTTGGACAGTCAGTTTCCTCATCTGCTCGATGGGAATAACAATAGCTTCCTTTCAGGATTGTGGAGAGGATTAAGAGAAGGGAAATAACTTCCTTCAAAGTCACAAAGGTTGTAGGTTTGGAAGCCAGGCAGAAAGACTTGAGGTTGGAAGAGCGGCTGGTTCAGGTTGAAATCTTCTTGGATTCATCTCCTGACCCATCTCCATTATCCCCTGACCCACTGTGTTCCAGTCCTGTGGCCTCCTCTGAATTCCTCTAAGCCAGGGCTTCTCCAACTTTAATGTACTTTTTATCACCCGAGTTCTTGCTAAAATGCATTTATGACTCTATAGGTCTGTACGCGATGGGGTGAAATTCTGCATTTCTGCCAAGCTCCCAGGAGATTCTGAGGCTGCTGCTCTGAGCCCCAAACTGTGAGGTGTAAGAATCTAGGACATCAAACTGGTCCCCACCGTGGGTACTTTGAACCAGCTGTTCCCTCTAGAACACTCCTCCTTCTATTCTTCTCATGATGGTGTGTCCTTTCTGCCCTTCAGAACTTGGCTCTGAGAGGCCTCTCCTGACCACCCAACCTCTCCTGTTAAAAGGATATAATTATGGGATAGTGTTTATGAAAGAAATGGATAGGGTCCTGGGTTTAGGGTGGTGGAATAGTCAACTTTGCCAACTCGTTTTCTGTCTTTGTCTCCATTGCCTAAAAGCCCCATGCGTTCTGGGTCTATGTTCTCTGTCTTCACGGCTACACACATAACTTAGCACAGTGCTTGGCACATGGTTTATCTTCAGGAAGTATTTGTTAAATGAATGAACAGATGACCTCAAAGCATGTGCTCTTTCTACCTTCATATATTATGTTCTCAAACAAAAAGACCACATTTTTACCTTGGAATATTATATCTAGAAGAGACCCCTCATAACCCATTGAATGACGGGGAGATTGGATTAAAGTCCAGACATTTCACGAAGCTGATCCCTGGCGATGATATTATTAAAACTTAAGGCATCAGGCGCCCATCCCAATCTAGAATGTTCTGTGCCTTTCTAAAGGAGAATCACTCTGTTGCCCTGGTCCCAAGCAGCGGTATTTTCAAGCTTCTGTATTCCCTTCCCCACTCCAACCCCAATGAGGTAGAGTGTGGGCATTTAATAAGATTTACTTGTAGCCAATTTGTTAGAAAAGACCCAAAAATGGGGATGAAACATGGGTGGTTTCTACCACTCCTTTTCATTCAATTCTCATTTCCTCCATGGTTGTTTTACATACATTAAGAGAGGTGTCCTTGTGATTCCTACTGGTCTAACCCAGCTTAACATAATTTACAAGAACCTGAAATAAATAGATTCTATGTGAGGCAGCAAACCACAGGCTCTCTAAATACGTATAATTAAAAATTCATGCTGGCCCTTACTTTCTTCTTATCTAAATAGACATGCAGCTAACAACTTAGATTTCTTCTAATCATAAAAGTACATATTACTCATGAACGCTGGGATCAACTGTAATATTTATTAGGTGCTGGAGGCGGTCACACTATTCCTCATCACACAAGTTTGCGGACTTCAGAGCTGCAGCCAGAGTTCACTGCCTCCCCTTTTCCTGCATTCCTAGTGATACCAGCGAGGATTTGGAAAAATTTTCCCTTATAAAGAATGTTCACTTTCTTGCAATCTCTAAACAACAGGCAGATTTTTTTCAACATTTTCAACAGACGAGTGGAAAGAATTTTATGTCATAATGGGCACATTTAAAAAAAACTGTCAGGGGCGCCTGGGTGGCTCAGTCAGTTAGGCGACCAATTTCGGCTCAGGTCATGATCTCGCAGTTTGTGAGTTCGAGCCCCGGGTTGGGCTCTGTGCTGACAGCTCAGAGCCTGGATCCTATTTCGGATTCCGTGTCTCCCCCCCGCCCTCTCTCTAACCCTCCCCTGCTCATGCTCTGTGTCTCTCTGTCTCTCAATAATAAATAAACATAGAAAAAATTTTTAAAAATTGTCAAATTGTTTTTCATTTCTTAACACGTGCACTTCAAGGACTGTTGAGAATATCAGACTAAGGCCCATTTTTGCAGGTAAAAAAGGTTAACAATAAAGAGATTTAGGGGCATGTCTTCGCCTCCACATTCATATAGGTTTTAATAAGAGAAGGACGATGGATCAACCCAAGTCACCCATAAAAAATTCAGTTTTTGTTTGCTCCAACTGTAAGTGTTAGGAGCCTGTGGGAGAAGCTCAAAAGTATTCTTGGATAACCAGAAAAAAAAAAAAAAAACAGATTTACCGTATAGAAAGAAAGTCTTGTCAGGCAGAATTTTCAGAAAATAAAAGCCAGGTCATAATGATTTCTAATTACTGTCTAAAACATTGTCTAAAACTTCAGAAAACAGCTACCCAAGAATAAGATCATATGTGAGAAACAGGGTGATATTTATTTAAAGGAAGCTTGAGGCTGATGGTAGCTGTCTTCTCCCTCCCCTGGTAAGTGACCACTTGGGGCACTGAGATTGTTTTCACTGCCTGGCACACAGTGAACCCTCAGTAAAGTCTATGGAATGAAAAGGTGGTTTGGTGAGCTAATGCTGATGATTACACAGAGAAAGTTTTGTGTCTGAAAACTCAGCATGGCCAGTGATCTGGAAACAGAAACAGAACTGCCCTTTCTCTCGATGTGCTCAATGTTTGCAAACCAGGTGCAGACACTTAAGTTTAAATTAATCAAAGTTAAATAAAATTTAAAGTTCAGTTTCTCAGTCATACTAGTGGTTACCATATTGGACAGTACAGGTTACGGTGCACTTAAATCATTAATACCAAAAGTTCTATTGGACAGTAATTAAAGAAACAAAGGAGCCTCTGGGAATAACGGATAAGAACCTGGCCTTTACTTGATAGGAAGCCAGCCACCTCCCATACAGCCATCACTGGAGTTCCAGGTGATGTGGAGGGAAAAAGAGACCAAAGAAATAAAAGAAAATCCAACAGGCCCTCAGCCAAAGAGCTAGAGCATTGAGAAACAAACTTCCAGAAAAGGTAGCTAGAAAAGAAAAGATAACTGATGATTGGTTACCTTAACTGACTCTACTGCTTATCCAGTTTGAGTGGTGTTTGCTTCCTGTAGCTTTAGGTTCATGATTCACTGTCAGGGACACAGAAAGAGTTGGCTGATATTTGGGGACTATAGAGGTAGAGTAATTCAGAGATGTCATTACCTGGCAGAGATTCAAGAATTCTAATGTACACATTTAGAGATGCCTATTTTAATAAGCTGACTGTCTAGGGAGTTTAGTAGAATTTATAAGAGAACAGAAAACTTCCTAAGTCATGAGATGTCTTGCCTTAGTTTGGAGATGCCTGACACAAATACGTTTTGCAGGACTTCTACCCGGCCCTTGTCCTCAGCAAGCATGGAGCTCTAGAAGCCAGATGGTGATAAATTTGGTTTAGTTGATCTTCCAGCTCTAGCAAACATCAGGCTTCCCCATAATCAAATCCTTGGATGAATAAAAGTGGGCTTTGCATGTAAGTGAAGTACATCCACAAATGGGTGTTTCCCTGACTAGTCTGTTTCTATATGGAATCTTTGCTCTCTACTTGTTCCTTTTTAAAATTATTTTATGTTTATTGTTGAGAGAGAGAGAGAGAGTGAGCAGGGGAGGGGCAGAGAGAGAGGGAGACACAGAATCCAAGCAGGCTCCAGGCTCTGAGCTGTCAGCACAGAGCCCAACACGGGGCTTGAACTCACGAACTGAGGCATCTTGACCTAAGCCGAAGTCGGACGCTTAACCGACTGAGCCACCCAGGCACCCCGCTCTTTACTTGTGATATGAAGGTTTGTGCCCTTCTTCAAAGGAAACATGGGCAGGTGGGTTGACATGTCTTGATCCAAGAGGACATACTGGTCTATTAATTGGGTAGGAAGGTAAACCTCCTTCAGAAGGAGGACAGTGTTGAAGGATTCCTGCTGAGACGTGTACTGAGTAAAACTGGTGTTTTTAAGCCTGAGGAATCCACTAGAGAGCAGCTAAAGAGGGTTGGGGGAAAGGGTGGAGCCAAGCACCTTTCCTGCTGATTTCTTTCAAAATCTAAAAGCATTACCTTCAGAGCCCAGGAAGACTCTCAGGACTAAATTTTGCTTTCAGAATAATTAATGATGTTTTCACTTTAACCAGTATTTCTATGAAGCACTTCTCTATGCCACTGATACAATCTTTTGCGAGCCGACCATGCACCAATTGGTGACACAGAAGGGACTTTTGGAAGGCATGTTATCTGTTATCTATCATAGGTTAGCGTTTTTGATTATTTAGTATGTACCAGCTATCGATATTATTACATTTCAACTGTAGAGCAAGCCTATTAAGTATCGTTGTTTTCTCCACTTTACAGATAAAGAGACTAAGGTAAGGGAGGCAAATCCAATTGCTCAAGGCTACAAATACTAAGTAAAAACTTGGGTCTGTCTGATTTTCAGAGTTCATGCTCTTAACCAGGACACCTCTTGATAGAAGTATTATACTATTCAAATAATGGTACAGCATTATTGATTTCAAGTTCATGTTTTAATAAGTATCCTGTTATGCCACCTCTCCTGTGGCCTTCAAAAGTAATATCTGAATACATGTGAAGTTTGGTTTGCCTGATCAATTGCCCTTCAGACACAGGAAAAAGAGGGAGAGGGGTAAAGGTTGAATATTTTTAGCATGCAAATTTACACAGAAAGACCAGGTGGCTGCAACACAAGGTAAGAAAGCACGTGTGTGTGTGTGTGCATGCATGTGTGTGTGTGTCCGTGTGTGCACCAGATTTCTGCTGCATTTTGTCCGCTTAATCACCCTCAATGGGTGTTAAGAGGGAGAAAAGATCTGAATATCCAAGACTTTACTTAAGAAATTTAGGTGAGGTCTGAAAAATCTTTCCACTTCTCTTGAAGAGAAAAAAAGAATTGATTGCATAGGCTACCCCTTACCTTCCTAACTCTATATATCTATAAATTGGATAGAGTTCAGATTCTTAAACCCATTTATTCCTTCCTGGACCCTCCACCATTCCTGCTGTCCCCCAGTGCCAAACAAAACTTCAAAGAGAATCAATTTCACATATTTAGGATTGGTGTAGGAACTCTGGTTATAGGAAGAACCAGATCCCATGAATCTAGCCCCAGTATCAAAACTGAGTGATAGTAGAGCATACCTTTTAAACTTGTAGATCAAAAATACAGCCAGGCCGACAAACACCACTGACAAGAGCATAAGCATGGCTGAGCTGCTGTGCCCGGCACTGGAGTCCACCAATGGAGCTAGGAGGAAAAAAAAGATGGCTCACTTGGAAGCTACCACATGGAGGGAGATCCCACTGGAGAAAGGAGGCCAGCTGATGTTCATCCCCATATCCAATCTCCAACTGCCCTGCCCTGCGTGCTATCCGGGCATGGGAAGCTTGGCTTCCATGATGAAAATAGTATCCTCAATCACAGCTTCTTGGGACAAGTCAACTCTTCTACTCTGCCTGGGGACATTTACTGTTCTTGGTATCAGGTGAGCAATGTGTGTCTAGCTAAGGGGAGTAGTAGCAGGGTTTGAATGTTCTTTCTCTTAGCCTGAGTGCCTGTTGACATAATGATTGGTGGCCCATCGGGAACCTTCGGTTGAATACTGATGCAGTGCTTCATTCCCCTCCTCTACACTCCTTTTGCTAAAACACCGCAGAGTGGGCACATCTGGAACCTCCACATCTGCAAAGTCTTATATTAATAAGAGCTATAATAGGCTCTCCCAGAGAGCCAGTAGTGGATGCCCAATGGGACATGCCTTTTCAAATTTCTTTTACAAATCAATCACCAGAGCTTGTCTCTGTATCAACTTAGACTTACCAGATGTAAATCAAAGGGTTTTTTTTTTTTTACATTACCTGATCTGACCTCCCAACCAAGATTCATGGAATTTGAGAATCATAGAAATTAAGAAACCTTGAGGACTATATATAATTTTGACCATGGCAGATTAAAAATCAATCAACCAACCAACCAACCAAGTCAAAGCCTAAGAACATTGTAGGTATTCCCCAAGGTCATACAGGGATTTAATAGCAAAGCCACTTCTAATGAAGTCTTCTTGCCACCTTGACAGGAAGCCCCAAGAAAGATGTGATTAATCTTTCTTGTAACCATCACTACACAAAAGAGCCCTGCCCTCAAAGCTATTTTCAGGGATTTGTGGAGAAGTGTCTGCTAATTATCTCCTCCCTTTTCTTCCCATTTCCCCCTGGATTCCAGCAGGCACTCACCTAATGTCAGTTGTGTGACATACACAATGACTTGAACCCCTGGCTTCAGCTCAAACTGAACCAAGTTTTGGTTTAGAGCATTAAACAGCATCTCTACAATCTGAAAGAGAGAGAGAGAGAGAGAGAGAGAGAGTTTCACAGGAAGACATGAAATGAAATAATGCTTCCTCGTGGAGTAAGAAACCAGGGTCAATAAGCAAACAGTGACCACATTCAATCAGAAGACAGGATATTGGGACATTTTCATCAGTTTGGTTCTCACAGCCCTTGGGAACCCTCTGTGCCCAGGGAAGTAGTTGGTGGTATTTGCTTAGGCTGGAGAGGAGAGTGAGACAGAGAGAGTATGTCCAGAGTTACTTAGTGAATTACAGTTGATAACAGACATGGGTATCTCATTCAATTCCTGGTTCAGTGCTTGTTCATCCATGCCTTTCTAATTCACCATAGCACAACCTATTATGAAATGAAAGAACATCAACCCATTATTAGTTCTTTAATCTAATGAAGTAACACACACAGGGCAGAGACACCCCTGCCAGGACTAAAGCAGGCATATATGTCCCCAGCCCATTCCTCTATTTTTTTTTTCTTTTGGAGACAATTGAAGGCAGACATCAAAGCAGAAGCTGCCTTCTTTTTATGGGATAATTTTTCCTCTTTACTTTTCCCTAGCAAGCCTCGGAACACATAACATCGATTTAATCACTCTGTAATTCCCACATGAAAGCCGAGGCCGACTTGGGCTGTTGTCCCTAACTCTTATCTGGCTGTACGCGCCTTAATATCACAGCTGCTATTCATCACCGTAATTACCTATTTATCTAAATGGATGGATATTGTAGCTTCCAAATATAGTTCACACATGCCACTTGCTATTTCAGAATAAAGAGGTCTTGTAAAAGTGATGTATTCTTTGAGAAGCTGAATTTATTTCTGGCCAACTTCGATATGCAGCCCTACAAGGCAAGGATCTGCTGCATTTTCCAGAGAAATGGACTGTGCTGGTATCTGTGCAGCTGGAGGATGACTGTGGATGGCCGTATGGAGGAGGGGATGGCCAGGTGAGTAGTATAGGGACAGAGAAGATGTCCTCAGGTGGGAGCAAATGCATGATTTGTGCTGATGTTTAGAAGCCCATTCTTACTTTAAAAAATTATTTATTTTTGAGAGAGAGCATGAGCGGGGTGGGGAGCAGAGAAAGAGAATCTTAAGCAGGCTCCGCATTGTCAGTGCAGAGCCCGACCTAGGGCTCGATCTCACAAATGATGACCTGAGCTGGAACCAAGAGTTGGACGCTTAACCCACTGAGCCACCCGGGCGCCCCCTATTCTCACTTTCATTTACTTCTCCTGACTTAGCATCACAGGAAGGCGGGGGCAGTAGGTTAGTGAGGGAAAACCGGCCCCTTCACTTCAAGAATGGTGTGCCCATCACAGGAGCCACACGCCCATTTGATGAGGACAGTAAATCACCATCCCTTCGGACACGCTGCTGCCTTAGTCAAGGCAAGATGAAGCAATCCATCTCTCACCAAAGAAACATGGTTAGAAGCAGTTCATTTTCTCTCCTGAAGCAGAACTTAGGTTGACCGGGATGTTTAAGGACAAGAAGCACATTTTCCTAGAAATAGAAAAGGAAACTCAAATTCCTCCCTCCCCCTCCTGTGTCTCCCCCAGGCCAGGTCACCGGGCGGGAGACCCGAGTAAGTTTGCAGGGATGCCAACTGTTGGAATGAGTGCTGCCAGGGACGCTTTCCCTTCTTGCGCACTGAATGTTCCAGTCTGTGCACTCGCGCTAATTCTGGGCCAGGCTGGCTGCTGGCACCGCCCTGGGGGCTGTGCAGACCCACAGGCTGCTGGGCCTATGGGAGAAAGCTCCCCTCCCTTCGTGGCTGGAAAGATCACTGTGTGCCTTCAGACTGTGGGGGGCAGGCAAGTGTCCTGGCCAAGTGTTCTGTCACTTACTTGTTCCAGGTCCTCTTCATTGCCTTTCCTCCTCTCCGTCAAGTTCTTGGGGGGAAGGATGAAGAGCTCTGCCGAAGTGGGGAGACCAGGGAACACGGCAACTAGGATCTGGTCTTCCGGGACACCGGTTACCTGCAGGGACGTTCAGACCACAGAGTGGAGCCCTGGAGCAACCGGCCTCACCGAGTCAACCACAAGGAGCAGGGTGCACATGGGTGTAAGGCTCACGTTTGTTTTTTAAACACAGCATTTTAGGCACACATTCCAATATTCCTCTAGGCTTTCTTTCTGTTTCCCCTTAGAAGTGCTGTTATTAGTTTCACTACCTCCTTTGGCTCTTACATACATTTATCCTGAAACTAAAATACTATGATGATTTTCAAAATATTGGTTGCTGGGAACAGTGGCTAAAGCTCCTCCCCTCTTTTCCATTTTTCGGCACTAAGAGCACTAGAGCTTCTGGCAAAAACATGGATATGCAATGCAAACAAGGAATAAGAGGTTACAAGCAAATGTGGGGAAATGCAAATAAAAAATAAAAAAGAAACCAAGAAACCCTATTTCACTTACAAAAGCAGGATTTTTTTTTAAGTTAAAATCACTAATGTTGGTGAGGCTTAAGAGGCTCCCTCATTTGTTGCTGCCAGCCCTACAAATCAATTCACTTTGCTGATTTGCTTTTCAAAAGACTACTTTAAGGCCATAAAAATATTCAGACCCTTCATTTAGTAACTGTAATTTGGAGTGTTTGTCTTAAGGAAATGATCCAAAATATAGAAAAAGCCACACACAGGAAGAAAAACATTATTTGTAATAGCAAATAAATAGAGAAAAACTCGAATTTTCAAAAAAATAAGTAAATAATGGTATAATCATCCAACAGAACGTTATTTTACCATTACGATGATAATTAGTACAGTCAGCCAACATGGAAAAACACTTATGATAGCTGCATTCTGATCTATTTCCTTATATTTCTTTGGTTACAACCCTATAAAAATAAAAATGTATAGGAGTAAAAAAGCAAAATAAAATACTAAAAGTTGTGTTAAGATGCTGAGATCGTGAGTGAAACTTTTTTTATTCCTGAGTGTTTAATAAAAGGATTATATTACTTTTTGATAAAAACTTAAAATTAAGTGCCTCTCTGGAGGCAAATTCCTGAAGAGAACAAAACTCTGAGCTCCCCCTACCCTGGAAAAGAGTATGGTTATTCTTTCCTATGTGTCCCCTGAAAGTCTTTTATCCAGAACACCTCCTCTTCTGCTGCCAATCCAAATAGGGTAGTTTTTGATTTGTCAGAAATACCTGCCTCCTCCAAGAAGTCTCCCCTGACTATATCACTGGCAGTGACCTCCTCCATGTTAGTCTCTCATGCCAACACTTCCAGATACCATGTCTACCAAGTTTCAGGGACTTAGATCATCTCACCTGTGACATGAATATATCTGGCTGGTATAAGCTTTTCCCTGAGAGGTTCTTATGAATGCTAACCCAGACATTTCTGGGAGTCTTTGTAGTTAGCTCACTGTTCTGATGATGTTTGCAGAGTACAGACTCAATAAACAGTCGCTAGACTGAATAGAAGTGGAGGGGTTGTATTCCATTTGCTCAGCTCTGATTCCTATTTGGGACTAGGCTCACAGATTGGAGTTAATTCCCAGGGACATGATAAAAGTGAGAGCACCAACTTGCAGAGAACTAACAAGCAGCAATCAGAAACCAGAAGAGTCTACCAGACACAGAGGATCCCTTGGAACTGGCCAGACATCTCCGTTTCCTGTTGGGACGCATGACCCGAAGTAGCTGAAAGTCTTGGTGTCCAAGTCTATGGGGCAAGAAGGCCTCATACTAACCAGCCAGGGGAAGCAAGTCTCCAGAGACCATTCTGGAGGGCAAAGCACAGAGGATCACCCAATGGTTGGGCTGACCCTTTGTCCCAGGGAATAGTGGTCTCAGGGGGTATCAGTCAATTAGCAACCTTGGAGAGACTCTGGACCCATCTGTCTAGATTCACTTAATCCCGATCCAAAGGGACACTTGAGGGACAGATCCTCCTGAGATTTAAGACCCAGGCATCAATCAACATGTCTGATTATTATTATTTACTAGTATTATTATTACAATTACCAAGTCATTTATTAAAAAGTTAGTATGTTTTTAATAAACACAATCATATAAAATACAACAGAATTGTGGATGTTTCTGTGAATAGGCACATAAGATCAGGGGCATTTTCATCCTTTTCTATGAAAAATGTTTTTGTAAAAAGATTTCAGATGAAGATCATCTGGTAGACAACTCCCCATAGGAATGCTCTCTTAAATCACTCTCTTTTCTTCCTCCTCCTCTTCCTCCCCCTCCCCCTCCCCCTGCTTCTTCTTCTTTCTCCTTCTTCCCCTCCGCCCTCCCCCTCCCTCCCTTCCTCCTCCTCCTCCTCCTCCTCCTCCTCCTCCTCCTCCTCCTCCTCCTTCTTCTTCTTCTTCTTCTTCTTCTTCTTCTTCTTCTTCTTCTTCTTCTTCTCTTGCTGGCTCCTTCTCCAGGTCTTTCCCTAGATTGTCCTCCTCTGCCTTGGGGAGCATTGGCATTCATGTCTGCCCTGCATCCCAGTCACCTGGGGGGCCTAATCACCTCCACAGTCACTGCTCCACATTTCTGCCTTCAGGGGGAATATGCACTTGACCTTCAGATCCATAGTTTCAACTCCCCTTGTTATCTCACCCAACTGCTCCTCATGTGCTCCAAACTCACATACAAGATCATACTATTACCGTTCCTCAAGCATGTTTCTCCTACATGGCCTAAGGGCAAGGCCATCACCCCTCCCCTCTTGGAATCAAAAAGCTTCTCTCTCCCTCTCATTCACACTATATTCTATTAGTCATCAATTCTACTGTTCAACTTCCTAAGTGGCTTTTGAATCTTTCCTCTTCAAGATCTTGTTATCTCTGGTCTAGAGAACTATAGCACTCTTTTAACTGGCCACCTTTTGTGAAATTTATTCCCTACCTTATTCACTTCCTACCTCAGCAGCCCAACCTCTGCACTGTTACCAAAATGAGGGTCTGAATATAAATGAATCTATTCTCAGTATTTTTTGCTTAAATAAGAAAATCCAGTTCCCACTGCCTACCAGATGTATGTCAGACCCCTTTTAGCTTCTGTGATGCTTCAGAAGCTGCCCTAATCATTCTAGCTCAAGTCTAGTCATACTTGCCTTAGAACCTATAGACTGGCTACACTAAACTCTATCATTTCCCCAATATGCTCCACTCTTTCAATAGTCCATGGCCTGCACATACTGTTCATTCTACCCGAAAGACACCACAAACTCTGTTAACCATTATGTGCTCTTTAAAACAGAGTTCAAGTATTCCCTACAAAGACCATCCTAATAGCTCACAAGTATTCATCAAATCACAAATAATGTGCTAATCCTGCATTTGTCTGGGTAGAGTGAATCCTACTTTTCGTCGTGCTCTTTTGTAATGCTGACCATGCCTCTGCCATAGAACTAATCATGTTAGACTTATCTCTGCATTTGCAAACCCATGTTGTATTTATCATTATGTTCTAGTGCCCAGTTCTGAGAAAAGGGTTAACAGAACCCTTTCAAAGCTCTCTAAGGCCAGTATGACCTTGGGTTAGCTCTAGAACTCTATTACCCTGAAGGTATGTTCTTTATCCTGGCTTGTAGCCTTCTGATTGTCACGTATAGCCAATGGTAGTCTTGTGAGTCCACATATGTGGTTAAGAAACCCCTTTGGTGGGCAAAGAACAAGCCTAGTGAATGATAATATCTGTATAGATTCAATGAATGCCCCCATCCATTAGTTCATTAAAGGGGTCAAGCTCTTGTCTTAGAAAAATTTGGTATACAGACAGGGCCAATTCCCATCCTCAAACACTGGTTCCCATCTCTCTCTCTCTGTGTGTCTCTCCTCCACTGTCCCCACTTCCCTCCATCCTTGCTTTACCCTCCTGATTCTTGTCTGTCTTTTTACAGAGAATTCTCATATAACTGTAGAATGGTGGTTTTAACCCACGAAAATTTATTCTAGACCAGACACTCTGTTTTTTTTTTTTCTTTATACACTAACACGTAAGCAAAGATAAAACCAACTTACTTTAACCAGAGCTCTCTTGATGACATTGCCAATATCTTGCCTCCACTCAGGAATGTCAGGGTTGTGGTAATCCAGGTTTGGAGAGAAGGACAACAGTTGGGACTGGAAGTATTCTGCAAGGAGAGAGGGTGTGTGAGTGGGGCTGAGAGAGGGGTGGTGGATTAGCAGATGGCATGATCACTGTGCTTTAGGGAAAGGGTCCAGTCTTCTAAGTGGCCTCAACTAAAATTCCTTCTTATCAGTGTGTTCTTGGCTTCTGAAAAGAAGGTGGAGCTTGGTGACTGGAAGTGGATTTGTGTTCCTACCAGGTAAGAGTTCCTAGCATTTTAACTGAAATGAAAGATAAATATGAAACTCCAGAAGAAGGAGGCATTTGTTACCGTCGGCGGTATCATGTAGAGCCAACGATAAAGTATTTACAACCTGTGCTTGTTTGAATGGAAACTTGTCACTTGCCCTCCCTCATTTCCTGTGACCTTCCTCCTAGAAACTGTCAGGGGATTAGATTGAAACCCTGTGTGTAGGGTGTGGGCCATGTTCAGTTTCTTGATGTGGCTGATGGATACAGAGGTCTGTTTATGTTGTGGCAAGTCATGAAACTAAACACTTTGATCTGTGTACTCTTCTGCATTAAATCTACACTTCAAATAGAGGCGCCTGGATGGCTCTGTCAGTTGAGCATCTGACTCTTGATTTCAGCTCAGGTCATGATCCCAGGATCATGGGATTGAGCCCTGTGTTGGGCTCTGTACTGGGTGTGAAGCCTGCTTAGAATTCTCTCTCCCTTCCTCTGCCCTTCTCCCTGGCTCACACTTGCGCTCTCTCTCTCTCTCTCTCTCTCTCTCTAAAATAAAAAATTTTTAAAAATGTACACTTCAATCACAATGTTTGCTTAAAAAAGGCTTCCAGCTGCCTGATGAGAGAGCCAGAGTATCAAATTTGCAGAGATGTAGGAAAAGGCACCCACCTGAAGTGAGGCTGAAGAAATATGGTCTGAGTCAGAGGATCACATACCTTAGTACAACCTTTTAGAAAACCCCAGGTATGGTAGTAGTCTTTAGGTGCCTGGGGGAGGTTGTGTGGGATGGTGCTAGAAGAAAATGTGATTAAAATAAATTCAATAGCTAGGAATGGTTCTCCAGGATTGAGAACAGCATGGTAGCCCTATTTACCATTCTTCTTTCTAGCTCTGCCCTCATATTCTTAGTCTTGTTTTTGAGCCTTTGCAGCCAAGGATGTTAGAATTTCCAACAATTGGTTATGTGTAGTTAATCTCAGTAATTTATCTATGAGTTCTGCAAGGTCAGGGGCCATGACTCCTCTTTTGAGATCACCGGTGCCCATGGCCACAAATGGTAGGTGATGCATACATGTTGTAGATACTTCAGCAGGACATCAGATATAGATGGTTCTATGATAGTCTTTCTAGCTTGGTGTCCTTCCACCTATGATATGTCTTTGTCTAATGAGAACCCTGTCAGGATGTGATGCAGTTACTTCTAGGAGAGTAATAAGGGCTTTTCTATGCCATTCTGTGCCGGTTTCTCTTAACCTCGGTGTCTATTCAGGAACAAGGTAGAAAGTGTGTTTGGAAAACTTGTTGACCTACGTAATTTTTTCCCAGCCTGTGGAATTTCCAAAGCAGTCAGGGATTGCCATCAGGGTGAGCAGAGAGGACTGGTTGAGCAGGAGGGGGCATCACAGAACAATTTTTAGGGCTTACCATGAACAGCGATATCTTTTGTGTCCTGAATAAGGGCATTTCCAGCAGCCACCTGGACAGTGATGCTGTTGGTTCCCTCTGCCAGGAAGGTGAAGGAAATGCTGCTATCCAGGGTGATGAGGGGCTGAAAGACAAGAGTAGGAATACCCACTTAGTCCTCTGTGGGATATCAGATTTTCTTCCTTTCTTATAAATCTCAGACTGTCAAAAATCTGCATAGTATTTGTATATCCCCACGGGATCCTCACTTGAAAAGGGGAAGAAGAAAATGACTTTTCATAGCTTCCAAAAACTGTGATTATAGCCGGTATCCAGGAAGAGTACTAATATCCTTGAAATGGACTGTAACATGTAATCCTGAAAGATGAAGATAAGATTGGACACTCTGGATTTTGCACATCACTCTGGTCCTTCTCCAGGGGCCAAGTAGAAGCAACATTAGTAACATATTCCAGCTGGCTCTGGAAACAGATCATTTATTTCTCTTCTCCAATATTCTGTGTCAACTGCATTTTCTCCTATATGCCACTGGACTATAAAACCTTTCAGGGAGGTGATCACACTTTATTTACTTCTGTATCTCCATCCTTCTGTATCCCCATCATTGGCACACTGCCCTCATATAGTAGAATATATATGTAAGTTGGATGCATGGTCAGATCACTGGCTTTTTGTTTTACTCTGTGTTTTCCATTGCCAGGCACTCCTAGCATTTTAAGTAGTTGGAAAACATATAAACATACACATCTATGACCATTTTAGTTATTTTCTTCTGCTTTATTTTCATAACATATGGAGCTTCCCAAGGATAGAAACAGAATAATTATATTATTTTCCTGAGAATTAGGATCTTGATATAATTAGGTGCTTATCAAAGAGAAGAATGAAGATCCCGAGGTTGAAGAGTCATTATTCAGTGGTCATCTTAAGCCTGTGCCTGTCCAAGTTCCTGTTGTTTATGAGATAAGACATAACAGGAGAAGGCTGCCGTAAGGCAGCTCTTAAAGAGAGGTCACAAACACAGATGAGCAGACTTCCTCTCCTCTCTGTATGTCAGGACAACAATGGGATGGAGACCAAGAATGTAGTCAGTTGGGGATGCACAGAGCAGCTCTTTAAGGGGGTGAGTGTGGGTCAGCACTGACATAGCACACGCATTCACTCGAAACTAGACATGGCCTAGATGTGTGTGTCAGAGCCCTGCAGAGGCTCAAAGATGCAGCTTTCAGGCAGTGTCTCTGCGGCAAGACTGGAATTCCTTTCCAGCTCACAATTTTCAAGTGGGCTTCTGAAACATAATTTGATTTCTTCTGCTTTAAAATTCTGGACTCAGACAGACTACCACTGCACCACAAGTATTATGCTAAGTAAAATAAGTCAGTCAGAGAATGACAAATAACATATGATTTCATTCATGTGTGGAATGTAAGGAATAAAACAAATGAGCACAGGGGGGACAAAAGAGAGAGGCATGCCAAGACACAGACTCTTAACTACAGAGAACCAATTGATGGTTTACCAGAAGGGAGGTGGTGGTGGGTTAAATAGGTGATGGGGATTAAGGAGTGCACTTGTTGTGATGGCAGCGAGTAACACACGGAGGTGTTGAGTCACTGTATTGTACACTTGAAAGTAATATTACACTGTATGTTACCTAACTGGAATTTAAATTAACAATTTATTTAATTATATGCTTGAAACTAATATTTTGCTGTATGTTAGGTAACTAGAATTTAAATTAAAACTTAAAAAATAAAATAATAAAATAGAATAGAATAAAATAAAATAAAATAAAATAAAATAAAATAAAATAATAAAGTATAAAATAAAATAAAAATAAAATTCTGTAACTCCGTTATTTTATGGCCAGGCAGATGGCTGGAGTTGGGCAAGATTAGAGATATTGCCCTAAGCTTGTGACACACTTTCTTTTTTGTTTGCTACATGAAAGAAGTGAGCGTAGAAATAGATACACTCTTTCCTTTAAGGACAGATCCCAGAGTTCAAGTATTAAGACTCAGCAACAATATACACAAAGGTACAGCCTTCTGAATAAAACAGTGAATCAGTTGCAAGTAGGTTCTGTGATGTATGTCAACTCCCATGGGCAGATGGTTGGTGTTTAGTGCCCTGTGTTGAGAAGGAAGCTGAAGTCAAGTTGGGTTCAGTACACCAGTGTTGGCCACGACCATGGAATAACAATATGTACACTACAGAACTGCCATTTCTAGTGTAAGAAGAACAAAGATTTGAAACTCTGGCTTTATTAAATTAATGTTGTAATAAATTACCTTGGGCAAAGTTTGTCCCCATTATGGGCCTTCGTACTTTATCTGTTAAATGAAAGCTTTGGGTCAGAAGAGCTGTGAGAACTTATTCAACAATCAGAATACAGAGGATTGATGAATGGCTTTTGGCAAACTTTCTAGTCCCTACTGGTCAACCCATTCCATCTTATCTGTTAGGAGACTTTCAACCGCTTCATTACCTAGTCATATTTTTTGGACATACCCAACCGAATGGCTAAATTTTCTTTAAAAATGATAATATAAAACATTAATAAGGATGCAGAGCCACTGGAACTCTCATACATTTTTTGGTGGGCTGTGAACTGACACAAAAACTTAGGAAAAAGTTTAGTTTTATGAGAAACTGCAACAATTTTTCCAAAGTAATTGTACCATTTTCTGTTTTATGACTTAGCAATTTCAGTCCTGAGAATTTAGTCAAGAGAAAATAAAACGTATGTCCACAAATAAACAAAAATGTTCATGGAAGCTTATTCATAATAGCCCCAAGATGGAAACAGCCCAGGAACTCCCCAATAGGAAAATAATAAAAAAAGCCATAGTGTATTCACACAATGAACATAAAGGAAAAAAAAATACTGATATATACAACAGCCTAGATAAATCCCAAACCTATAAGAAAGAAACCTTACATAAAAGAATTCATATGGATGAAGTTCTAGAACAGGCAAATCTAATCTATGATGGAAAACAAAGCAGCAGTTGGTTTTGGGGACTGGGGGTGAGTATTGACTAAGAAAGGGAATGAGAGAACTTTTTGGAGTGATGGTAACACTATGTATTTTGACAGGAGTTTGGGTTACATGTGAATGTGTTTGTCAAAACCTAGAAAGTGCACACTTCAGATTTGTGCATTTCATTATTGATACATTTTACACTGTCATGGGGAAGCAAATACTGCACTCTAGTTAATGACTTGCAAGCTTAAGCATCGAGGACAAAGTATATTGGTGTCTAAATTTGAAATAAGTCAAAAATTAAGATCGATTGATGGATGGACAGAACAGAAAGGGAGACAGACAGGTGATAAAACAAGCATAGTAAATGTTAATGGTAGCCACAGCAGGTGGGTATATGGATGTTCACTGTAAAATTGTTTCAACTTTAGTGTATATTTGAAGTTTTCCATAATAAAATGTTGGGAGAGAAAACATGAAAGGAACAATCAATATGATTTTACTTTTCCTGATTCCATGAATGTCTCTCTCTGATCGTGGCTATATTCTATTGTCCTCCATTTTGGTTCTCTACCCTCAGCTATCATCTTCCCACCTCTCATCACCAGGCATTTTTCTACCTTAACAGTGTTCTCTTCATGAAATGTTCACTACTTCCTTGTCATCTTCCTTAGCTGTCAGTGGTCTATTTGTGCCCCCTTCCTTTCTCTACACACTCCTGTAACCTTAGACTTGGGTAGCTGCAATCTGTCAGGCAAAGGCACCTCTTTTGAGAGTGGTGAAATTCCTCTTGTCCCTGAATATTTGATCTTCTCTCCATCTGGCTGTTTCCCTAGGAGATCCAGGGACCAAATAAGGGTGCAGGGCTGCAGGACAAAGGGAATGCCATCTGTGGTGGGAGAGAGTGTGCTATCCTACCAGCCAGTCAGGGCTCTGAGTCACAGCAAATAGTGCCGAATGGGAACACTTGGTCCCCAGATGGCAGACCACAAGCTTCCATACTAGGGAAGAGGCAGGAGCTAATTTTGTTTTCCAAATTGCTTTTGTTTTTCATCAATTGATATGGCATCATGGCTGATTTCACCTTCCTTGCAAACCTGGAACACTCAACAGGATTCCTGAATTCTTTGTTGGCTACCGATATCTAGTGCGCAATGCTAAATTAAATCAAGTATTTTAAGGTTCATTTACTAAATCTATTAGGCAAGCAGACACATTTATTAAGCCAGACCTCTGTTAATCCCAGCAAATTGGCCTTTCAGAGCCCTACAAATCTAACAGGCAGCCGATTGACTTCTCTATCTCTGTGCCTTGTCCAAGCTGCAGTGGCAGCCCACAGTGAGACCCTTTGGAATAATACCTCATTCCTGCCTGGGTTGTGGGATACATCCCTGCCCACAGAGAATCCCTCATGTGTGATAGGTCACATATTATCCACTGAGCCCAGAAAGATATTGACAAAACTCTGAGTGACTATTTAGTTATGACATTTCCACTTGACTAATGGAACAAGGAGTTTCAGGGAAACCTTTGGATGCAGCCTATACCAGTTTCCCAGATGCTGTAAGTCAAGTTAATATTGAACATAATGAAACCTCTACAACTTAAATATATACTTTTATAAAAGCTACCATTCCCAAATTGGAAAGACTATGCAATGACTATGCCTGCCTTACTTAAAACCTTCAGCAGATTATATAGTTACATGTAAAATGTGTTCATCATATGAAGTTGAAAAGGTAGAATACATAATTGAGGATATACTATGATTGGACCTATGTAAAAAAAAACCCTAAAATATACACAAAGACCAGCAAAATAGCATCTATACAGGTGTTAGGACTAAGGAATTAATGTGAAAATTCATAGGGGAAACAATTCACTCAAACACACAACACACAAACACATCAAAAAGCTCATCAAAAGTATCACTGTCCATGAATCTGATTCTATCTTCTGTCATCCTATCGTAAATCTGAATTTCTATGACAAAAAACAAAAAACAAAACATCCATTTGTGCCATTGAAAGCCACCTGTCACCTATCTTCCCTACCTTTCAGTGTCTTGTCTCATTTCTACCAAAATGGACCCTCTGTTTTGTCTGAATCAGTCTACACAGAATACAACCATTCCTTACTTTTCCATACATACAAATCTCTTTCCCCTTCTCTGCCTCAATTCTGTTTCTTCAATGCCAGGTTAAGACCAACTTCATACGTGACTCACTCCATGACCAACAAGGTGTACATCCATCACCACCTAGGCTGCTTGACTGGGCCAATAATATTACATCCCTAACACCTTCCCTTATAGTACCTATGTCTTCATATTCTCCAAAAGATCACTTCTTAAAGATAAAAAATGGAATTTACACAGATCTGTATTCCTCAAAACATCTAGCACAAAATATGGGCTCTTGAATAAGATCTATGGAGCTACTGATGCAATTTCACATCTCCTGTGATAGGTTTGTAGGTATATGAGACTATTGTTGGATTTGAGGAATGTTTATTCTCTTCTATTTACTTGTACATCACATGGGCTCGCCAATCATTGCATCTGTGTTCATCATGCCTTCTCATTTGAACTTTGATCTCCTTGAAGGTAGGGACAATGTTGTATGTGTTCCTCTATTCCTGACACCACCTAGTGAAGGGCTAGGTATAAAGGCAGGGGTGAACTGATTCTTGATTTAATTCGACCATCTGGGTAAACTTGCATAACTCACTCAGTCACAACTCTCTCTCTCTCTCTCTCTCTCACACACACACACACACATACACACACCCATAAAACATTACTTTACAAGGTTATTAGCCTAAGTGTTTTCTCTGAAAAATGGGATAATTTTCTCCATCAGTAATGTTCTAATGATTAAATAAAATGATGTGTATCAACAGCTCCTACAAAGCTGTAGTAGAAATAAATGCCTGAAATTAGTACTAGCTCCTGGGGCGCCTGGGTGGCTCAGTCAGTTAAGTGTCTGACTTCAGCTCAGGCCATGATCTCATGGTTCATGAGTTTGAATCCCGCATCAGGCTCTGTGCTGACAGCTCAGAGCCTGGAGCATGCTTTGGATTCCGTGTCTCCCTCTTTCTCTGCCCCTCCCCTGCTTGTGCTCTGTCTCTCTCTCTCTCAAAAATAAACATTAAAAAAATTAGCATTATCTCCTTTTACAGATAAGTTTGCTAGTTAGTGGGAACCAAATAGCATCAAGTCAGAGCCCTCACCAAAACATTCAAAGACACTCATTAACTTGCCAGTCAAATATAATGCTCACTGGATCAATTGGGCGATGAGGCCCCCTTGATATGTTTCTGGTATGGTGCTAGCAAAAACAAAACAAAACAAAACAAAACAAAATAAAACAAAACAAAACTGAAAATATATCTCTTTCACCTGGACCAAATAACCATTCTTAGATGGGGGAGAGAAATCTAGGAAACCAAGTCAGATACACCATTGAAATGTACATGCCGTTGATGCAAATGACAAGCACCACCCTGACTGATATTTTCAAGGGCTATTAGATATATTCTAAGTACATCTAAGTTACTAGTATTAATTATTACTGGTTACTACTTGTTCACTATTAGTTACTAGTAGTTACTACTATTATTACTCTGATGTTACAAAGACCAAAACTGAGGTTCAGAGAAATTGCATGATTGAGTATACACACTCAGCCAAGAAGAATCTGATTCTGGACTGCAACCCAGATTTATTATTTTAAAACTGCTCTATTCTGGGCATTTGTGTAGCACTTCATGCTCAAGCTTATAGGTGGAAATTCCTAACCAAAGAAGACCTCAGGTTACCATCAACCCAAACCAAAACAAAACTGTAATGCCGTTCTGTAATTTAAAATTTCCCTTCTCCTAATATGGCAAAATATAGATTAGCTAGATGTATATTTCAAATAATAACTCAGTGATGTCTGTGGATTAGATATTAGTATCCTTGCTCTACAGAGAGGAAAAGCACTGATATTTAGATCAGGTGATTTGTTTAAGCAAACAAAGATAATCATTAGAGAAACAGAAACCTGACTCCCCAGTCACTTGGCCCACTTCTGTGTTTATTTACCAAAATTTAAGAAACTAGATTAAGCAACTGCATTAAGTAGATTAGATTAACTACTAGTCTAGATTAACTAGACTAGATTAAGTAACAAGTAAAAGCCTTAGAATTCAGGTCTTAGAATACTCAAAGGGAAAAAAAAAACATATTCAAAGGGGAAAAATGGTGCTGTAGAGAAACACTGTGTCTCCAGCTCCTTGTGGGCTGCTGAGTAAATCACTGTGTTGACAACTGCGAAGAACTTCCCTCCTTGAGCACAGCAGCCTCAGTAAAGATCACCTGGTAAATGAACACTAACAGCAAAGAATTCCCTGGCCTGACAGCCAAAAGTTCTCAGCAGATAAAGGCACTTAAAATCCTCTGTCTCTAATTTTCTCCTCCCAAATGATTCTCTTTCCTCTTTCACTATATATGCCTGCTGGTGATTGAAGAAAGATTTTAGGGTCTGTAACCTCTAGAAGACAAACAGAGCGATGCAGCTAATGCATCCTGGGACTGGGGTGGTGCATGGTAGATGGGAGTTAGGAGACCTGGCTCCACAATTAACCAGATGTTTGACCTTGGGATGCTCATCTCACGCAGGGAACTTCACTTCTCTAATGTACCAAATGGGGATCTTAATAACTAACTTCTGTATCTCTTGTCCTGGTGAATAATCTTTCCAGAAATGCAAAAGCATCACAACCTATATTAAGAAACTGACTTGAAAGTATACAGCATGAACAATGCAAACAGAAAAGGGTCCCTTGGGTCCATAAGTCTGTCTTTTATCAACCCATCCTAACTCCAAGTTTTTATAAAAAGCATCCATTTAGTGAGTACCCAGCATGTACTAGGGAGATACATAGCATCTTATTTAATTTTCACAACAATTAAGATGATATAGGCATTATTCTCTCCAATTTGCGCTGACTGAATTAAATTTTAGGTCAAGTGACCTCATCAAGCTCACACAGCTGGCACTGTCACTGTGACTCCAAGGTCCATGTTTTCATCACAATGTCATGCCGCCTCCCTAAAACAGAGCAGGGTGAATCATCTCCCACTCTTACCATGCAGGGACTGAAGTTCTTTTTGGTCATCTCGAAACAAACAAAGCCATCATTGTTCATTTCTTTTTTAAAGGAATTACTACATAGAACTGAATATTTACTTCCCCTTTCTTGAGATATCCAGCATTACCAAGTGTGATACGATATCTTTCTTACTTTTTAAAAATGAAAGGTCTAAGATGGTTAATGCCAATCACATCAAGAATGACCAAGCAAAATGTAGACAAAATCAGGAATGGAGAAAAACATGAAGCCCTTACATTTAGAGACCCTCAGCCTAACTGCTCCCAGCTCCTATTATACAAGTGTAGTCACTGTTGACACAGGTATCACCATCACCAGTTGCGGGGAGTAGGGAGGATGTGCCAAGTTCAGAGTTTAGCCCTCTTAGTCCCCTTCTTAGAGGCTTGGCAGCATCAGTCTAAAAAAGAACCTACAGAAAACCCTAGGCTTCATAGAACATCTAGCAGGTCTTGGAGAAGGGTTCTTTACATGCATTATTTGATTTGATTTTCACATCTCTGTATTTAGAGATATAATTCACATTTCCAGATGGAATCACGGGATCTCAGAGATGCCAAGTGGCTTCCTTTACATAGCTAGTGAGTGGAGAGCCCAGGATTAAAAAAAAAATAGAGCAAATGAAGTTTTAGAAATACTGATTATGGAAGTAGGTTTGTATAGCTTCTCAGAGTACTCTTTCTTCCTCAGGATTGTTTGAACTTTCCCTACTATAATAATGAATCTGGTATAGAGACATATGTGATATTCAATTATGTGGATTCATAGATTCAGGAAATACTCCCTATTGCCCACATCTCTGATGTCCCCAACGTCAACATGGACGCTGGAAGATAGAAGAATTCAGCACAGATCTACTCAGACATGGATCAGAAAGGGCCGAACCTTTGTGCTATTGCCAAACCACCAAAAATAGGTGAGGGTCCCCAGTTGACTGGGCCACACAACCGCACTGATGTTGACCTCCTTATTTCTTATAGCAACAAATGGAACTCGGAGATGAACATGCTCCACGGGACCTGTGGGAACAAGGAAAACAATATGAGTGTTTATATCCTGGGAATAAACGAACTTCATCGCACTCCCAGATTCTTAATCTTAACCCCTATTACCATAAACTATAGTAAAACAAGGATCACAAACTCACAAATGTTGAGATGTGGGTGTGTGCTTGAAATAAAGCACCTTGTATAAAAGGGAACATAAATCAGACTTCAGACTTTTTGAATGACATCCGAAATACATTTACATCTGATGTGCCTAACCATGAATACTTATGAACCTCCAATCCAAGGACAAAGCCAGTTTATTAGACACTTAGCCAATAAATAGGAAGATAAACAGCAGTCTCTTTCATTTCTGACAATTAGCCTGTATTGTCATGTGGGGTCAGCGCATCATATGGAGGGCTCTTCCATTATCCTTGATTGTTAATTGGTTCCATCCTCTTCAACAATCCGCCATTGTGCCCGTCATCTGCAATACTCAGTGGGCGTCATTCAGAAGCTGGCAAGGCTGTTTTACAAAAAGGAAAATGTGTATCTCCCTAAATCAAAGGAGAAACAAATTCCAGGTTCCCAAATAATAAAAAAGCTGCTTGCAAAAAGGTGAGCAAATTTCTCTTTTTTTCCTGCAGAAAACTGATATTAGCAGCAAGTCAGGGGAAATATATGAACACATCAATGAGGATTTTAATTTAATTCATTTCCAAAATAAAATGAGAAGAGGAAAAGCTGCTGGAAAACATTAACAGGTCAGTGTTGCACTGTGGGGTGGATATGTTATCTTTTTTAACTCTGTGGGGTTTTCCTCTCCCCCCCCACTTCCACTCCTTCCTCTTTTCCTTTCCTTTTTCTTTCTTTTCCTCTTTTCCCTTCTTTATATCCTTGCTACTTAACCAAACCCAATTAAAGTATTCCATTATCTGTTCACACCATGCTAGCATAAATATTCCTGGTTTCCATCATGATAGTGTCAAGAATAACTAAAAGTCAAGACTGCAGTCCACACATCTTTTTATTGGGGGCCTTGAGTTCTTCTCATAGGTGGGACATTTTTCAGGCCACTCAACCTTCGCTATTTACATCTTGGGTTATTTTGGAGGCAGCTCGGTTTAAAGGGAAGAAAACAGATGGCTTTTTCTCATTTCTGGTCTGGTTTAAATTTAGCTGTATGATCTTTTCCTCTTTCTTACAGAGCCTTGACCTTACACAGTCCCTTACCATTATGTCGTCCACATCTTCCTTATAGGAATCAGAACATGTGAATGTGATATCTGGATGTTAAAAGTACCATCCCGTTAATTCTGGGTGGGCACTATTTCTACCACCACTATCGCTGTCTCTGTGTACCATTGCATAGAAGTCCCTCTAAGACAGCAGAAGTTCTTCTGAGTCTCACTGGGCATCGCCGGTATTGTAGGTAGATTTATGCTGAGGAAGAAGGTGTTTGGGTAAAGACAAATGCTGAAACTAGGAGAGCAGTCAGGCCTGCCTGCCACTGTCCATGCTGTACTTTCCTGAACAGTCAACACGTGTTCGAGGACCTGCATATCTACAGCTTGAAACTACTCATTGATTACAGCTCTCTGACCTGACCACAGACATACAACCCTCAAGGTTTCTTCCAGAAAATAGTCTCTTATAGCAAATAATTTCAACCTTGTCACTTCAGATACAATTTGGCTAAAGGTTTAATTATTTTTCTTAAAATTTTTTTTAAATATTTATTTTTGAGAGACATAGAGAGAGCACGAGCAGAGAAAGAGGGAGACAGAGAATCCGAAGAAGGCTCCATGCTCTGAGCTGTCAGCACAGAGTCCGACATGGGGCTCGAACTCACAAACCATGAGATCATGACCTGAGCTGAAGCTGGATGCTTAACTGACTGAACCAGGCACCCCCGAAGGTTTAACTATTTTCAATAAGAAATTCTGCTCAATTATTTTTGTATGGTTTAATTGTTGGTGAAAATACAAATACCCACAAGTTATGAGAAAGCACTGGCTACTTTTGTGACTTAATTACTCATTTTTAGGACCTTATATGATTTACCTTTCTTTGTTGTGTTTTACTGATTCATGGGGAGGAGAATGAGACAGTGGGAAGGAGCCCCCAGCCAGCCATGTCCTAGGAGGGAGATGAGAACTCTGTGTTTACAATAACACCCCAGAGTCTTTCTCTGTGCCCAGATACAGAGCTCATTCCTCCCCTGCTGGGAAAGGGACCATTTACCCTTAAAGTCAATTCTCCTGTTATATCCCTCCCTCATAATGCAGGAAGCTTATTCCCCTGGCCAGCTCATCAGAATCCCAGGCCTTTCCACAGTTAAGTGATGATACTGCTAATGGCTTGTGGCCCTGGCACTTCTTCTCAGCTTTCTGTCACTCAAGGGCCTTGGCCCAGCTACACACTGTCAGGTACTTTGATGCCCAAAAAGATAAAAGGAGATATCCTTCTCCCTAAACTCATTGCAAACAAAGGGATACAGTTTCCATGAATTGGCACACCATCAAACATAATCACATTTTTTCCAAATTCAAGACAAGCATGTTTGGGTAAACAGAATCTCAAGGAACAACAACACATAATAGTTTTTTTTAATGTTTATTTATTTTTGAGAGAGAGGGGGGGGGGAGGGGCTGAGAGAGAGAGGGAGACACAGAATCCAAAGCAGGCTCCGGGCTCCAAGCTGTCAGCACAGAGCCCGATGCGGGGCTCAAACTCGCAAACCGTGAGATCATGACCTGAGCCGAAGTCGGATGTTTAACCGACTGAGCCACCCAGGTACCCAACATGTAATAGCTTTGTAGGGCAAAGAACCTGAACCAGATGCTCCGGGCTTCAACCTAGGGATATACCAGTGACCAGAGAGAAGGGAGAGGAAGGATTCAGGAGGGAGCACAGCCAACTCATAAAATCCTCACTGTCAAACAGTGCTCTTTTTGATAAAAATCTAATAATTTGTGCGAGATTGGTTATTATGGGTGGCTAACAACTACTTTTGTTAGCTAATGGCCCAAGGTGAGGCCAAGAGCAGTTTCCACTATAATAACTGTCTGGTAAATGCAGCCATGATTGATTTGGAGGGAATTACGAGCATGATAAAAGTTTCAAGGAACATTTCCTCCTTCATGCACATAACCCACAGTATAAATCAGTTCCTTGCTGTTGTGATTTTTGCCACTAAGATACACTGGTCTTTGCACCCTTCGGGCAAGGTCCGCTATAGTTAGAATTAGGAATATGGGTGGGAGAGAGGAAAGTAAATTTTCCCTCTTTGTCTTCATTTTTAAATGCAGCAGAAGTGTCAGGCAGAAAGTTAGTAGGTAGTACTTAGTAATTACTATAACAGGTAACATTCATCATGTGCCAAGCTGGGTGGTTAAGTGGCATTTTGCATACTGTGCAGAAAAATGTTAACATAGACCTGAAATTGCCATCCTTGGAAAGACTTGTGTGCAAGATTGGCTCTTGATAACATCTGGAAACTTGGCTTTGAGAGTATTTCCACTCAACAGTTAACTGCTAAGAGTAGTTCACTATGTCTAGATAGTTTATGCCAACAATATGGTTTATTCTGAGAATGTATCTTCCTTAGGGTGTCTGGAATTCTGGCATACACCAGGCAGGAGATGCCTACCTGACCAGTCCTTCCCAAAAAATCATGGGTACTGAATTTCTAAGCAGCTTCTCTGGTAAAGAGCCCTTCTCATGTGCTTCTAGAACTCCTTGCTGGAGGAATTACCCATGTTGGGTGACACCATGATAGGGGCTGACTCTTTGGAGATCACTACTGGCTTCCTCCAGATTTTGCCCTCTGGCCCTTTTCCTTTGCTCATCTTATTTTGTCACCTTTCACTGTTATAAATCACAGTCTTGGGTATGACAATATGTTGAGTCCTGTGAGTCCTTTTAGTGAATCAACAAACCCAAGGGGGTGGTCCTGGGGACCCGTGAACCATATTCATAATCCAATTTGATTCTCATAGCTTCCCTATAACCTAACTATTAAAGATGAGCAATCAGAAGTTTGTAGAGTAAGAAAGTTGATCAGTATTAGATGTTTAACAAAGGGATATAATCAGATTTCAAACAGAGGTCCCTTTGTTCTAAACCCTGACTCATGAACACCCTGCATGCCACCTACCTGGGTTTTGGATCTGGTGCTTCTGGCACAGAATGAGTATAATTGGTGTAGTATGGTTATTACCACTAGGGCTATTGATGGCCCATTTCTAGCAGCACCTGCCCTCACCCACCAGAATGTAAAGTCTTCAAGACTCAGGCCATATCTCTATTGTTACTTCCCCGGTGCCTTGCTGAATGCCTTACATATATTCAGATCCAACAAACATTTGTTGAATAAATTAGTAAATAATTGGGTGTTTTATTTACATTTCCTATTTGTTACAAGAGCCATGTGAGGCAAAGTACCAGTTAGAATTAAGCCATTTTGAAACTGGAGTTCAGAAAATCCAGAGAAGAAATAATTTATCTTGTGGCCAAGTATCCTGGCATCTTTAGGGATGTAACTGATCTATCATCCAGGTGTCCCCCAGTGCTCTTCCCCGATCACTGGTGGCCCTTGTGCTACCACTATGATTAAAATGCTAGACGACTAGATAGCTTACTGTTTTCCAGAAACCTTTTCAATGTAGGCAGCTTATAAAGTGGAGTTTACGTCATCACTGAGGTGGAGATACTTCTTGCATTCACCTAGACTCTTTGGGGACATATAATTTTTACCATATATAGCATATTACTCCCCAAACATCATGGGGTATATAAATCAGAACCACAGAATTCCTTAGGCCCATGAGTATCACTGAGAAAGGCATAGGAAATCAATACCAGCCCCATAACATGTCTTGACCCAACATGCTAAAATCATAATATTTAAGTTTCATTTTACATGAATTAAGTCCCAGGATAGCAAATACACAAAACGTATCCATTACACACAAAGTACTTTGGAACTTCAGCTGTTGTTTTGATTTGGGCCAAGCGACAGTCAATAGTAATTCAATACGTTCCAGGTCAACAAAAACATTTTGGAGAGTCCTTAGAATTGTTTATGATAGGAGTGAACTTACAGTAAACTTGGACATAAGAATTAGGTTCTTTTGTGTGCTCAGTTCTATATTTTCAAAAATCCATACATGTTTCTTTAACCCTTCTTTGGTTCTTCCAACAGAGATTAGAAATTTACTTTGATTCGGGCTGCCTTCACTCATAGTAGCTTGGAAGTGACCATGTGGCCATGAACCAGGTGAGCTTCCTCTTCCTATATTCTTAGGACTCTCCAAAGCAAAGTGAAATGACTTTCACCTGAATGTGTGTCTGCATGTGCATACGTCCATCAGGACGTACTGGGACTGAAAAGGAGGGGCCAGTTGGTAATGCTATCCAAACTTTCAAGATATTTAATCTACTTCGGTGTCAGAAAACTGAAACACAAATGAGCACACATCTCAGTCTCTCCACTTGGGCCATTACAAAAGGGTGTCAGTCATACCAAAGCTAGTCTCAGCTCTGCATCCCAGAAGTCTTGACACCAGTTGTCAATTGGGAGGAACATAAGAAAGGAGAGGGCTCATGCTACTTACAAACCACGTGCAGGAAGAGGACAGCTGTGTCTGAGCCCAGGTTGTTCTCTGCATAGGCTGTCACCTGGAAGATGCCCGCACTCTTGTACACGTGCTTGATGCCATCCTCGATGGGGCTGAAGTTAGCATAGGACACTGCAATCCCATCCCCAAAGTCAAGCTGGATGTTTGTCCTTTGGAGATCACCCTGCATGGGGGGAATAGCAGTGGGCCTAGGCTCACTCACATGTCCAGTCTGACTCCTATTGGATGCTTGGTCCTGTGCCTTCTGCATCACCCTCTTGAGGACCTAGAGACTCTCTCAGGGCTGAAGCACCCTCCACACAACCATCAGACTCTTATATGATATCCACTGGGCATCACGGGGAGGTCCTATGGATCTGTTGTCCCCGTAAGCCCAAGCTCAGGGCAGCCTCTGACATGGGCCCAAGGGGACAAGGTAAAGCCTCTAGGGAGTTCTAGGCACACACATGCTTTAATATTACTCTCCTGTGTCATAAGAATAACAGCAATAGTAGTAACAGCTAATACTTACGAAGTTTCTTTTCAGTTCCAAGCAATTGATCTCCTCACAACTTTCTAATGCAGAAAGTATTACTTTCCCCATTTTATAAATGGGGACAAAAATAAATAAGTAGACCAAAGACTCACAGCTAGTAGTGGAAGAGACCAATTTTGAACCCAGCCAGTCTGGTTTCAACACGAATGCTCTCAACTACAATGCTAGAACTATATATAATTATTCCTATGTTTTAATATTTATTATTATGTTCCAAGCATTATGTTTATCACCTAACACATAGTCTATACCACACCTTCAAAATAACTCTGTGAGGTAGGATGATTATTCCCAGGCTACACATGGATACTACATACCAGTTAAAATTACATCTGTGCTCTACTGACCTTGGGTTTCCCTAAACCTGCCTAAGCCCCTCTTCCCTGAAGCCTTTTCCAATCATCCCACCTCACAGATCCCTCTGCCTCTTGGAAGGCCAAGAGCCCCCTGGGAGACACCTAGAGGCATGATGCCATCAGTTCGGGTGAGGTCATCCGAACGCCCCAAGCCTATGCTCAGCTTCTTAAGAGAGGATACTGAAGCTCACCCTCCCTTGTTCTTCCTCCCACTGTATTGGGTCAGCGCTTTGGATAAATGCAATTGAACCTGACCACAAAACAAGGATCCTCGATGAAAAAGAAGAATTAGATCTCTCTGTTTACAAACATAGTTGATGAAATTTAAAAAAAGGATATACATCATTTTGGAATTATGAGCCAATCCTTCTGTCCACTGAAGGTGCATTGATCACAGTTTCATGTTCCATCTCTTCCCCCATGGCAACCCAGATGTGAATGAAATATTGATAGGTGCTCCCTTGCCCCCTGCACAATGTTAACTACCCTTGGGTTTATGAATATAAATTGAAGTGGAAATGAACTAGAGGCAATTCAAATGGATAAGATCATGGCTCTTCACATCCATTCAGGAGAAGGTTTTTATAGTGCTGGTCCTGGAAACTCCCTAGTGGAAATATGATAGTGACCTCCTCTGAATCTTAAAGTCCTTTAATTCAAGTGCCCAGTGTGGGCGAAGGCTGAAGAATCTGTCAACCCAGGATAAGGAACCTTCACCATCCTGTTCAGTATGGCCCAGACTTTAAAGGTTTCTAAAGTATTCACATTTGGGGAAAACAAAAAACAAAAAACAAAAAAAACCCCTCCTGGCCTGCTGTGGTCTCTTTCCAAGATCTGAAGAGCTCAGAGCAATTTGCATACACATTTAGAGGTCTTTGTAAATCAGGCAAGCTTTTTTGCCCCACCGCCTCAGCAAGGAGTGCCTGAAAAGCTCTCTGGTTTGGGAAAGGGATAAAGTAGTTCATGCAGGGAGCAAGAAGCATAAGACAGAGCTGTTTCCACCCTGGAATGAATGGATGCAGGCTGATTTTACTGCCTTAATTGCAAAAGACACTAAAAAGTGAAATAATGGCGCAGCCAGTTGATGGAAAAGCAACTAATGTGACCTTCTTTATACATATATGTTTAAAAGATTGCAATAATCTTCCCCCACACTCACACTCACTTTCAAGACTCTTTGAAAGCCTTGTGGGCTTTTTTTAATCAGGGGGGTTAAATATGAGGAAAAAAGCAAAAGAGGCTCCTGGGAGCAACAGAAAAAATACGAATTCCCTTCTTCTGGCAAAGTTTAGAGCATATGGTCTTATGGTGATAAATATTCCTTCAACAAAGCAGGCCCTAAAGGGGAATCTCAAAGAACATATCCAGATCTGCATCTGCCCTGAGCCAAGTGGGTCTCCTGCAGCCCAGGTCTGTGCCAAGCGATGGAGGGAAGAGGGTCCCTAAATGTCCAAGCCTTCTTTTGTCCCTTCTGTCTTCTGACCATTGACTCTGGTACAGGCACCTGGGGGGATACATCATCTTTCTTTTTTCCCTCCCTGGGAGCAGTGAGTTATGACTTCAGAGACCCAGGACAACACCTACCTCCTCCATGAGAATGATGAAGGTCGCATTATGCCCCTGCTCTGCTACTAGGCGCCCGTCGGTTGTCACCACATGCAGGCCTCGAGGGGCTTTTCCGGGACACATCTGGGCCTTGGCCGTGTACTTCTCCCTCAGCCCGTCCGTGCAGTTGTTAGATACAATTCTCCGGTACCTAAAGAGTATTGACAGCTGTTGGCAGTGTGGGGTGAGTGTGTGTGTGCATGTTAGAAAAGGATACCAGAAAGCTAGAGTGAGAGATGTTTTGCACAGCTGCTCCTAAAAACTGAGTCTCAAAGAAGACAGCCCTTTAAGAAGCCAAACAAATGCCGAGGAACTGCTATTCCTCCATCTGAGGAAGAGCAGCTCTTTAAACATTATTATTGATCCTACCTGGTGAGCCACGGATCAGATCAGTGTCTAAACTAGCCAAGAAAAATCAATGCGTGACTCACCTGCAAGAGGGAAGGAGGCTGACCCACTGGACGAGGGAAGTAAGAAAAGCAAGTGCTCCTTTCTGTGAGGGAGGAAGGGACTTGTTTGGAGTTATCTAAGGCCATCTCCAGTTTTCTCTGTACCGAAAACCATCTAGAAGATCAGACTTCTTTTTTTTTTAATATATGAAATTTACTGTCAAATTGGTTTCCATACAACACCCAGTGCTCATCCCAAAAGATGCCTTCTTCAATGCCCATCACCTAGAAGATCAGACTTCTAACTCTGATTCATCAGGAAGCCTCTTCCTGTCTTCCCTCGACCCGCAGGACATCATTCCATCCTTTAATACCTAATAGCCCTTGCTCTGAAGCCACGGGGCTCTTTCACAGCACATTTTCTCTCCTTACTAATATTCCACTTCCCACTCAACACAAATGCCAATTCCAAAGCACAAATTTGAAATGCCTGTTAAATCCTGCTGAGGAAAAATCAGCTCAGAGAAGAAGTGGGCATGGGGAAAACTCCTCACAAAGCAGTGTGGCCTTTCAGGACAAGAGCATCTTTGCACATAGTGATGCCACGTCATCTCACTTCATCAGTGATCCCAGCATATGAAGCCAAGAGCTTGTCCACAGTCCTGACCTGCACGGAAAATATTATTTCCACTATCTGTAAGACTACATATAATCAACGTTCTGGTAAAACCACAAAATATAAATGTGCCACCACCACCATCATTATATCATGTCTTCTTTCACCCTGTATGTCAGGAGTAATTAACCAAACCATCCATGCTGCCTTCTTCTGATTGCCTTTCAATTGAAAGCAGATGAGAGACAATTCTTTATGAATAATATTGGTCCTCCACTATACCTGATATTTCCCCCGGTCCTCTCTCCATCCGTCACCCCCACAAACACTGCTGAACTACCAGCCCTATCTCCACCCAAAGATCTCAGGAGGATGTTAAGCAAATGCTGTGTGTAGTTACTGCCTCAGATAGAATTACAATATACCCCTTTGTAGATACATAATATTTTTTTAATTGCCAACTGAGCTCATAATGGGTCTTCAGATGTGCTGTCCAATATGCTAATCACTTTCTACCTGTGCCTACTGTGCACTTAAAATGTGGTGAGTCTTGCATGTTAAAATGATACTATTTTGGATATATTAGGTTAAGTAAATTATCTTATTAAAATTAAGTTTTCATTTAAAATTACTTTTAATGTAGCTACTAGGAAATTTTAAATTATATATGTGGTTCATATTATAATTCTTTTGGTCAGCACCAGTCTACATCATCAAACTTTTGTAATCAATTTATACTTTCTTGCTGACTTTTAATCATTTACAAGATATTTAATTTTTACCGATGGCAGATATTTTGGTGGGTACCATATCCTAATGCAAACTTGATATCATCTACTCTTTCTCTTCAACCTCAACTGGCCAGCTGGTTGACCACCTATAATATAAGCCAACATTTAAGCAACACAGAGGTATGCGTACACAGTTGTAATAAATCTTTTGGAAAAAATTGAATTATCTTTCCTTTTCAGCTTCCTAATTTATTTGGTTGGCTATTTGGGATTTTGGTGTACCTAACTTGCTTTAAATTGGGTGTACATATACATGTCACGTGATCATATGTGGTGTTGTAATGTAATTCTCCTCCAGTTCCATCCAAGATACACTCTGGCTTGGGATTTGGTGGCCTAGCTGATGACTTGTGCCTATCATATTCTTCTTCCTCAAACTTGATAGCACTGTGTTCTCTTCTACCATATCTCTGAAAGTTCATGCTTCTGGATCTGTATTTTGAATGGCTTAAATCCCTGAACTAGACACCCACAATAAAATCGCATCAAAAGTGCTTAAGCCCCAGCTCAGGACCCGGCAACAGCTCCCTAAGAACCAAGTATTTAGCTAAAAGTTCTTGTCTTTCAGTAGCTCAGACCACTCAACACATCTCTTCCATCATTTTCTCCCATCACTTAGGTAGATTGTACCTTTTCAGGATTTTACAATCAGAGAAGGTAAAAGTACTGAGGTGGTGAGTAACTTGTGTGAGACGGTAGAGGACCCATTGGAAGAGTTGAGACTGGAGTCCAGAACACCTTAGTCCTCCGCTACTCAAAGTCCTAGGACCAGTAATGCCAATGATGCCCAGGAACTTCTTAGAAATGAAGAATCTCAGCCCCACCCTACATCTACCAAATCACAAGCTGCATTTTAACAAGATCACCAGGCGATCTACAACACATTAAAACTGGAAAAGTGCTATCTTAGACCCCCAATCCACTTGCCAAATCCGTTCTGCACCATGGAGGTAGCAAAAGACGGGAAGATAAGTCTTCAAGGAAATATTTTTTCCCCACAAATCTGAGTAACTATAAGTGAGCAAAGAGAGAAACACACACATAGTGTGACAATTAGACAAAGTATGCCTTGACCTTCTTATTCCAGGAGGTTCTAGAATGGGACTTGTAAATTTTCATTTTAAGTTGCCAGCATCACAGTCTAGGAGAGCTTCTGTTTGTCTATCACTAGAGAGCACTGTAATATCTGCATACCACTTGTGTTCATTTATTTCCTTAGGGGCTCAAAAAATAAGGTGGCATCTCTTTCCAGCAAAGAAGACCCGACTGAAACAATAGCTATGGTCTGTCAGAGGCAAATGGAAAAAAGTATTGAAATCTGATAGATTTCTGATGTTCCCGCTAAAGCTACTCTCAGCTAAAGAAAGCCTCAGCTTTCCTCAGAAGCCACCTATAAACAAACTATCCATACTCTCTCTTGCTTCAGAAGAAATGCTACCTTTGATCCCAATCTAGGGAAACAGGAGACTAGTGAATAGAGTTCCTTCAGGTGTTTTACTTACCCAGTGCTGTTAAGGTAGCTTTGACCAAGGCTGCAGTCCTTTGATGGGGATGCTGGGTTGTACCAGAAAGCTGGGACACACTGGCTCTCTCCGTGTCTCTCATAGCCGTAGTCACTGTCCAGAAAATGAATATTGCACACTAGTACAGATGAACAAATGCCAAAACACCCACAGACACACACAAACACAAATACATCTCTACAGTCTTGCAAAAAGCTGCATTGCATCTTTTCAAATATTCCTAGTGACAGCAAATATTCATATGAAGTTTTAGAGTTAGAAATAATCTCGAATTATTGGAAATCCAGTATACGGAAGAAACAATGCATTATCAAACAAATATTCAAGGTTAAAAAGAGGTATGGATATACATCATGTAGCAGGTACACTGGCTGGGGTTGGGTGTCAGGGATGCTATGAGCTGAAAAGCATATTCTGGATCACAGTGGAATTACTGACATAAGTAGGTGATAAGAAAGAGGATGATTTTAAAGGTCAAGATTCATTTCTGGATAAAATTCCACAGGTGTTATTCCAAAATTAATTTCATAGATTTTATTTTATTTTAACTTTTCCTACAAATTCCTTCCCAAGGAATGAATATATATATATATATATATATATATATATATATATATATATATATATATATATATATTTGCATTCACATATATACAAATAGTCATTCAATTTGTCCCCAATACATATAACACAGGTCTCCTGTTTCCCTACAAACAACAACAAACTGTGGTTCTTTTCCACATTTTCATAAAAGCCTAGCTGTAATAAAATAAAGAAAATCAGGTATGATTTCCTCCTGCATTCCTCCCATTCCAAAATGAAGTAAAAGACCAGTGTGTAGAGAGGAGGGCCCCCGTCTGAAATGTGACTGGTGTTTCCTTACTTCTTGGAGTTTCATAAGGCTCCCAGGTGCATAAATGTCAGGGTAGAAAAAGAGCAATAAAATAAGTATTATTGCTCTTGAAACCAACCAGAGGTCATTGAGGGTGTCTTCACTTGGCAGGAGAATTCATGCTTCTAAGTTAAGCACCCAAGGGTTTCCTGAAACCCACAGACTGGGCAGAACAATCTGGACATTTGAATATTGATCCACTGAGTGTTAATAAAACATGAAACAGCAAGGAAAGTCACTCTCTCCAGACCTACCCCTCCTTTCTTTTTCTGTTCCCATGTTCTTTGAGCCAAGATTTAATTAAAGTCCAATGAAAATAGAGGCAAACGGTCTGTGACTAGGGTAGGAATAAAAGGGAGGTAGGAATACAAGTTTAACTCTAGATTTATTTATGACTCGATATGTGCACTGTCCTCAGGAAGAAGTATTATAATCCTTGCCTACAAGGACTTTCAGTCTTTGGAGAAAGAGACCTAACATGCCTCAAATCCAACCAAAGAACAGAATAATACAGCATGAGACAGAACATGAAAATACAGTATGAAGCAGTACAGTTTGGAAGCATCGACTGATGGAGGAGATTATAGAAATTGTTCTCTCAGTTCCACATCACCTTACTTCCTCACCATATTCCTCTACACCAAACTCATACCTGAACAGTCCAGGCCAAATTTTCAACCCTTTGTCTCTGCATATGTTATTCCCTGGGCTTGAAGCACTCAACGTTGTCTGTGTTTGGTAGTTTGCTTAGTATTCTTCTTCAGTATCTAATCAGAGGAGGCCTTCGCTGATTCCCCAGACAGAATCTTTGTGACCACAGCATGTTGGAAACATTGAAGATACAGAGATCTCTGTTGGTTTTGTTTGGCAATATAATAGTTCAGAGCAGTACTTAGGACATTGTCGGTGTTGAATATTTACTGGGTGAATGAATACTCCAATTATGTTTTAAACGTAATCACACTTATTATTCCGTTACATTGGGTCTATCTCTGCAGGGAGATGTGAACCCATAGTTCACCTTCCAGTGTGGACCACAGAAAACATCCCAAGTGCTCGAGAGATGCCTAAGCCAGAAAGGTGGGACTCAAGACCAGCTTTGATATGGCCATGTTTAAATGAAAATGGAAGAAAATAAGGAGCAAGGGACGTGTCTGTCAAACAAATCTTTTGCCATGCCTCCTGATCAATGATTAGAGATCTCCCAGCCCACACGTTCAATGAAGACTCAGTATTGTGACAGTTGGTAACCACCAGTGGGAACAGACTTAAAATTTCAGGAATTTTGCCAGCTAATTAATGGTTGTTAAACACAGCCAATATCAAAAACATAAGTTATATCAAATTTCAATTAAATAAATATATTTTAAAAATAAATACATAAAGCACAGAGACCCCTTATGTTTTGCTGCATTTGTTATAATGATAATAATAATAATAATAATAATAATAATAATAATAATAATATATTGTTATATATAAAGTGTTAGGTATTATTATTTTATCTATGCTCCTGAGGTCATTTGCATCTATGTACCTGTATGGCAAAAATACTACATAATGTGCTTCTGTACATCTCTTCTCAATTCTATATTCACTGGCGTCATGCTGGTAGCTTGAAATTGGCCACATTTGGGGATATTTAAAGCAATCAGCAAATGCTACAAATGAGGGCTTATTTATTTATTTGTTTCAAGAGAGCCAGTAGTTAAATATTTACCAGCACAGCACTGAATATCTGATTTATTTAAAAAAAATTTTTTTATGTTTATTCATTTTTGAGAGAGACAAAGAGAGAGACAAAGAGACAGAGAGACAGAGAGACAGAGAGCATGAGTGGGGCCAGGGCAGAGAGAGAAGGAGACACAGAATCCAAAGCAGGCTCCAGGCTCTGAACTGTCAGCACAGAGCCTGACATGGGGCTGGAACCCACAAACCATGAGATCATGACCTGAGCCGAACTTGGACACTTAACCAACTGAGCCACCCAGGCACCACCAGAATATCTGATTTCTAAGCATTGCTTATCATTAGAAACATTTGGGCTGTGGTGTGTCTGCAATGCTTCTAGACAATTCTCCAACTGCTGGATGAACTAAATCTACTGAATGTCCTGCCAACCCTAAGAAATATTAGTAATCTCTGCAGGAAGGGTGCTCTCCTTAATAGCTTTGGGAAGGAAAGGAATGTCTTAATGCTCTTTCCTAAATCTTTAACCATCTTTAGCAGTTCTGTTCAGCTCTGCTACCTGTTAGCAATGCAGTAATTAAAAAAGGTGCGTCAGGCATGCTGTTTTGCCCCAAAGAGAAAAAGCACCTCATTAATATTTAATAACATTAATGGAAACATCACTGGCTGCCTCCAAGCTGTGGACTTCTTCATTAACTTCTGTTAAATGCATATTAAAATCTCATTCTGCCCAACCTACCCCCCAGCTCTGGAGTTTGCATGATTTCAAAAACAAAACAAAACAAAACAAAACAAAAAAAAAAAAACCAAAAACAAAAAAACAAGCAGTTCCAGCTGCTGCTCCAACTTCCTGGGGAAGAGGTGTTTTTCTGTTGAATTGTGACATTTGGAAAGAATGTACCAGAAAGTCTGATTTGCCTCAGGGAAGTATGCTGCCACAGCTTCTGCAAACACACCAGCAGTTTCCTTCCAGAAATAAGTCACCTCTGCATCTTTCTTAACTATAAAAGGGTTTAGAACTTCTAAAAGTTTAGGAGGAAACTTCTCCATTTCCAGGAGACGTATGTCCTCCAAATCCCATTCAGGGAGAAGCCTTAGACCATCTAAAGAGGGAAGAGACAAGCTTCAGAAATCACAAAGCTTCTGCGTGTCAGTGACACTTGTATTCCTTGGGTCTAATCCTCTCAACTTGCAGGTTGAAAGGGAGAAACAAAAGAGAAGTGACTTGTTCAAGACTGTACACAGCTGGAAATGGCAGATGGAAGTGATACTTGGGACTCCTGATCCATGGCTCAGATTTAGTAAATGAAGCACCCATTTAATCATCATAAGAGAGAGCCCCCTGGTCCCAAGGAATGACATTCTGAGACTCTGGGAGCCAGCCCAGAAGTCATGCTTTCTGTTGGCCCAGTTGCTGGGGCTTTTCTACTGTCAGACCATGCAGAGCCCTATCACTGCCTCAGTGACCCCCAGGCCCTCCATTCTCCCATTTGGCGGTTGAGATTCCAGGAATAGTACTCCCCGGATGTCTCTGTCCCACTTAATGAGACAGGATCACATGCTGGTTTGAAATGGGCAGATAGAAGGTTTTGGCAGATGCAGAGTGAACACTCAACAAACAGAAGCAACTGCAACAAAAACGATGGAATAATAATTAACATCATTAACATTTTGCTAAGGCATAAGCCTAAATACAGGCAAAAAGAAAGGTGATTACATCCAAACTCTTTCAGAAATTGTATGAAAAACCCAACAAGCATCCCTCAAGTATTTCTCTTTATCAAGCCTCATGCCCTCTAACAACCTTTTCACACAACTGCATTCTCTGAAGTGCTGCCCTTTTCCCTTGTGCTTGGCAGCCAGTCTACACAGCTCCATCACAACCTTCCACAGTAAGCCTTCTGTCATTACTCCAGTCCTCAACACTCCTTGCTCTGATCATTTCTGGCACTTGCAGGTAGGAAGGACCAGGGCTGTCTGAAAGACCTTGCTGTTTTACAACTATGCTATCCAATATGGTAGCCACTAGCCACATGTGACTATGAACACCCAGAATATGGCTAGTACAATTGAAGAATGGAATGTGTAATTTAATTTATTTTAATGCAAATAACCACATGTGACTAGTGACTACTATATTGGATAATATAGGTCTGGATTATAAAATTCAGCCCCTAGTTATGTTCCTTATTATTTGCTATTATGCCTTCTTTCAGTTCAAAACTCTGGTTTACACCTTTGCTTTTTCTACAAGGCTAGTCTATAGAAAAATATACTTGATTGTACTCTAAATGTAGAATACTAATGGTTGGATAGATTTCAGACACCCCTGAACTTATGCACTGCGGCATCCCCATCTCTCTTCCCCTCTATGTTACCACTTGATAAACTCCCTCTATAGATGTGGAACCATACTGCACATGGAAGGAAGCACTAAAACACACCCAGACTTAGAACTCTCAGGTCAGAATATTATCATTTTGAATGAGTTACTTAACCTCTCTGTGTATCCATTTCTTCGTCTATCAAACGCCTACAGTAACAGACTCTCCTTCCAGAAGCTAGCTGAGAAAAGTAAGATAATCCATCTAAAGGACTTGGTGAGTAGTAGGTGCTCAGCAAAAGTTATTGCTGAGTAAGTGGTTGGATGAATAAGAAAAGAGAATGACTAAACATAATTTCTGGTTCAACCTGGTTCTCCTTGAACAAAGGTACTTGCATCTCTCAGAATGCCACTCCTTCCTAGAAGCCTCATTTGACTTCAAAAAAGGCCCTTATACTCCCTTTTCTGACTACTCACTAGCCCTTGACAAACTTAATTCACAGGGATGATTCATGCCTAGCCCTTCACCAGTGCCACAATGGAAGTGGCTCTCTAGAATAAGCATGAGGCTAACTAAGTAGAAACATCAATATTTATGCAAAATTCATGCTTAATACTGACATGCGCTCCTGAGGAAAGGGTGAATATTATTCTACAAATAAATGCTTCTGAGAATCTGTAAAAGCTTCCCTCTTCAAACAAAGAAAAGATATAGGTTGAAAATACTCTCCCTTTGTGGATCTAGGCTATACTCCTAAACTTTTCCACCAAAATCAAGACGTTTAATGCATCCTCCCCAGCCCATAAACAACCCCCCCACACACACACACTAATCTGATTAAAACTAGGTTATACCCTCTCCCTGCTGTCTCTGACACTTAAAAGTTGCTTGAACCAATCAGATGAACATGACCTGATTTGGCTGAGGCAAACAACTAGGTAGAATGCACATAATAATTACTTTTATACTAACTGAGCTGGGCTTTTCAGATTCTTTAGCTAATAACGCTTCCTGGTAGGAAGGACCATTGAGAAGGAGATAGGGCTATGAAACTCCTGCCATGCACTGATTTCCAGCACTGAAGACAAACAAACTATTTGATGGAAAAAATATATATATTTTTAAACCAATACCTATGCTTACTGAAGATCACTTAAAACAAAACAATTTTAAATACTCAGTAGTTGTTTATATAAAATATTGTAGAAAAACAACAGAAATTTCAGAAATGAAACTTTCTTCTCTACTCAAAGGTAGTGCAAAAATATTTTTAGGCCACACGATTGTTTTTTGCTTTTGTTCTCAGATTCTGACCACTAACCCAGCCTCAAGTCCTGGGTGTTTGTTTGCTTATCCTATCTCTGACTCAAGTGGTTCATTTTTAAATTATTATTATTCAAGTATAATCAGCTTTCTTTGTTATATAAATTTTAGGTGTACAATAAAATGATTCAACAATTCCACACATTTCTCAGTACTTATCAAGATACAAGTGCTCTTAATTCCCTTTATCTATTTTACTCATCCCCCTCACCACCCAGCTTCCCTCTTATTTTCTCCATATTTAAGAATCTGTTATTTTTTGTGTTTTTGTTTCTTTGTTTTCTTTTTTTAATTCTACAAATTAGTGAAATCATATGGTATTTGTCTTTCTCTGACTCACTTATTTAAATTAGCATTACACCCTCTAGGTCATCCATGTTGTTGTAAAAGGCAAGATTTCATCCTTTTTTATGGTTGAGTAATATTCCACTGTGTGTGTGTGTGTGCACGCACATGCGCGCACACACACACACACACACCACATCTTTATTCATTCAACTATCAATGGACACATTTGTGTTGCTTCCATATCTTGGCTATTTAAAATGCTGCAATTGGGGCACCTGGGTGGCTCCGTCAGTAAAGTGCCCGACTTTGGCTCAGGTCACGATATCACAGTTTGCAAGTTCGAGCCCTGCATCGGGCTATCTGCTATTAGCATAGAGTCTGCTATGTGTCCTCTGTCCCCCTTTTTCTGTCCTGCCCCCCCCCTTCCTCCCTCCCTCTCAAAAATAAACATTACAAAAATTATAAAAATAAAATAAAATAAAATAATGCTGCAATAAATATAGGAGTGCATACATATTTTCAAATTAGTGTTTCTGTTTTCTTCAGGTAAATTACCCAGTAGTGAAATTACTCAATCACTCAATCATTTGGTAACTCTATTTTTAATTATTTGAGGAACATCCATACTGTCTTCTGTATTATTTCTAATATGAGATACAATTGGCTCTAAAATATAATCACATAATGCTTCAAATACCATACTCCCCAAAATACTATAAGGTCCTCTTGAACACCGTACACCTATTACAATTCGAGTACCAATGGTCAAAACTACATCATCTGGAATTTTGTTAGAGTTAACGGAACATTCTAAATAAAAACATACCAACAACAGTTCACCCAGGTTATATGAGGATGTTTTAATTTTAGAATAACTAAACTTGGGGACCTGTTTCTTTCGAAACATAAAGTGAATCTAATAAGACTTGTTTGATTTCTTGAGAAATAGCATGATACAGAGAAGAACATAGGATTTAGCTAGACTTGTATTTGAGCTCCAAATTTCTCTGTTATGTGACCTTAGTCAAGTAGCTTACATTCCACATGCTCGTTTTCGTCTCATTAAAAAGTCATAGTAACAATACTGATGTTACAGAGCATTGGGTCCGGGTGGTACCTCTGTAAATTCAAGTGTGAGAACCAAAGGACACCTTGCAAAGGCTTTTTTCTTTTTAATTTCTTTTTTTTTTTTTTTGCACTGCTTCACTTACAGATGGATTCTGATCGCAGTTCCCAAAGAAAGGCTCAGAAATATTTTAAGCAGTACCACCTACAATAAATGAATGAAAAACACCCAAAGGTATGACTTTGTAGACAGGGCTCATTTGGATGTATAAGCTCTGGTTTACTTGCTAAAAATACCATGGGGACTACTTAACTGTGGGGTACAAGATTAACAGCAGCAGCAGCAATAGCTACCATATGGATGCCTACACCACTAGGATGAATGCCTTACCTACATTAATGATGTAGATTAATTCATTTATTCTTCTCTAGCAACCAATGAGATACATGTTATATTATCTGTATTTTACTGCCGAGAAGGTTAAATCATAGAGATTAAGAAAATTTCCCAAGGTCAAAATCTGTGAATATCAGAGCTGAGATTTTTGTTTCCAGACTAGTAAATGTTAGTGGAATTACTGAAAGAAAAATATTTATGCTATAATTCTTCTTTCTCCATTGTGAGGTTTCCCAATAGCAGACAAGGGTCTATTACAGTTCAGAGAGACACAGGAGAGAATAGTATGACATGCAAGGGCAGTGTGCCTCCATGGAGTCAGTCTTCAGAGGGACCCAAGGAAGACTGAAATTCATATTCAGAATATTCAAGCTGACATCAATATGTCACGCAGCATAATCCTGAGGGGTCTATGACAATTTTTCTGGGTTGTGGTTAATAATTGAAAATTATTCTTCCCAAGTGTGAAAATATCCTCTGTTTCCAAAGGGTCAGAAGTGCCACAGGTAGGACCCTGACATTCAAATTAAATTCCATTCAGCATATGCCATTTTAATGATTCTCACTGAGGTCAAGCTTTCCAAGGCATGTGTTCAGGGATGCAGAGTAGCTAGGGAGCAGTCATAGCCATGTAGCTGGTTTGCAGTTACCAGTGATAATGCTAGCAGAAAGGGGGGAACAAAACATGGGTTCCAGCACAAAGCAAGCTTCAGGAAGAGGATGAAATGAGGCTGAATGAGGTTGCTGGGGAGGGGCAGCTGTTCTGCATCCATATGGATTTACTTCTGTTATTTGACACTAGAAAAGCCCAAATGCAACTCTGATGCTGTCCTGCCAAGTTTAGAGGGTGATGCCTGAGCCCTTAGCTTTGTCTTTTAACCTGGAATGGGTTATGAAACTATCTAAATTGAACTTCACCTTTTGACTGTCCTGAGAAGGAGGAATTCATCTAATAGGGATCAGTGTGGGATCACTAGCAGGATCCCCCATCCCCAGAATTGAGATACTTTTTTGACTCTCCTAAAAGGGACAATGTTCAGGGAATATGGTGCAACCACTTAATTCTTACTATGGGATAGGCACTGAAGAAAGTCTAAAATTCCTGCCCTCATAGCACTTGTAGTCTACAGGGGAAAGACAGACAATAATAAAGCAATCAGAAAACATGATCACCCCACGTGGTGACTAATACTAAGACAATGAACTAGGGTGTCAGAGTGTCAGGGTGTAGGAGAGATCAGGTGGCCTCAGAAAGCATTTCTGAAAAGCTGATGTTTTTGCTGAGATACGACTCATCCAGAGGTTCCAGCCATGCTGAGATTTGGAAGAAATTCTGCACTTGCTATTGTCTTTGATAGGCATAAGCCTAGATTAATTAAGGTACAGAAAGGAGACGGTAGTGTGGCTGCAAAACAGGGAATGAGGGCAGAATGGTAGGAAATTAGGGCACAATGGTAGCAGGCCAAATCGTGTAGAGTAGAACAAGCCAAGGAAGGAAGACTGCATTGTATTTTGTGGGAGAGAGGAAGCTACTGGAGTGTTTTAAGCATAGGAATAGTAATATATGATTTGGGTTTTCACAATCTCATTTTGGTTGCTGTCAGGAGGATAGGTTTTAGGGCAACAAGGGTGGAGGCAGAGAGAGTTTGTAGATTGTGGGAGTGATCCAAGTTGTGGTCAACATGGGCAGAGGTACTTTGGGTTAGAACGTGTTCTGGAGGTGAAGACTCACAAGGACTTGCAGATGGCCTGGGCCTTAGGGGAAGGGGAAGGGGAAGGGAAAATCAAACTCTCCTGAGATTTTGACTTAAGCAACTATATTTTTTATTGAGTTTGGAAAAACTGGTCTGGGAAGAGGGGTTCAAGAAGAGCTGAAAAAATTGCTTTCTAAAGTAGAAGATTCAGGAAGAGCTCCACTTTGGTCACATTGGGTCTGAAATCCCTACTAGCAATTCAAGGGGAGATAGAGGCTGCGTATGTACATGGACACACATGTCTCCATCTTAGAGGACAGTGAGGTCAGAGCTGGAGGTATATATTGGAAATTTGTGAATTATTGGCTAATAGGTGAGACTTAAAGTTGTTCTTTGTGGTTGTCATTAGAGGGAGAAAAAAATGATGAAAGGAGAGAGTACACATGGAAGATCACAGTTTGAGCTAATGTGTCTGGAGGTAGCTGTCCAAGGTGGTAGCTCTCTGAGCTTTGTCACTGCTCAGACCAACCTCTCTGGTACTTGCCCAGGGATGCTAACTGAAGTTGACAAGTTTCCTCAGACATATTGCTCTGACAGAACAGTGACCTCCCCTGTGAAAATATCTCCTCCTGTCCTCCTTCCAGGGGTACAGGGTTACCCTCGGGCCCAGGAACTGAAACAGTCAGGCCCATAGGCCAGCAAACACACCTCCCACCTGTGGGTCATGACTCCCCTTTCCCCAGCTCGATCTTCATCCTCACCCCCCAACAAGTACATGTCTGGTTGAAACTGACAATGAGATGCCATGGGACTCACCATTCAAAGTCCCAGTCAGCACAGACACAGGGCTCTGAAACCACTGTCCCTGAGGAATCTCGACCCAGGGCACACTGAGCTCCTGGCTTGCGTTTCTTGAATATTTTTCTTTCTCCCATGACGCAAGGCTCCCCCTTAGAAAGAAAGTCCATGGTGAGAAAGGAAGAAAAACACAAAGAAGGTGAAATAAACCAGCTTCTCTATAGGAAGCACTGGCCTTTCCATTCTCTTTTGGTCACTCTGTCTACCAATCTCATCCCTAGTAACCATTCAGGAGTCTCAAGGGAAAAAGGGCCAGTCTTTTACTACAACACAAGAGGAACACCATGGAGGAGGTGCTGGCTCATCACTACCTCCCACCCAACTTAGCCAATGATGTCTATTTCATCTTGTTTCTCTTCCACCTCTGGAAAGAAGGCAAAAATTCCAAGTCATTGTCACAGACTTACAAATTGCCCAAATGACTTCAACAGAAATTGTGGTGGAAAAGAATCAAATTCTGGCATATTTTTCATATCATCTTCAGAGTAAAACTGAAGTTGGCCTGAAAAGTTCTCTCTCTATGATAAATAATCATGCCCAAGTCCTTATTTCCAGTCAAGGGCAAAGAAAAGCGGAGAAACTGGTATAAATCACATGATTGCAATGGTTCTGAAGAATGCAGAAGTCTTACCTATGTTGCAAAGCAACAAATATCTAGAGGCACTCACCCCAACCCCTCACCCTTTATCTGCGGCCCTGTTTCCAGGGCTCTTGGGGATCTCACTGCAGGCTGGCCTGACAAATATTCTTACCCTCCCCACTAACAGGTGAGATGATGAAACCACTGAAAGTCCTCCTGGCTGTCTGGGTTTATTTCTCCACAGATAGAGCAAAGGCCCGAGGTAATACTTGCCCCCCTCACCCCTCGACTATTCAATCATCTCAATGGGTTGATCAGGATCACAGGGTGAAAAATGGTCCTTAAATACCATCTTTACATGCTTGACCTGTGTGTGTGGACTCCAACCCTTCCCCAAAATCCATCACTATCTTCAGATGCCCCACTACCTTCTTCCTCCAAATAGGAAGGCCCAGAGATTGGGGCGCCTGGGTGGCGCAGTCGGTTAAGCATCCGACTTCAGCCAGGTCACGATCTCGCGGTCCGTGAGTTCGAGCCCCGCGTCAGGCTCTGGGCTGATGGCTCAGAGCCTGGAGCCTGTTTCCGATTCTGTGTCTCCCTCTCTCTCTGCCCCTCCCCCGTTCATGCTCTGTCTCTCTCTGTCCCAAAAATAAAATAAACGTTGAAAAAAAAAATTTTAAAGGAAGGCCCAGAGATGACCAAATAGGCCTTGTGGTAGTTCCTTTTCCTAGAAGCCAGTATGCCCCTACCACATGGTATACCTGATTGAGCAGGTGCCAGGTCTGATAGTCTTCCTTGGTGCAGCGTCGGCTGAAGATAGATTTGTAGTCCACTTTCACCAACTGCCATTCAGAACGGAGGCTGAAGTGGCCGAAAACTCTAAGTGTTTAGGGGAGGCAGGGGAAAGATAAACAGAGAGGTCCCACTAGTCAGTCACTAATACACAAAGACTGGAGGGAGAGAGGACTAAATTGTGGCCTGGACTTAACAGGTTCTTCCAAATTGAGGTCTTGGAAGGTCACCAAGGAGAAAGTCCACCATTTACACAACTCTAGCCAACTGGCATGGTATTCACAGTGGGTTTAAAACTAACCATTTTTTAATTGCAAAAGTAATATATGTACTTTATAGTAAGCAATGAGAACACAGAAAGATATGAAGAAAAACATCACCCAATAGTTCAAAACCTTACACAGAAAGATATGAAGAAAGAAAAAAATCACCCAATAGTTCAAAATCTTACACTCAACAGGTAGAACTGTTGTTGATATTTTGACATGTAGCCTTCTTGTTTCTCCTTAATGCAAGCACAGGTATTTTATCTACTGATGTCTACTGACAGGGACTCAGTTTCCTCATCTGTAAAGTAAATGTGTATGTGTATGGTGGGAATGGGGGCAAATTAGCTAATCTGAAGTGTGGCTGCCAGTTCCAAAATTCTGACAGAATCTAAGTGTGCTTTAGTTGAAATTCCTATTGTTTAATTCACACGAATAACACCCTCCTTTCCCTTCCCTGAAAAATCACAGTAGCCCCATAAAGGGAACTCATATTTATGTATAGTAAAGAAACACACCATCTATGTGACTTAGATAATCAATACTGACCTTTTCAAAGCCCAGTAGTTGATGGCCCTATACATATGAATGACCAATGGTTTCTAGAAAAATGGAAAAAAAGACTGATCACCCATACTCTACTTGGGTGGCATGTCTTATAATTACAATGCAAGATATCTATCATAGTGCTATAAAGAGGAGACCAATCACTCTGGGAACCTAAACCAACTGAAGTCTTTCAAGGCATTGGATGGATTCCATTTCAGCAAGACTTAATCATTTTATCAGCCCCGGATTCTCATCTCCTTCCAGTCATATGTTCTTGTGGTGACACCTAAGAGACTACTCCTCAAGGGACAGTCCCTTCTTCTTTCTGAAGGATGAAGATGCTTTGCGAGGGGTGGAAGTTGACTAAAATTGTGAAATGGATGAAGAAATAGGACTGTTTTGTAGATTGTACAACTTATATATTACACCTTGAGAAATGCCTTTTAATGTTCTACCAATTTAAAAGTTAAATACAAGTTTTTATAGTCTTGTCTAAAAGATCAAACAGACTTTGGGGTGCCTGGGTGGCTCAGTTGGTTAAGTGGCCGATTCCTGATTTTGGCTCCGGTCGTGATCTCGTGATTTGTGAATTAAAGCCCTGTGTCAGACTCTACACTGACAGTAAGGAGCCTGCTTGAGATTCTCTCTCTCCCCCTCTCTGTCTACCCCTCCCCGACTCATTCTCACTCTCTCTCTCTTCCCCCTTCCCTCCCTCTCAAAACAAATAAATAAATAAATAAATAAATAAATAAATAAATAAAAACATATAAAATTAAAAAAAACAGACTTTGAGGTGAATAAGTCATAGGGATAACAGGCACTGCATAGGAAATACAGTTGATGATACTGTAATCATTTTGTATGGTTACAGGTGGTAGCTGCACTTGTAGTGAGTGTAGCATAACGTATGGAGATGCTGAATCACTATATTGTACACCTGACACTAATGTACCATTGTGTGCCAACTATACTAAAAGAACAAAACCAAAAACGTATGATCTTTATAAGAATCTTAGCTCAGCACTGAGTAGCAGAAACCATGGGGCTAGAATATCTTGGGTTGTGTGGTCAATACCGTGTGGAGCAGAGTGAATATAAGCATCCCTCCCCTAGGCTTACTCTGATCTCTTGCATTTTTGCTGTATTCATTGGTCTCCAAATCCCATATGTCCATGCCAGGTCACCACTGAGGTACTTTCACCTTCTAGTCCTGATTCATTTCATGGAGAGTTCACTAGTCAGTCCATTTAAAATCTCTAACAAAGCAGTTATGTCTTTTTTTTTTTCAACGTTTATTTATTTATTTTTGGGACAGAGAGAGACAGAGCATGAACGGGGGAGGGGCAGAGAGAGAGGGAGACACAGAATCCGAAACAGGCTCCAGGCTCTGAGCCATCAGCCCAGAGCCTGACGCGGGGCTCGAACTCACGGACCGCGAGATCGTGACCTGGCTGAAGTCGGACGCTTAACTGACTGCGCCACCCAGGCGCCCCCAAAGCAGTTATGTCTTAAAAGTTTCTACTTATTTGAAGAGAGAAGAGTTAAACTGAAAGACTGTTAGGAGAAACAAACAAACAAAAACCACTGGGAGAAGACCTTGATGAATGTCTTCTTCTGTCTCTATCCAACCTTTCTAAATCTTTTCATATTCAAATATCACCTCCTCTAGTCTTCCCTGATTGGAATACTCTGAGTAGAAGAATAATAGTGATGCTAAACCAAACACTTCCACCTACTCCAAATAGTTTACAGTTATTTCATGGATCATAAAATACATCATGTCTGATTAATGCTATTCCTTTCCATGGAAGGATTACTGGACAGACAGAAGAGGGAAATATGAGACACACAATTTACCTGGGTATCAGCAAGGCATCTGACAGTAAAATTATGTGACTGAACAGTACCTAATTAAGGCATTAAAATCGAAGAGGGGGGGAGGGCATGAGTAGTCAGCTGCAAGGTTCTGCTGTCTGGTCTTTCCTGTTCATCATTTTTATTAATGACTTGAAGACATGAAAATAATGGTCATCATTGGAAATCACATTTTCTGATGACACAAAGCTGGAAGAAACAGTCAATATGCTTGATGGCAGAATCAGGACCCAAAAAGGTCTTGACAGACTGAAGGGAAAGGCTGAATCTAATAATGTGAAGTAACAAAAAGATATGTCAGGTCCTTCCCTGGCAACTACATAAGTATTGAATAAAGAAAATGATGCTTGATGCAGTTCAGGTTAAATAATAATAATAATAATAATAACAATAATAATAAAAAAATAATAATAATGTGGCATCTTAAGAGTTTTCATACACAATGTGATTAATGTAAGTAAATACTTCAGAGAAACCAAAAGTACTTGAGATGATCTTACAACACATTAATTAAGAATTCTGTATATTATCAAGAATGAAAGAGGCAATATCCAGGCCTATTCTACATTAACTAGATCACAAAGAAAAAGGCAGCCAATTTTGGATGTCACCATTCAAAGATATACACTAAGTGTCTCAAACTAGAATACATGTATGGGTTTTGGTGGTCATAGTAAAGTTTGAATCTCCAGAAATTTTAAATAAAAATATGCATTTACTGGAACATGTGTATTTATTATGGAGAAAGTACATATATTTTATCATATTTTTGAAGTGATTCACAGTTCCTAAACCTTAAGGACCATTGAAATAGACACTACATAAGATGGCATACTGTATTGAATAGTGACTCCCCCATGGGACATGAGCATGTTCTAGTCCCTGTAACCTGTGAATGTGACCTTATCTGGACCTTTGCAGACATAAGCAAATTAAAGATCTTGAGATGAAAACATCCCAGATTATCAAGGTGGGCCCTAAGTGCCATGACATGCATCCTTGTAAGAGAAACATGCAGAGAGGAGGAGGCCATGTGAAGAAAGGGCAAAGACTGGAGTTATGTGGCCACATGCCAGGGAACTCCTGGAGCCCCTAGAAGATGTAATATGCATAGAAGGAATTCTTTCCCAGTGCACTAGAAGGAGTGCTACCCTGTTACCACTTTGATCTTGGACTCTAGCCTCCAGAACTGTTAGAGAACTAATTTCTGGGTTTTGGCCCCCTAATTTGCAGCAATTTTTTATAGCAGCCACAGGAAATTAATACAGATGGTGATGTGATTCAAGACCAATTTTGGGGGTGCCTGGGTGGCTCAGTTGGTTAAGTGTCCAACTCTTGATTTCAGCTCAGGTCATGACTTCATCGTTCATGAGTTCGAGCCCCACATCAGGCTCTGTGCTGATGGTGTGGAACCTGCTTTGGACTCTCACTCTCTTTCTCTCTCTTTCTTTCTCTCTCTCTCTCTCTCTCTCTCTCTCTCTCTCTCTCTCTCTCTCTCTCCCCCCCCCCCCCACTCATGTGCAGGCTCTATCAAAATAAATAAACTTAAAAAAAATCACTTTTCACCTATCTATCCAAGAAGTGCTATAAAAACTATGGCTGCTTAACCGGCAGATGACTTAGGAAGGGCAGGGGAGGGGAAACCAAAAAGTGGGCCTTCTGGGGAGATCACGTGAGTATAAAAAAACTAACAAGATAGAAAAACGTGAAAGTTTACAAAATATGAGAGAACTTTCTAATAGATAAACTTGCCCACAAAGGAAAGGAATGCTCAAGAGTTAGTAAACACAGAACCTCAAGCTCAGGCCTCACCATCTCCCAGGGCTGCTTTGGAGGAGGATGCAAGCATCACCCAAGTACCCAGCCTAACTGACCCTGACCCTCTAAGGATGTCCATGTTGTTGGTCTTCCCAACTCTCTGGGATACCTGTTTCCAGTCTCAGAGAGCTCATTTCAGAACTGACCACAAAAATAGGTGCCAAGTTAGGACTTGGGGACTAATTCAGCCTCTGTCTTCTGCAATCTTGCAAGGCATATCCTTTCATCTATATCTCTTTGGCGTCTAGCCCAGATGTCTTTACACTGTGTTTCCCAGGTCCTTCCTCAAACTGTAAATTGATACAAAAATATTTTTACTTGGGAGTGTGCTAGTCTAATCTCCCATGTGATCACTTATGTTTGCCAGATACAAAATTTTAAACACTGAATGTCAGGACTATAATCTTTGCTCATTTTCTCATTGGACCCCAACTAAGATCAGTGGGCCCTAACTAAAACCCCTTAGCAACTTTCAGATAGTAATGTACTCCCCATCTCTCTATCCATTATTGGCTCTGGGAAGAAAAATGTTCAATATGGGCCCCCGCCTATGGGACATAAGTGACTGAAATGGTCTCTTGGATGTATCTGGCTTCCCTAATTCCATTCAATATTGCATTCATTCACAGTTCTTCTGATTGGAGCCCATGGAAGCCAAGGAAATGACAGAAATGCAGCAAACTTAGCCGGAGATAAAATAAGGACTAATTTAAATTCAAGCATTTCTCATCCCTTTTCCTAACTACCCTTAGAACAGATGTTAAAATTCACAATAGGATTTGTAAAAGTGAGAAGCCAGCACAGAAAGCAGGATGACCATCATGAGAAACCATGTACCTTACTCTGGGATGATAATCACCCACAAGGTTGATTAGGAATAGAGAAAGCCCAGACTACTTCTGATTAACAAATAAAAAAACTTAATTTCCCAGATAAAAGTTTCTTATTCACTGGAAATGCTCCTCTAAAGTTACAGATCTCATCACCAGTAAGTAGGCACTGCATATTCATCCCATTTGTGGTAAATGTTTGGGGAAACAAAGTGGTTTATATATCAATTTAATATGAAAACCCAAGAGAGGTAGGGTGAAAGAACCCAAGACATGGAATATCTCTAAAAGGATAACGTGATTCCAAAATCAGGTGATACTTCTTTCAGAAAGACTTCTATGACTGTTCCAGCAACACTGAACTGTTTCCTCAGAAGCTCAAATGGTCCTATTATCTCTAGATAAGAGGTTCTCCACTGTCTCCATCAGAATCACAGAGGGCTTGTTAAATATAGATTGCCTTATTCTCTTACTTTCTTATTAGTATGTTTTGGGTGCCTCATTGCATTTCTTTCTTTCCTTTTTTAAATGTGTAGTTATTTATTTTTTTTATTTATTTTATTTTTTTTAACGTTTATTTATTTTTGAGACAGAGAGAGACAGAGCATGAACGGGGGAGGGTCAGAGAGAGGGAGACACAGAATCCGAAACAGGCTTCAGGCTCTGAGCTGTCAGCACAGAGCCCGATGTGGGGCTCGAACTCACGGACCGCGAGATCATGACCTGAGCCGAAGTCGGACGTCCAACCAACTGAGCCACCCAGGCGCCCCTGTAGTTATTTATTTTGAGACAGAGAGAGAGAGAGTAGATGCCACTTAGTGCAAGTGGGGGAGGGACTGAGAGAGAAGGAGAGAATCCTAGGCAGGCTCTAGTACTGTCAGCACAGAGTCCTCTGAGGGGCTCTGTCTCACCCACCACGAGACTGTGAGACCATGGGATCATGACCTGAGCCAAAATCAAGAGTGCTAATGACTGAGCCACTGGGGTGCCCCTGATTATTTGCATTTCTAAAAGCTCCACAGATGATTCTGATGCTGGTCCCAAGACTATCCTTTAAGAAACATAGCTCTAGACCCCTTATCTAGAATTTAATTTTCCTACCTTTGGTCAAGTTTGTGTTAACCAATTAGAAAGCTCCTTATGGTTTGGAATACTTCTTATGCTTCTTTTTCTTTTTTTTTTTTAAGATAATTTATTGTCAAGTTAGCTAACATAGTTTCTACAGTGTGCTCTTGGTTTCAGGGGTAGATTCATACGGTTCACCGCTTATATACAACACCCGATGCTCATCCCTATAAGTCCCCTCCTCAATTCCCATCACTCATTTCTCCTCTCCTTCACCCTCTCCCCATCAACCCGCAGTCTGTTCTCTGTATTTAAGAGTCTCTTATGGGTTTGTCTCCCTCTCTGTTTGAAACAATTTTTTCCCCTTCCCTTTTCCCATGGTCTTCTGTTAAGTTTAAGTTCCACATAGGAGTGAAAACATGTGGTATCTATCTTTCTCTGACTGACTTATTTCACTTAGCATAATACCCTCCAGTTCCATCCTCATTTTTGCAAATGGTAGGATTTCATTCTTTCTTATTGCTGAGCAGTACTCCATTGTGTACATAAACCACATCTTCTTTATACTTTTTGTATGCCATAAAGCCTTTCAATGGTAGGTGCTTGATAAAGAAACACTAATTGATTATTGAGGAACGAGGATTTCTAGAGTGTGGTTTCAATCTCAAGTCTTTGGCAAAAAAAAAAAAAAAAAAGGTAATTTCTAGCATGCACAAATCCTCTATCATCCGTATTCCCACTTCCTTGCAATTACCAAGGTAAACTATTTTGACCCTCTGCTGCAGAAATGTATTCCTAACCCCACTTCTTAACTTAGTGTATTTTCACCAACATATAAAAAACCTATCATGTGAGATAAAGATGTGAAAATCCTGAAAATTCCACTGAACAACAAATGTTCATTACCATCACCATCACTCCTATTGCTGGAACCCCCAGAGATACACATCCAAGTCCCTGCTCATCAAGAGCTTTTGACAGGTTTGGCTCAATATCCCCTTTTTAAGATACATACTAACCTCAAATTCAGGGCTTTGCCTTTTGTGTGTGTCTGTGTGTGTGTGACATTTTACACAGAGCCTTGGAGAAAGTAGATACCTCATACATAAATAGAAATGACTGGAAACAGGTAGCCTGCCCGTTAGTTCCCTCGAAGAAGTTGCTCCTGACCAAAGCAAAATTAATGAATTCTCTAAGCCATTCCTCACTATATGGATTTTCAGGAAAAATCAATTAAAATTTATTACTTCTGTTTTTCTTTTTACCTTGTCACCTGGATTTTTTCACAAGAGTTTTTGGCTTAAGATTCACCCTCTTCTTTGGCTCTATCAACCTAAAAGACTGTCTCTTCCTTTTTTTAAACTCCTCTGGTATCAAATGTCTAGATTACTAATGTGACTCTGGTCAGAGAGTGCCCTCATGTGCTCCTGTCCTGTTGCTTGATTTTTAACACGCAGATGGTTTAGTCGTGGTGACAAGAGTATGAGGCAAAGAAATAGAAAATATCTTTCCCTATTCCTGGTCTGCCACTAAATTAGCTAAATAACCTTGAGCAAATAACTTCATCTTTTAAACCAGCAGCTTCCTTATAGAAGATGACTTTAATCAGTGACACATATACTCAAAGGATGGAATGCAGAAACAGTCTAGGTGGAATGTGGCCCTTTTAAGATAATTTCCAAGAGTTTATTTTCTTTCAATCCTTATGCCTACCTCCAGGTGTACAAGCCATCTATCTCCTGGTGACCCCATACACAAAAGATTTATCTTTTAGAGTCATTCGTCTTTATCTCCACTGGCACTTCTTCCATAAAACAGATGCTCATTAAACAGTTCTGGGTTGATTAATGGATAGAATTAATCCATCAAAGTCATTCACTTCTTCAAAATTGGAGTAATAGCTTTATCTGCCCTTATTTCTGGGCCAAAGAACACAGTTGATCTGTGTGTCCTTCGGGGTTTAGAAAGACAAAAACAATCTTGAGAGAGAAATAGCAGCATCTTCTCTGTCCTTTGTTATCTTGGACTTCCACAAACAATTGATTTTCTGGGACCCTAACATACCTTCTCTTACCCACCATCCAGACTTGAGTGAGACTTCTGGGAAGGGGAGTGATTAATCTGAGGGACGGAAGTGGTTCTCAAAAATAAAAAGAAACTTCATTAGAATTCCATACACATAAAGGTTTAGCTACTCATTAATTAAATGATTTCAAAGGGGATCTGGTTATATAATTGCTATAATTTAGGTGGAAACAATGCCACACTAAATGTAATTAGAGAAGCAGGCTCTGTGAAGATGTTTTTCTCTTTACAGGAGAGCAATTCTGGGTCACCTGATTCTCCCCTGCATAGTTCTTTTTCCTGACCTCCAATTATACCAACCTTTATACACAGTTGTAAAAGCTGAGAGAAGATTCTAGGAGAGAGTGGTTGATCACAGTCCTTCAGAGAGGAAAAGGACAAGGATTCAATACTAGAAAGAAAGGCACTAGAAATGTGCAAAAGAAAGAACAAATGATGCTTGGGGTGGTCCGATTAAGACTTTACTGTGGACTAATTTTTGAAAGAACATCTGATTGAACTCAAGTAAGATGGTACAGTGTTGTCATCGACCTGCCCCAGAGCCTGCCCTTTCCCTTATCTTCCTCAGGGACTCTTACACCTGCATCTCGAGCTCTTCTAACCACTAATTCCCCCATTTATATCTGCCTAAGGAAAACTTGAAGAGAAGAAGGCCAAAGATGACTTGACAGGTCCTTCCTGACTCTCCTCTCTCTGTGGCTGACTTAGCCAAGTTCTCACTCATTAGGCTAGAAACCTGTGTGTCAGCAGAAACTCAGTCCTCGACTTCGTCCTCTCTCTTAATCTCCTGCCTGACACTCATTCCTTTTCATTGCACTTCTAAATAATCTCTCATATTCACCAACTCAATGGGAATCCCATTTCCATACCCTGATAACAACAATGGCTACCACTGATGGCTATATTTTACAGCATGCTTATCATTTTCCAGAGACTCTGCTAAATGCTTCACGGTTTTTAGAATCTGGAACCCCCCCACACATTCCCTGAGAATCATGGGTATAGTCATTTCATGTAAAGAAACTGAGGCACTAGGTTCATTTTCAAGATCAAGGTTGAACTAGGATTCAAGTTGGCATCCACGTGAAGCCAGCTCTTACTGGATGCTCATCCTCCTGCTGAAGAATGTAATCCAGGCTCTCGTACTTACTGCCTCCTCACTGGTTTCACTTGTTTATACCATATATCCATATTCATGAAACCAATTTTCCACCAGCTTCCAGATAGTTGTCTTTGAGCATGATTCCAAAGACACTACATGGCTGCTCAGAAACTAGTTACAGAATAAAATAGAGATCACATTCCTAGAACTAGCATTCTATCCCAAATCTGGACCTCATAATTCTTTTCCAAACTGTTCTTCCTTCTTCCCTCTGTTCCAACCAAACTAGTCTAGTTTATTTTCCACAAATGCCTACTCTACACAGATGCTTGCATACATGTGCATTATATAGATATGCTGATGGTAATTGCTGTGGAACACTTAGCAGAGTTCCTGGTGGTGCATGTGCATGTTCATACACACACACACACACACACACACACACACACACACACACACACACATTTTACTAATTCAACACCTTTTTTTGCCATGCTATTTGCTCCTTCATTCTCTGCCTGCCCCAATCCCATTCTAAGCCCCCACTGAAATGTCACCTCCTCTTAGAAACATTCCTTAGATATTGCAAGTGTAAGGGATCTCTCCCCTCTTCTAAGCTTTTGACGTCCTGTATGAGCAGATGCTGATCTTCTCCCCCAGAAACAGAGGCTTTTCCTCAGTTTCTCTAGCTTTCTGCTTCAGTGACACCATATTCTCCTTTCCTTACTGGTACTTCTGTAAGTGTACTTCTCACCTATCTCTTCTTCCCCTCATTTCTGACTGTGGTAACTTAAGTCTTCGTCTTCTTGGTTCTTACACTTGACCTTGGCAATCGTATTTATTTCTGCAATTTCAAACTCTTTGTAAAAAACTCCCAAGGTACCTACTCTTGTCCTTGAACTTTCATAAGCTCTAGTCATGACTATCAGGATAATACCTTTGAATTTGATTCAAAAGCCACCCTACAGTAGCCTCTATCTATCTTTGTAATATTATCTCCTGCTCTCCTCCATGTTACTTGCGCTCAAGCATAATTCTGTTCATTCCACCAAAAGCAGCATGATTTCCTAGCGCCTGATTTTCCTCTGCTTGGGGATGCTATTCCCCACATCTGATTTTATCCAATTCCCACTCATTCTGCAGGTCTCAAGTCAAACAGTAGAGGGGGTGATGGGAAATAATGCATTGGAGTGAAAGGAAAGGAGGGATAGTTTTTCAAATCTAAATATTTCATAGTGGCTGTTTAGATTTCTTCTTTAAAAAACAAAACTACCCCCAAATGACCCAGGCTTTTGTTTCCAAACATATGATGTATTTTCCTTTATTTTCTTTATCATAATTCTATTTTAATATTTTGATCTAATTATAACATTTAGAGAGAATATGACCTCAATTATATCAGCTCTTTGGAATTAGTCCATAATTTCCATGGGGCCCAGTGTATGGTCAATTTAAAAAAAATTAAATGTTTGCTTAAAAAAATATATATTCTCTATTTGTTGAGTAGAAGTTGTAGATAGGTCTTTTAAATAAAACTTACTAATAGTATTCACACCAAAATCATACTCCTTGATTTGACTCCTTGCTTGACTCCTTGTTCTATTAATTTCCATGTGAAAATTATTAAAATATTTCCTATGATACTGCAAATATTCCATATCTCCTTGAGTTTTTTGTACATTTTTGCATTATGTAATCATAACACTACAGATTTTGAGATTATTCTATCTTCTTGATAGATTATTCTATTAGGTTTAATTCAAATGCTAACTTTTCTATTATGTTTTCCTTGATATTTCCTCCTCTTCCACTCCTTTCCTTAACAAGAAAAAAAATATCTTTCCTCTGAATTTTTGTAGCATTTTTTCTGTACTTTGGGTATTACCCTTAGTACGTCCAGAAGGTATCAAAATTAATACACTATGTACATAAGTGTGTTATCCTCCTTGCTAGATTTTAAACTCTTAAAAGTTTGCAACTTATGACAAGCCATCCTTGTCATATATTTATTGTCTGAGAGCCAGCAGAATGAACTAGTTAAACACACAGGTGTTATTATCAGATAGGGCAAGATGTGAGTGCCAATCCCAGACCCAATGAAAGTCTTTAATTAGACTTCCGTTTTCTCATGTGCAAAATGAGGATAATAACAGTACCTAACTGAGTGCTGAGGTTTAAATGTGTCATATATTTATAGTGTTTTGTATAAACTAAGAAGTAAATAATTTTAAATTATTAATATTTTTTATGTAATAGCATCTAATTATGATAATTTGCTTTATGTCCTTTGTTGGATGACTGAGAACTTTGTGGGCAGATAGTGTACCTTATGCTTTTATATACCCATGATCTCTACAAGACTGCAAACAGTAGGCACTCTAGTAGAAGTCAGTCAAATAACAATAATAATCAGGAATATCAATATTTGTGATTATTTATTGAACCCTTACAGTTCATTAACCACTTTGTACGGATTATGTCATTTCATTTATTATTCTCATTTAACAGATAGGGAAACTAAGTCTCAAGTTAAATAACTCATCCAAAAAGAATTATAGAGCAAGTAGATGTGGCAGCCAGTCCAACTTAGGCAGTTGCTGCTAATATTATAACACAGTTTTCAGCACTGTGCTTTTAGCAAGGCCCATATCTCTTTTAAGTATTTCATGATTCATTAGCAATCATGGACTGCATAGTTTGTCACTGAGGTTTGGGCATGGGGGTCCCCTTAACAACAGCTCATTATAGGCTGCTTGCACAAAAGACAAAAACCCCATGAGATATATAAAACTGAAAGTCCAATTGGAGGAAGGAAGAAAAATCTGCAGAGAAGATATATCCAGAGAGCTTCAATTATGACCCAATTTGTCTCAAGTTCTAAAGCATCAACTATGTGGATGATTATGTACTTGAACCTGAACTATGACAATCTTTATTGGTTCTGCCTCTATTTGGGAGTCCTTTGGGCATGAAAAAGGACAAATAGAATTATAAAGTCTTAGTCACCCAAGGGTCATTAGGGACAAATCATTGACCCAACCCCTTCATATGCTGGCTAGGGAAAACAATGATGTAGTGGTTTGCTCAAGAACACAAAGAACTAGGACCCAAGACTCCTGGAACCCAGCTCTTCCTCCCACGTTCCTCCTCCCTCCTACTTTTCACAGGAAGCCTTTGCAGCATGCAGGCTGAGCCGTGATTTGCCAGGAGTGACAGTAGTGCATTACTGGAAGAATGAAGGGTACACCAGAGATCATATTCAGGGCTGTGGCAAACAAGGAAGTCTTCAGCCAAGACTTTCCTTCTACATTTTGCTGGCTTTTCCTTCAGGCTTCTGTGTCTAAAGGATGCTCCAGGTTTTCCAAACTCTAGCCTGCCAATCTGGAACTACAGATAAGTGCTCCAGGTTCTTTTAAGAAAGAGAATTTTTCTTTGATTTGTTAAGATATAGCATTCCTCTGTACACTCTACTGAATCAAATGAATCATCAGAATGACACAGACAATGATATGCCCTGGTTTCTGAGGAAGTGAGCCTGCTTTCCTCCAAAGGCAGCTTAGCTCTTCTCACTAAGTTAGGTGAAGGTCAGAGATCCCATAGGTGAAGGTCAGAGATCCCAGAGTGATGGAGTCTAAGTTCAGCTTCACAGGTAGCTGGCAACCGGGCTGGAGGGTAGACACAGACCTTCAATTTATAAATGAGGGAGAAGGACTATAGTTAGCAGGGAAAAAGAATTTTCCCACTGGTCCAGGTGTTACCTCCACATGGATATGCAGAAAAATGTTCCCTAAATAAAATATTCTGCAATAAGCTAGTTTGGCTACCGACAATTTCCCCTATTGACACACTGGATTTATTTCTTTAAGTAAACAGTTAAACCTGCTGTGGATTCCTGTGAGTCACACACCATCTTCGCTGCCAACCCCAACCAGGACTTAGAATTAGCCATTGCTAGGAAACCGCAAATCCCAACTCAATCCTTTTACTCAAGCTTGACTCCTTTCACTGGCTGGATGTCATTAATTTGAGAGCAAATTATTAGAAACCTGGAAAACAGTTCTGAAATGCCTGCAGATTTATGATGAAGTCATTTCACAAAAGGTCACAGGCAACCCTGCTATAATTAAATCTTTCATTAATTTTTAAAATACACAATAACTTACAAATGCATCATAAATTAACCAGATGACCTTGAAGAAATTATTTAGAGCACTGCTTCATCAGAAGCCACTATCTAGCAATTTCCTGAATTTTTATTTTATGAGTGGGGTTTGTCTATTTTCCATTCTTGTTTTTGATTGGGTTCCAGTAGCCTATTTATTTGAAATGATTTAGTATTAATTTACTCAGGGCATTAGTTAGCACTGAAAAGTGATGGTGGGTAGTTAAGACTCTCCCTTCCTTCAGGTCACAACCTCAAAAGTAGAGTGTGACCTACAAAATCACCAAAATATAATTAAATGCAGCTCCTTTCATTATCCAGGAGATACTTTTTTCTCATATGTATATTTTGATAAATTATTTCCCTTTTCTCATTATCAAAAATTAGAAAACTATAAAAAATGTATAGATGAGAAAATAAAGGACCCATTGGAGGTAACCACTCTTAATAATCTGTAATGTTCCTTTCAATTCATTCACAGTGTTGTTTTTTCTCAAACTAAGATACAAGTAATAATGAGAAACCACAGCCAGGGTCAGGATTGCTGAAAGTTAGAGGTATCCGGAGGTTTATAGCAATCTCTCCTCTCTTCTCCTCTCCTCTCCCTCCCTATCTCATGTGTGCCCACATCACCACTACCACCATTAAAAGCTCACAATCAGATTATACAACAGATTCCATAGCATTAGACCTGAAATAAACCTCATACAAAACTGTTCTTTCTTCTGTAGGGTGTGGAAGAGGCTTTAGAACATAAACTTCCTATCAGAAGAGCCTTTGACTACCTTGTATATGTCTTAGACCAGCTCCTGGAACTCTTAGAACAGTGCCTATCTTGTAGTGAGAATGCAATGCATCCTGTTGAATAAAGATCTAATAAGTTCTTGTAATAGAGGCTTGATACATGTGGTTCCCTGAGTCCTTTTCTAAATATCTAGTTCTCTGTGGAAGGCCCAGGCTCCCCAAGCCTTCTCCTGCTTCCTGCCCCATAAGCCTTCCTCTCTACTTCCACGGAGTAAGCTCCTGAGGACCTATTTCAAATCAAAGCGGAAAGAGCAGTGTTCTGAGAAGGCCAGCCATCAGCAGCCCGCAGTTGTTGGTCTCCAGAAATTTAGGCCACATCCTTGGCTACTGGTGTGTGTCCATGCCACCTGATTGTTTTCCCATTAGGGTGTAGATGGGCTTAGCACTAAAGGAGGTCAGCAGCTGCCTCAGAATTACACTGAGTGAAAGTGAGACAGGAACTAGACCTTAATAGAAATAGGCAGGGGATCAGCAGCAAGGGATCCTGCACACAGAGCCTGTATTAGCTGCATGATGCTCCGATCTGTGAGATGGCAGACAGAGGCAGGGATTAGCAGGCTTGAAAGTAAGTCCTGGAAGAGGCAGAGGGTAGAGGGGAAATTGAGAAAGAAACTGAAGGTTTAGCATTGGAACCGACAAGGCAAAGGGAAGAGAGCTGATTTTTTACAAGTATTTAAGACTCTTTCTGTGTCCAAACAACATTGATTCCTTTCTCAAATCTTAGTTTTGACATTTTAAAGTTTTTTTTTTAAATTTTTTCAACGTTTTTTATTTATTTTTGGGACAGAGAGAGACAGAGCATGAACGGGGGAGGGGCAGAGAGAGAGGGAGACACAGAATCGGAAACAGGCTCCAGGCTCTGAGCCATCAGCCCAGAGCCTGACGCGGGGCTCGAACCCACGGACCGCCTGATCGTGACCTGGCTGAAGTCGGACGCTCAACCGACTGCGCCACCCAGGCGCCCCCGACATTTTAAAGTTTTAACATTTGAAATTTTGAGTTTAAAATTTGGAATTTTAAAGTCTGTATCAGTGGGTTAGAAACCAGTCATCTGTGGACCTGTGAAAGATGAGTCAGGAGTTGGTGGATGAAGGGGGACCTAAGAGATGCAAACAAGGAGATGATGGATGTTCAAGACAAGAGGGACTACATGGGAATAGAAAGAGCTGGAAGAAAGGAGAAGGAGTGCCACCTGGTTTTCCCATGGCATTATATTTCTCAGCCTCCAACTTTGTGTCAAATTCTGAACCAAGAGATAAAAAGAATCCTAAAGAGAATAAAATTCAACCCCTACCCTTAAATATTTGCCAGTCAGTCCAATGGTATCATTCAATCCCTATGTGTCTGATGAGTACCAGTCGTGCACAAGCCTCCATGTGCACGGCTCTGGGAGATGATGAATAAGACAGTTGTAAACTCTATGACTCTGATGGACTAAAAAATCCCTCACACTCCCACCACCAAAATGACCAATACGTAAAACAATTAGAAAACCGTGCAAAAGTAAAGATGATGATAACAATACGCCATGACCCAGCAATTCCACTTGTAGGTCTGTAGCTCTGAGACTTCTATCTAGGCACTTGGAGGCATGCACAGAGATACAAGAATACTGTTTGAAATAGTGTAAAAAACTGTTTGAAATAAGCTAAAGGTCCACTGATAGGAGAATGGAGACATAAGCAGCACATATTCATATCATGACAGAATGCCATACAACATTAAAAGTGTCTGGACCAGATGGATATGCCCCAAGATAGATAATATTGAGTGACAGACTCATGTAGGAGAATGATAGCATTTAGATAAATTACGCACCTTAAAAACAAATAAAGCAATACTACATATATGTTTGTGGATAATTAAATATGTACTAAATGTGTCAACACGCACTGCAAGGATATATATCAAATTAATGGCAGTCACTGATCTGTGGAGGAAATAAAAAAAACAGGGTCTGAAAATGGGCAATAATGAGAAGACAAACTCTACTGGGATGCCCTGTACATTGATTAAAACAAATCTGAAGCCAGAGTCATAGTGTGTTAACATAATATTAATTCCAAGGGGTTGGTACACAGGTGCTTATGAGATTATTCTTTGCATTACTGCATTTTTGAAACTTTCAAGGAGAACTTCAAGAAACAACACAGGTATGAAATTGTGGATGTAGAATCTATATTGGAAATCACAAATGGAAACTCTTACAGGAGCCAGAACGGCAGCTTGAATGGACCATGAGTGAGCTGAAGAATTGGAGCAGACACATGTACATCAGGAGACAGGTGGGGCAGGAAATAGCATGTCCAGTCCAAAGGGCAGCTGTCATACAGCTCTAGAAAACTTCTGGACTACGAGCATTCAGGTTCAATGCTGCCAGATGTTTCCAACTTTGCAAATTTTGACTCCATTAAAAATAGTGCAGACTGGGGCGCCTGGGTGGCGCAGTCGGTTGAGCGTCCGACTTCAGCCAGGTCACGATCTCGCGGTCCGTGAGTTCGAGCCCCGCGTCGGGCTCTGGGCTGATGGCTCAGAGCCTGGAGCCTGTTTCCGATTCTGTGTCTCTGTCTCTCTCTGCCCCTCCCCCGTTCATGCTCTGTCTCTCTCTGTCCCAAAAATAAATAAACGTTGAAAAAAAAAATAGTGCAGACCACACTAAATACACCTGTGTGCCAAACCCTGCACCTTAAGAAAGGAAATTCAATGAAAGGGAACGAGTAAGAGCTGAAGGAGCTGAGGAGGGCTTCCTGAAAGAGATGAGCTGCCTATGTGGGTAGAATAAGAAATGAGGAAACTTCTAAGTCATTCCAAATGATTTGCCTATTCAATATTTCATAAAGGAGCGCAATAGAGAGAGAGTTTGTGGGAAGGGGAGGTTTGTAGAAACTGTGTCAAAGATTCACACTAGGTTTGTAACAAGCCACAGTAAATTAAGCTCCATGTGCCCTGTCCTTCAGAGTCAACCAACTACAACCTGTGGGATAAATCTGGCCTGCTATCTATTCTGGAAGGTCTACAAGCTAACAACAGTTTTTAAATGTTAGGGGAAGAAAAGCAAATGAATAATGGTATTTTATGAGATGTAACAATTGCATGAAATTCAAATTTCAGTGCCTATGAGTGAAGGTTTATTGGAATACACTGAGGCCCATTCATCTGCATATTGTGAACGGCTCTGGCTGCTTTCACACTAGATTGGGGATCAAGTAATTGCATCGAAGACCCTGTGGCCAGCAAAGTCTAAGATCATTAGGGAAAATCTTTGTGGACCCCTATCTGGTTGGCCAAAGTTCTTCCCTGCAAGTGACTCACATCTTGTTCATTAGACTAGAGAGATTACAAACATCTCTAACGTTCCTCTGTGGAGCTTATTTCCACTTAATTCTCACATCCATGTCAGGAAACCCAAACTCAGAGGGAGAGCAGATAAGGCTTCCAAGGTCACATGGATGCTAAGTGGAAACCTGAGCCCTGTCCCTGGAGTGTGGAGCTCTAAAACCCATGCTCTTGGCCATCACCCCATCACACACCGTCGTTTTTTGGTCAAAATAAATCTTTTCCTTCCAGGCTATTGCCAGCCTCCCGTACATCCCAGTATCACCTAAAACCCCCTACAATCGGCATACATTCTGCTTCTGTGTTCCTTGGCACAAGGAGGAGTGTGCTTCTGAAATGATGGACGTCTGTTGACAACCTGAAGAATGTGAGCCCGGCAGCCAGCCTTAGAGGCAGTGACTTCAGAGTTCCACTGGATTTACCGATTACTCGAATGACTTACTTTGGGCAAAGTAAAATCGGGTTCTTCCAGCAAATAGCAGAGAACTGAAAAACAGATCAATGGAAGCAGCACTGGTTCATTTCCAACGACTTTATCAGATGCAGTTACCAGAGGCTAAACAATGCATTTATGCTCAGGGTTGGGTCTCTGCATGGCACTAAGGCTATATTTAAGGGCATGTTCCCTGCTAAGCATGTGGTCACAGTCTCGTGAGTGGAAAGAAGGTCTTCATTTTTTTTAACCTCTGCAGTTTTGGGGTTTGTATAATTTTCTAGGTAAAATGTTCTTTCTCCCCCTTCACTATGGCTATTAGTTCCGCTAGTGGAACAATGGATCTGAGATTTATGCCAATTAGAATTGGATTTATACAAGGAGTCAGTGAGGCAATTGGCCCTAGACAATTTGCTGCAAGTATCTCTACCTCTCACTGTCCCCTCTGCAGGACAGGCATGGTCTACTGCTCCATGTTTGCTCATAATGCTCCCTGTCTCCTTCTTGTCTGCAGAGTCACAAAACCTTTTCCAGCTATTCTATCTTCAATCTCTTCTTTGATGTCTCATAGCAACTACAATTTGCCCCATACCTTCCAATGTAATCCTTCTCCAGTTCTAGCACATGTTCACCATATCTTTTCAAACAGGTTGTGTTTGAATGGGTCTTCTGTGACTTGGTGCCTGGAGGACAGTGGCCATCCATCAATACTTAGTGAATAGCTAGCATCCTGTCACTCTTGTTCCCACACACCACGGTCCTTTATTGAACAAACCTTGGAGACTTCTACTACCTTTCCTCAAATTTCAGCTCTTAGCCTGACATTTGAAATTCACAGTCCTTGCTCTCAATTTGCCTCCTACTGAACTTGTGAGGTGAGCAGTGAATTTCTCTGAGCCTCAGTGTCCTCATCTGCTGAGTGATGACAATCTGATCTACACAGCAGGGTTGTTGGGAGAAATCTATAAAATCCAATTTGAGAAAGTGCTCAGGTACCTGACAAAAAAGAAGGTGTTGAACAGACACAGACGGGTAAGAAGGTACTTCTTACGCCTGGCAAGAAGCATCCACTTTCTTCCAGGGAAGCAGGACTTTCCTTTTGGTTTATTTTTTTTTCCCCTGAGAGACTATCAGGTTCTTCCTTGCTCTTGTTAAAGATCAGCTAAATCACAGCCAATGGGCTCAAATATTTTATATCAAGAAAGAATTTCACATGTAGCTTTGAGAATGTAGGAAAGCAATGTTTCTCCATTTGATTCAACATCTGAGTCAAGCAAAAAAGAGTTCTCCTTAACGTGCTAATCTGGGGGCAAATACTACACCAAAGAGGCCCGAGTACTCCAGCAGCTGCAAGCAACTCATCCCATCAGGTAGAGAGCCACTGTCTGAGGTGGCAGTAGGCCCTCTGCTTGTCAATCATCCAGTCCCGTTCTCAGCCTTAAGTAATAAGAATGGTCACATTTCACAATGAATTAGGCTAGACTAGATGGTTCCTGTCAAGGTTACCAGGGAGATGCCGAAATAATAACATTTGAAAAGACGGTGGGAAAAAAGAGCAATGAAAGTAAGTAAACCCCATGCCTGCAAGCTGGGGACTGTCTCTCCCACACGAATTCCCTGTAGAGCTCATGTTCGAAGGTACCATGCTCCCCAAGCACTGGCCTTCGGGAGAAGTGGTAGCCGGGCAGACTCTTGTGAATGGTTGAGGAAATTCGGAATCACCCCCTTTTGGTTCTCGTTCTCCAGCTGCCTCTTGGTGGCCACACATCATTCCATCCCTTGTGTCATCATACTCCATACACACCTCTGCACACAGAATGCTGATTCCTACTCAACTCCCAGACCCTCATTACTTGCAACTAGTGGATTCTGATCATAGCACTTCAGAGTCCAGATAAGTCACTACAATCACAATAGTGGTGAGATTATTGGGGACCATAAAATGCATTTGTTAATTCATTCATTTATTCATTTAATCACTGACATATACACCATCATATCCTAAACACTGGTAAACATATAGCACTCAAAGAACAACATACACAAAGATCCTCCCTCACAGAACTTAAAGTCATATGTGTGTGTTTACACACACACACACAGGTGTCTGTGGATCAAGGGCAGATGAAGGTGGAGGAGGAAGCTACTGAAAAACAATGCCATTTTCATTAATATTTATTGTCCAAAGCATGGTGAAGGAAAACTACATAGGGCTAAGACAGCATGTGGCATGAGGGTCCTCAATGTGATCTGGTGGGCTAAAGAATGTGCCAGAAGAGCTGATACTTAAGCTGAGACCTGAAAGATATCCAGAAGTTTGGTTGTTCAAGTTCAGAAGGCAAGCACATTCCAGACAGATATACAAAAACCCAGGGGCAGGAAGGCACCAATGGATCAGAGAAAAGTAGTCAGTGTTGGGGACAGAAATGAGATCCCAGACGTGTGATCAAGTATAGACATTTATAGACTATTCAATGACTTAATCCTAAAGGCAATAGAGAGACTTCCATGGGCTTCGAGAAGAGGAATGGCATTACCATATTTTCAAATTCAAGAACATCACTCTGGATACAGGTCAAATTCTTAAACATAATTAAAGACCCTTCAAAATATCAATCCCTTGAGACCCAGCCATGTGCTCTTTTGTGGCACTTTGCTTTGTTTGGTTCTTTGTCTTGAAATCAGTCATTGTTTCAACAAATAATTACTGACCTTCTACAATGTGGCAATTCCTCTTTCAGGAGGAGTACTGAGGTTACAGTACTCAATAAAACTGAAAAAAATCTGTGCTTTCCTTGAGCTTATATTCCATTACTTATTAATTGGTTCTCCACTGGTGAACTGCTATGAAATTTCAAGACCAACTCAATCATCACTTTTTTTTTGTATGTGTGAAGTTTTCACTTCCTTTTACTCATATCCTGGTTATACAACCAGGGTTCTTTGATGATTGGTATATCTCCTTCCCCAAACACATTGGTGTGAGTGTTCTTTGAAGGTAAAAAGAATTGTATTTACCTCTTTAATACCCTCTAAGAGAGTCTGAAACATATTAGAAGCTCATTACACAATTTTCAATTATAAGCTGTGTATTATTCAGAGCTCTCCAGAGAAACAGAACCAATAAGTTATACATATACAGTTGACCCTTACCCTTGAATAATGCAGGGGGGGTTAGGGGCATCAAACCTCTGCAGAGTTAGAAATCTGTGTATTACTTTTGGCTCCCCCCAAAAACTTAATTTTTAATAGCCAAATGTTGACTGGAAGTCTTACTGATAACATAGTCACTTAGTACATATTGTGTATGTTATATGTATCACATAATGTATTCTTACAATAAAGTCAGCTAGAGAAAAGAAAATCACAAGGAAGAGAAAAAATACATTTATAGTACTGTACTGTATTCATTGAAAAAAAAATCCACATATATGTAGACCAGTGCAGTTCAAACCTATTGTTCAAGGGTCAGCTGTATATGTGTGTATATACATACATACAGAGAGAGAGACAGAGAGACAGAGAGACAGAGAGACAGAGAGAGAGAGAGAGAGAGAGAGAGAGAGAGAGAAAGAGAGAAAGAGATTTACTTACTATAAGGAACTGGCTTACACAATTATGGAGGTTGACAAGTCCCAAGATCTGTAGGGTGAGTCAGCAAGCTGGAAACCCAAGAGAGCTGATAGAGTAGTTCAGGCTCAAAACCCAAGTGGATTTTTTAGTTGAAGTTCAAGGACAGAAAAAGCCATGTCCCTCAGTTCAAAGGCAGCCAGCCACTCAAGAGGAATTCTCTCTTGCTCAGGGAAAACTCAGCCTTTTTGTTCCATTCAGACTTTTAACTGACCGGATAAGCCCCACAAACATTAGGGAGGGCAGTCTGCTTTATGATTGAAATATTAATCTTACCCAAACACATCCTCACAGAAATATGTGCAACCAAATATCTAGGCACCCAGAGGCCCCAGTCAAGCTGACACAAAATTAACCACTGTATCCTGATAAATATTTACATCCTCTAAATGAAGGTAGCAAGATAAAGTGATATAACCTCAGTGAGAATGAGCTAGCCTTTCTTTCTCCCTGACCAAAGCTGAGCTACAGAGTTAGGGTTAAGCACGAGGAGAAAAATCCAGAATTCAAACAGCCTACATCATTAGTAAGTTTTTGGTTAAATGACAAGAGGAAGCATGTTTATCCCCAAATGGACTCCCTGCCCTCACAGTGCTTAGGGAGTATATCAATTTTTTTGAGCTCCTGCTTCCCTCCATGTCCTTGTCATTCCATGAGGGGAAAGCACTGGTTAGCCAATTGGGCCACCTGGGTTTAAAGTCCTTTTCAAATCTGAGGGAGAGACAAAAATTGCCTCTTGGCAATCCTTCCAGGGCTCACACTTGTGGCTGTCTGAAGAACCCTGACAAAAACTCGATTATTTTCATACTAGAGAAACTCTGAATTTGATGAAAAGTTAAAAACAGGAAGCCTGAATTGTTCATACTTGGTTGGACAACTGCTTCCAAACGCATCTTAATTTCATGAAAATACCTGTCTGTCCCAAATCCCATGTAAGGGAATGATGCCCTCCCCTAGTTCCTGCTACTTACTAGCATTTAAAGTATCTTGATAAAGAAGGTAGAAGGGGCAGAAGCTGTGACCACTCTTGCGGAGTCTTGGTGGGGAGGAAAGAAAAATAGGAGTGCTATCTCGTCTTCGGTAAATGGTTTGGCCCTGAGGTCAATCTCCTTCGTATCCATGTGATGAGCTAAGCTCTATCTGAAGCTGAGAAAAAAATTATTACCATGTAAGATTAGATGAACACAGAATTTAAAATGTAGCCTTAAACTTGCTGGGGAATGCCAGGTCATGTAGAGACTGGTGTATATATGATATCGTTCAAAGCAATGCCCACGATAAGCATGCAATGCATTCAAAGAGGGCTCATACAAGAAAATGCAGGATCAATCACATTATGGGATGAGAGGAAAACAAAATAAAAAGGGGACTGGTATCTATCTTTGGTACAAAAGCAGGAAACACCTGACTTTAGGACCATGTATACCTTCACTGCCCAAGTTCTAGGACTATGTCAGGTTTGACTATGAAATGCAGCCATATCTGGCTTGATAAATTCAAGCAGAATCTACAACCTTCTTGAATGCACACTTGCCTTATGGAATTTAGAATTCAATACTTTAAATCCTTGATGGACATGTAAAGTCCCAGAAAAGAGGAAGGTTTTCTTTCTATAGCTAGTGATTAAGTGAAGGATAGGAAATAATTTGGAAAAGTTAGTTCATGTCAAAGATCTTCATGAAAAAAAGATGATGGTATTCCCAGTATCCCATATGCTTCCCAGAATTCACAAGAAAACATTTTAATCTCTTGGCAGAGTATTCTGGGTAAAATGACAGAGTCATTTGTATGTCACATTTATTTAATGTACAATCAGGTAAACTTTATGAAGACAGGAATTTCTCTGATTTGTTCATCTAGAACAGTATCTACCACATAGGCACCAACGATGTTTTTTTTTTTTTTTAATGTTTATTTATTTTTGAGACAGAGAGAGACAGAGCATGAACGGGGGAGGGGCAGAGAGAGAGGGAGACACAGAATTGGAAACAGGCTCCAGGCTCCGAGCCATCAGCCCAGAGCCCGACGCGGGGCTCGAACTCACGGACCGCGAGATCGCAACCTGGCTGAAGTCGGACGCTTAACCGACTGCGCCACCCAGGCGCCCCCACCAACGATGTTTTTAACTTCTATTACTATTATTTTTTTTTTTTACAGTGTAACTACAAAGGTCATACCAGGCCCCCAGATCCTTGAGATTTCTCTCTACTTGTATCTGTTACCTATCTCTCTATATATACATACATGTATAGGTAAATGTGTATGTGTATGCATCTGTATTTATATACACTTGCATATACATATTTATGATAGATGTATATATATAGATTTACTAAATCATTTGCATCTTAGAAATACAACTTATATTATGATGCTTCCTTTGAACATCCAGAACTTATACTTCCACCATACATTATTGCTGCATATGCAACAAATGGTGAAGCTTTAGACTCTAAGCATCAATAATATACTGTATCTTAAATACTGTGTGTGCTTGTACAGCTACACTTGAATACAGAATTGTTAACTTTTAATAAAGTGATTTCTCAGCTTAGCAACAGAGTCTGTTTGTTTAGAAACTTTCATTAGAAATTTGGACAGTGAGACAGTTCTGTTTAGGGTGTATTTTAAGAAAATGGGAAGAAATTCCTGGACAAAACTCAGATTACAACCTTACATCCTGAGCAACAAACTCTGCAGGAAATCCTTGCTCATCTTTTATGACAGAACTGTCCAGAGAAGTCTTACCATAGCACAGGTTCGCATCTACAGACATCAGTTAGTAACATAACATACCCCATGGAGAATCAGAGCAGCTCTTCATAGGGTTTGACATCGTATCTTTCAGTTTTCAACCACAGAGCCCCAGGATCCAACCCAGCACCTAAGACATAGCAGAAGCTCCAAAATGAGCACTGAGTCTTTAAAAGACACAGTTCACCGCCCTTGGAGTTAAGAGATAATATTTTCCTGGCAATTTGGGAAATTTGGAGAGAATTAAAGAGAATTTAAAATCACTCTTTGTTGCACTTGTCCAAAACATTTTAAAGGTATTCTTGTGGAACCATTCAGATTTTCTATTATACACCTTTTTTTTCCCCCAGTAATGAGGATACTGGAAATCCTAGACTGTTTCTGTATACAAGTCCTGTAGACATGACACCCTTACAGGGCTTCTGCTAAATTTGCTAAAAAGGCAAAGAGTTTTAGGATTTCAACATTTTTAAAAGAAGCAGGAGTGATTCAGTCTTAAAATGAAGAAATGAAGATATAGTGTGGTTAGCTACCAGACAGGTAATCCACAGCCACAGGATTCTACAGAATTCTAACTTGGGTGCCCTAAACCTGGGATCAGGTTTTGTCCATTTATTATATTTGTTTGTTTTCCCCCACTTATGCACCATTTCTTCTGTCATTTTTTGTCAGTTTTTTTCTGTCACTCTGAAAGCCCAGTGTGCGTGTGCATGCTGGTCAACACTTTGGGTGTGAGAATGGAAGTAGAGGGGTGGAACATGGCAGAGGAGTCAAGTTGGTGGCCAGTTTATGACCTCTGATCACAACCGCATAGCTGTAGTTAAGAACGATTTTTTAAATGATACCCTGGGAAAAAGACATGGAACTAGCCATTTGCTCCTGTATCTGCCTTCCCTTCAAAGCCGGTTAAGGAATACTGGAAGAGACTGATTCAAACCATAAAGACATTTGTAACGCAAAGTTTCAAAGAACAGCAGTGTTCCCTAGAGGAGGAAGACCAGACTCTTCTCCCAAACCAGCAGAGAAGCATTCTGGGAGCCCTTCTATGCCAACTCCACGACACGGCAGATTCCCCCTAATCTTACCCAGAAGACTCCCTCAATTCCATTCAGTGATAATTAAGGCATAGAGTGTTCTAGTCACTTGAAAGTGAAGGAGGCGAGGGTGGTATTGGCTGGTAGAAGGTTACCGTAACTATCTTCCCATATCCCTCACGTACACACATGCACACAAACGCACATAGGTGATCAACTTTTTAGGAATTAAAATTATATAGAGTTTTAAAAAATCGTAGCAACTTACTATTTTCTTTAACATTCAGAAAATATTTCAGGAATTGTTAAAGCCTTAAGATGATCTATTCTCAATGTAAAGGGATATACAAAAACGTTCACAGCAAATTAACTTGAAGTAGAACAACAACTCCGTGGTGTGTGTGTGTGCGTGCGCGTGCGTGTGCATGTGCGCACGTGTGCACGCGTGCCACAGGCTCCAGGAGTACTTGAAATATTCTCTTATTTCAGTATGTGGGCTATTTTGTTTGCTCTGTCCCTGTGCCTCGCCCCCTACTGGACAGTTTTGGAAAGAAAACATGTCTAAAGACTGAAGTTTTCCATTTGCTTGGATTTTGGACACATGGAAATTTACAATATCTTAAATTCTGTTAGAAATCTTAACTGCTCAATTAGAAGCCTAACTTCTCAGACGCTGTCAGTAGCCTTCCCAATCAGTTGGTATAAGGTTGCATATTTCCATTTTACAGATGAGGAAACTATGGACCAGATTGAAATGCTTTGGTGTTGGATTCCCTGGGAAAACCCATGGCCTCAGTGGAAACAGAACCCAGTTCTTGAACTCCTTTCGGCTACAGCAAAACAAGTACTCACGTCATGATTTGGGTCTCCACTCCCGCCTCCACCAGAGCCCCGTCAACAAAGAGAGGAACCGAAGTGAAACCATACTTGTCCCAGGAGTGGCCCTCGTCAAAACTCACCCTGGGTTGGAAACAAGTACATGGAAGAGACAGCTGAAAATAAAACCATACTCTTTTGCAACAATTTTTCAGGTTATTAAATTCTCCTCTGTATCTCACTTTCTGGCAGTTTGAATTATCAATAGGCATTAATCTTCAGCATCTCCCTATATTATTATGAGATTTGATCAAAACTGTAATTCCTGTCCCAGGCAGAGATAGCACCAGACTGCAGAAATATTTCAACATATTAGAATCAAAACACACACACACACACACACACACACACACACACACACACACACCGACACCACCAACCAACCCAAGCAGGAGGACTTAGTGGATGGAGTGTAACGTTTCAAGTACTCAGAATAGAACTGAGGTTCAATTTACAGCACAATCAATTCAGTCCCTGGAGTTTCTGACACAGATAAATTGAGTAGTGCGGGGTGTAGCCTATGGGAGGGGAGGTGTGTGTCTTTCAGATCAAACCTTAAGAAAAGCAATTTCCTATTTGTTCAGAATGAACGTTAGGATCATTTTCCCTCCCCAGTGCCACTTTAAGGAGCTGTTAGAGATGAGTGCTGAGTGTCAAAGACATTCTAGACAATACTATCCCATCTTTTGTCCAGTGCTAAGAGAAAGGTCTGGCCCTTTGTGGACACAGCACCTGAAACTCTTTAAAGAGAAGGTTACTAGTGGAGGAGACTGGGGCAATTCTGCGTGCTTGCTTCTTTTCCTTTCTTGATATTGTCAAGTACCTGACCCTCCTTCTTCCCCAAAGCAGCTTTATTTGCTTTATTCCCTGTGCTCCCTCCTCCTGGCCATATTAATTCTTAATTCTTCCCTGACTCCATAACTCAGGATTCTCTGAGTTCAACTATAGGAACTCTTCAGGCTTTTCCTCTCATAGTGCTGAGTGATAACTTCTTAATGGATCTTAAATCCACCAGTTCAAAACGATAATCTTCAGAGTTCAGGGGTCATGTATGTCTTGTTAATTGAATGCTTTCCTAACACCACCCACACATCTTTATTATAAGATTTCTTACATGATATTACATATACATTTAGATAAATACGTGTCTGATTTTTCCACTGAACTGTGAGCTTTTTGAGGTCAAAGTCCATATTATTCATTTTTGCATTCTTAGCACCTAGCAGAAAAACAGGCACCTAGTTGGCACTATATAAATGTTAAATGAATAAATTAATGAAAGAAATAAAGAATGATTAATGGCACTCTTCCAATCCATCCACTTTTTTCAAGCATGATTTATCTTGGCATTCATGTACTGGCTGCAGGAATCTCTCCATTACTGGTCAACCTACTCAGCCTGTTCTCTACATATCTACTTCTTTGTCTCTCTCAGACTCTCTGTCTCTGTCTCTTTCTCTTTGTCTTGTCCTTTCTTAACCAATTTCTGAATTTATGATACACCTAAGTCTATATTCACACAAAAAACGAAAAGCAGACAGTCCAAACTCAAGTTTTTATGAGTTCACAAATTGTGTCTGTCTTGACTTTTCTAAAATATTGAGTTATTTTTGACATGTAAAAATTATATACATTTAAAGTGTGCCATGTGATATTTTGATATATGTATATATTATGAAAAGATTACCACAATCAGGCTGGTTTCCAGGGGTAGTGGTGAGGAGGCAGGAGGGAGAAACGAGATGTTGCTCAATGGGTTCAAAGTCTCAGTTATGCAAGATAAATGAGTTCTGGCGATCTAACATGTAACATGATGATGATAGTTAACAATACTGCCTTGGGGCGCCTGGGTGGCTCAGTCATTTCAGCGTCTGACTTCTGCTCAGGTCATGATCTCATGGTTATGATTCGTGAGTTTGAGCCCCATGTCAGGCTCTGTGCTGATGGCTCAGAGCCTGGAGCCTGCTTCAGATTCTGTCTCCCTCTCTCTCTGCCCCTCCCCCACTCACACTCCGTCTCCCAAAAATAAATAAACGTTAAAAAAAAAATCCAAAAAACAAAAAAACAATACCTCCTTAACTTTTAAGAATTTGGTCATTTCAGACTTTTTTTTTTTTTAAATAGGCTGAAAGCTACATAATCATCCAAGCTGACCTAGAGAAAGTTGGGTAGATATGAACTGCTTTTCTTAAAAATGAGTTTCTTATTTCGAAGGTGAAGATGAAAGCACAATTGGCAATGAACTTCATACCTTTCTTGCCATTGACCTGCTCAGTTCCTAAAATAATCATAGTTGTTTTCGAGTATGTCCTGGCCACTAACTAGTTAACTAGGCAATAGCTCTAGGAGATAAGTAAGCATTTCTTTAGTTATTTGTTTGGGTGACTTTGGATAAACTGGGTTTTATACTGATAGGAAGAAGCCAAAGTGAGATGAAGGCCTCTGTCCTATCTCGTTCTCTGAATTTCCTTACCAGTGAAGATCACTTATTAACACTAGCAGAGAAAATAATGGTGGGTGCTACCAATGTCCCAGGGAAGGAGGAGCCTTCCTACCACTGCCATTGAGAAGAAGGCAGAAGATAGTCATTATTACTTTGTACAGTGGATGAGACACCACAGAGTAGACACGGAGGGACCATCATAGCCTTCTAGCTCTGAGATGGAAGTTCCAAGGAAAAGCCAAGCCCAAGATGAAAAGAAAAACTGGAAAATAAAAGGCCTGTTGTATGAACTGAGTTCATGTGGAAGGAGTAGAAGCATGGGTTAGATGGAAGAATGAGATCAGAACAAAGACTAAGAAATGCCAAAATCCACGTGGGAAAGCTAGCATATACAATAACCAAAATCCAAAGAATCCATTACAAACCATGCTTATAAACATAAGCAAGGAGACATCCCTATAGAATCAGGGTGAGGAATGGATCCCGTGATTCTCATTTATGGTCAGCCTACCACTTGGAAGGTCACGACTGTGCCATACTGGTGACTTTATGAGATCAGGAACCTCTAACACTTGAATATTGTGAACTGAGGTAATTATTAAAAACAAAACAAAACAAAACAAAACTCCTGAACAAACTCCGAAAAATAGGACATTAGAAAATTTAATCTCTTGGGTATCAGAAATTTGGGTCTGGATGGCCTACCATTTATGTGAGTTATTCTTTTTTGATTACAGGGAGGTTTTTTAATGTTTTGAAGTAACTATAGTGAATGGTATCCCCAAGGGATGCACCTTCTTTTCCCTACTCTGTTCAATAACTCATTAATGGCCCAGACAAAGGAATTGGGAATTCTTTATTAGATCCACAGGTGAAACTGAAAATTGTTAGGGTCTCCAATACTTAGATAGGTGTAAAGTTCCAACTGACCTCTAAATAATGGCAAGACAAGAATACAAAATCAAAATAAAATACACTTCCTTTATAAATATATATGATGCTTAACTGTACCTGGTCTGGCAGTGGCCTCTGTTTAAAGGATCTAGGGGTGAACGAGAAAGGCAAGGCCCTAGTGTAAGTGGAACTTACATTCTAATTTGAGGACACAAACAATATTCAGACAAATGGATTAAAAATATGAGTTATAAAAAATATGAGTTACAAATAGGTGTCATGAAGACAATTAAAACAAAGTGATGTGGTAGAGAGTGACCACAACAGCTACTTTGTATTGAAAGTTTAAGAAAGTCCTCTTTGAAGAGGTTGTATTTCAACTGAGGTCTGAATGATAATAAGGAAGAAGCTGATTAGACCCTGGTAAGAGCCATTCCAGAGGTAAGACCTAGTGTGAAAGGAAGTTGCTTTCACAAGGGAGAACAGAAAGATTGCCAATGGCTGTAGATCAGTGGGAAAGTAGATTATAGAAGGAAAACGGAGTCAGAAAACAAGACCAGACAGACCATGAAGGACCTTGTTTCCATCTGCAAGGAGAGAGATATAATTTGCTTTAAATTTAAAACATAATTTTCATTTCTTTATAGTGAATGGATTGTCAGGACTCAAAGTGGATGCAAGGAGATGAGCTGAGGGAAAGTGTAACAATTGTAAGATACCAAGTAAGAACAGGGGCCAGGACAAAGGTTATAGTAGTGGAGAAAGAGATGGAAAAGATACTTTTAGAGGTGGAGGCAATATAATGTATACAGGTTGCTTCAGCAAAGGAAATAAATTATGGACAACAGATTTTTAGGGTTAAGCTGTTGAGATGGGGAAAAGGGATGAAAAGGAGACGCAAAGCTTTTTTTGTTTGTTTTTATTTGGTCCGCATCAAGGTTTAGGTGCTTTTTGAACTTCCAGGTTGAGACATTGTCAAGGAGACTTTTGGATGGATGGATCTAAACTTCTGGGGAAGTTAATCAATGTTGGGAATGTAGATTTAGAAGTCACTTATAAGGTAGGACCAACTTAAAACAGAATGATTAGAAAAAAAAAAAAAAAGCTCCACAATCAGAGAAAGAAAAAGAAGAACTAATGGTAAGCTCAAGCTGAAAACAACTGGGGTCATTGTCAATCATACTTTCTAGAAATGATGCTATTATAAGAGGTAATCAAGCCACGGTGAGTCTATGTGAGTCTACTATGTGTTCACAGATAGCTAACATGCATAATAGAAAAAACTATCCTTCTATTAAATCCTAAATACTCTGTTTAGTTACAATCATTGTAGAGAAACTGACATTCAATGTGATTAAAGGTAAAAAAAAACCAGGTTGTTCTGAAAACAGTTTATATGAATTGAAGATAGCTTAGGGTAAAGAAGAATAGAGCTGAATTAATTATCATGTCTTTTACTTTTTTTTTTTTTAGTAAGAAAGCTTTAGTTAAACAAAACGCTATTTGTTGACTACTGAAAAGGGGCAATGTCTGTGAAAGAAATAAGTAGTTGGATGCATAAAAATATCAATTAAAAATACAGATAAAAGAGAAAATATTTCCATTCTCATAATGGTTTTAAAGAGAATAGTCAAATATTTTTGCACAATAGCTTAAGCTCCCAAGTATTTGTCTTGTTCATTTTTATAGCGCAGCCCTTAAACTAAAGCTGGATAGATAGTATATGCTCAATGAATGCAAAGTGCATAAATGCATAAAATCAGTCTTGAGATGCATATCTGATCATTTTCTAGAGCCGAGGAAGGTTAGACAAAGAGACCTCTTGAGGTCCTTTCCAGCTATATAATTCTTTAATTATGTGCAATTCTGGATCCCACTTATTCAGTATAGCTCTGGGCAGCAGAACAGGTAATGGTGGACATTAATTATAGTAGGTTCACTGCTGCTCAACCTAAAAACAATCTTTTAACAGCTAAAGACATTATACAAGATGGGGAAATCTCTGTCTTGGGTATATGTGAGTTGCTTAGCACTGTGGTATTGTGGTGAAGTAGGGTGATCCTCTGGGGTGTCCAAGAGGTGGCTACTACACTAGGTGTGAAACCAGACTACACATTCTCTAAGACCCTTCCTTATTCCAGCATCTATGACTTTATAATACTGAGATGAGAGCCACTAAAAGGAAGATATCTTCCAAGGACAACGAAGTCCTCCCCAGAGAATCAGTGTCCTCCCTTTGGTGAGGTACATTGTTCCATCTTATTTTGTCACAAACACATGAGGTGGTAACATTTTAGCCACCTGGAAGTTCTTCACAATAGCACACGTACTTTCCCTTTTCAGAGGCATGTATGGTTGGAACTGTTGTTTTCATGTGAATGTTTTTCTGAACAAAATACTAACACTCACAGCCATTTATAGAAAAACAAAGGAACAAAAAAGGCCAGGTGATGTTTCATTTCCTGTTTCCAAGAACATCCTATTGAAAGGAGACACTGACAGCTTGTCAGGGCAAGCAAACAGTAGGACCCCAATCTACCTGCAGATTAGTAGCTCTGACTATTTTGAGTTTTCATTAGAGCACTGCATTCCATAGGGCTCCATTATTCACTTTACCCTAATGCATCTATGGTATAAAGATAATGCTGGATGCAGGGCTTACCTGAAATAGCACTTAGGTTCTAATCTCTATGCATCCAAGAGTACACGGTCACAAATAGATGGGTTCATTTGTATGCTGTTTTGTCTTCATGCATATCTAGCTACCTATCATTTCAATTTATGGGAAACAGCATGCCTTATTAGCCTAGCTAAAGTTTCCTCAGCTTTTCAATTATGACTCCTATTTTCTCTGAAAGGCAATGTAGCTATTATTTAAATTTGAGAACCACTATACCCTTGTGTGAGAGTGTGTAGGCTGGTGTTGTTTTTTTCTATGTGAATATATATACATCTATGTACAAAATAATGTCAGTTTGAGGTCTACACAGAAAATGACAATGAACTGATTAGTTAACTTTTCTTCCACTTAAAATGAGCTACTTGTTTACCTTGAAAGCTGTGACTTAATTAGAAGCTACTGGTGATGAAGAAACTGCTTGTGTTTCATAAGCTTGCAGTTCATAAGCAGGAGACAAATATCAGTCAAGAATTTCATAAGGGAACACTGATGATAATGACATGGTCAAGTCCTTACAAAATACTCACTTAGCCTTTGAAAGAGAAGTGCAAAGGAGAATTCTTGAATAAGGTATTTCTTATTGTGTTCTAACACATGACCCCAATAGCTGGTATTTAACCATTGCAGAGATGATTTCAGAGACTGGCATTCATAGGTAGGCAAGCAAGTAGAAATCATGGGTGGCATCCAAGTTCAGGGAAATATTTGTAGCATTTATGACAAACAGCAGTGTCAACATCCTTTAAATGGAGAAAATGCTATCTCAAAAGTTTCATTTGAAAAATACTTTGTAACTTGGAGTAGGCAAGCAAATGGAAGGTAGTATTACCACTGTTACTGTAAGAGGAAGTTCAACGCGAATGCAACTATTTTCTCCTGAGCTTTGAAAACATTTTCTAACAAAAAAACATATTTCATGGAACAAGGGAAAACTCAAACTTTGTATTGAGGATTTTGAGAGACATGATTTTGTCCTACTTACGTATCCCTGAAATAATATTAAGAAGTTTTCCCAGCATGCATGGTTTCCCTCCAAAAATTCCCAGATAAATGCTCCTTTGGGAAGTGATCAGGTCTTGGGTGGGAAAGAACTGCAGAACAGACTGAACAGTCAGACGTAAGGATGGTAAGATGAACCAAAACCAAAACTCTCTAGTTCATGCCAAATACCCTCTCCTTTTCTGTACCCCAAAGGAAACAACACCACCAAATTCCTCTTTTCCTTAGAATAAGGAAACTGTTGTGCAAAAGGGTCTAGAAATCAACCACTAAGTAAGTACTAGGTTCCTATTATAATGGAGAAAGAGCAGGAGGGTGATGGTCAAGTGTGAGATGGGGCTATTGCCCCCCTTCTCTCAAGACTTAAGTGGAGGAAATCTGCTCAGCTATATCTGTCTGCAGGGCATTTATCAATTCTCTTATTGAGACATAAATGCAATTTTTTGATAGGGGCTAAAGATGTTGCCTTTCTTGGTGAAAAAAACAAATAAACAAATGAATGCGTTTTAAGAGTCAAGTAATCCTTTCTGAGAGTGCAAGTCCTACTTTATCCTCAGTGGAGAAACTCTTCCCTCCACAAAGAGGCAGGTCTTTGCAATAAAAGAGATTACTTACAGGTTCAACCTGGGATTTAAGCTCCAATGAGTCCTACCCACCCTAACTTACTCACATTCTTGATTCCAATCAGATATATTTTCTTAACACTCCCCAATTTTCCTGAATCCCAGGTTTTGGTAGGGGTTTCCCTTCCCTTGACTGCTTTCATCAGTCCTCTGACTCCTGGCATCTTTTTCTCAAAAATCAACTCTCCTGTCACCATCTGCATGAAGATCCCTTACACACTGGGCAGGACTCCATCCGGCACTAAGATCCCAACAACGCACCGGGCCAGCATGCTTTAGCAGGCATTGCTTGGATTTCTGGTGACATATAGACTGTCTAAGCTCCTTATCTTGACTATGATCTTCTAGAGGGCTAGGACCATGTGATAAGCCTCTGTACACTCAGTAAAGATCTGGAAAATTCAGTTAAAACAGAAGAGCATCCATAGCAGAGACCCAACCTAGTGCTGCCAGGTACTAGCTGTGTAGCCTTGAGCAAAGTATTTATTATGTCTGCATTTCAATGCTATTATAATTATGTGATAAAAAGAGTACCCACATACCTAGCGTTGTGTCAAGAACTAACTTAGTTAACTTACTAAAGGGTTTAGAATGCTGTCTGGAATGTAAGAATTCCTCAAAAAATTCTGTCATTAGTATAAGTAATTTCGGTCTTCTGATTGTACCCAAAAAGTATATAATCAGTAGTAACAGGGTGATAAACAATTACAATGGGAACCTTTACACGTTCATTCATCAGTTAGTACTTTTCCTTACAAATGGCTCCATGTATCATTTCAAAATTCAATCTCATAATCTCATAGGAAAATATAGCAGTTGGTAAAACCATTGGACTTCATGCTAACTTCAGCTCTAAGAAACTGACCATATTTGACTATTTTCACCCCCCAAAAATGGCAAGTTCATATGGTTTAACCCAATAAAAGGACAAACTGAGAGAAAACTTTTTAAGTCCTTCCAAGGTGGCTGAAGCCTAAATTTGGCACCTGGGAATCCTATGCCTCTTCCTGATTACAGTCTGATACTTCCCAGTAAAACTCTTACTTTAAAAGGGATAGTCTCCCAAAATCAAGGGTCTGGGAGTTAAGCCAGAGTCCATCCTCCAACTTGTGGTTCACCCCAACAACTGTACTCTGGATAGTACCCTCTACTCCCAAATATTCAGTCTCAAATATTCACTTTGCTGCATGTGAAGTCCGAAATCCTTTCCCTTCAGCATTTAAATGCACATGATACTTATTTATCTCCTGCCAAAAGCAAGAACAAACAGCATCAGTCGTCATCACCATCATCATCATCATCATCATCATCATCATCATCATATATTCTCACAGATCTTTGTCCTCACTGGAGGGTCTTGCATATATACACACAACCTCATTCCATAATCTACTTTACTGAGAAGAGTTATCTCCACTGTCTCCATTTTACTCCATTGCTTATCATTCATTCATTCATCACTCATTTCATTCATAAATCTATTGCAATCTATCTTTCAACCCCACTTCTCTTTTGAATCTACTCTGACAAAGTAGAGTTTGAACTCCTCTACTACTCTACATTGATTAATCCTACATTTTTTTTATTCCATAACTAATTTGGTCCAATTATAGAATTTGGTGCTATTGATCACCCCTTTCTTCAGCATCCATGAAAACATTTCTCCTGGTTTTTTTTTTTTTTGCTTTTTTTTTTCTTTTTGGCTACTTCTTCTTTGTCTGTTCCATAATTTATTTCCCATTCTGTATGTTGATATTCAACCATGTCCATATAAATCCCTGATTTCTCCTTGTTGTACCTATCCTCCTGAGCCATTGAGCCCACTGCCATGGCTTTACCTATCATCTAATGGCTAATGACTCCAAGTCTAGAGTGTCAGCCCAGACCTCTGTCCTGACCTTCAGATGAATATATCTGACAAATAATCATAATCTCTGCCTGAATATTCACAGACATCTCAAACCCAACTTATCTAGAACTGAAATTAGTATCTGCTACACGAACCTAAGTTTCTTGCAGCAATTTCTATGTCCTGTATTTTGGATTCTTAATCTTGGCTGCTTGAACCCACAGGTCCTTCCAGCTCTTTTCTGCCTTATCTGAGCACCATTTCTACCACCCTACTCTATTTATCATACCTCCCATCTAAATTATCTGGTCTACTACTGCTACCTAAGAGTTAGATGATGGAATGTATATTAAATGGATGGATGGGTGAATAAATGGATGAGGAAATGGGTAGATGGGTACAAAGTCATGCAGAAAAACTTGTCCCAACACTTTCCACTAAAAGGAAAAAAAAAAAAGCTTATTAATAGGGTAGGGAGCTGTCCTTACCACAAATGCCTGACTGGCAGAGGTGTGTGTTTCATGGCCACGAGGGCGCCACCCCAGTCTAGGAACCAGACATTGTACTCTTCATCAAAGATCTGGAACAACAACAACAACAACAACAACAATCATAGCAATGCCTCACATTTGCACAGGGCTTGTTACAAAGTCTTTCACATACATTGTTTCCTCTAGGTTCTGAGTCTTCCAACAATCCTACCAGGGAGTTTGGCAAGTACTATCATCCTCACTCAATAGATAAGGAAATGGACTTGCAGAGAACAAATAACTCTCCCTAGTTCACTGAAACGGAATTTCCAGGGATCCTTCCACTAGTACTGTGTCCAGTGTGTAGTACAGTGTGCTACAAGAAGACGAGACAACAAGATGCATGCTCAGCTAGGTAACCCAAAGGAAAATATGACTTAAAAATGTTTACCCATCTTTGCATTTTGAGTAACTTACTACTCAGTTCTCTCCTTTCTCAACTATTCAGGTTTTTGCTAATTTATAAATGGTCTGTCCCTTACAGTGTTGTTCATAAATTATCTAGGAATGTAAAGACAATTTCTCTAGACATGATGACTGAGTTATTAGACTGAGACACTGCCTCCTAGGTTTCCGTGCAAGCTGGATGAAGGCCTAAGTTTGGCCCTTGCAGATTCTGAAGGTGTATTGGAATACAGTGCTTCCAGGGATGTAGAGTTATCCATTCTTTGATTCATCCTTTTGTCCATTACTCATTTCATGCAACCATTAATTCATTCAAGCATTCAGTGATCCATTCATCCATAGGCATTTCCTAAGCATCTACTATGATGCCAGGCTCTGAGCTATGAGAACTTCAGAGGTAATCCCACACAACTCAATGCTTCTATTATATACAACTATCATATCTCCAACCTGAAACAGGAAAAAAAAAACATTTCTCTAGCAGAGAACCAACCTCCTACCATAGATCTTCTAGAGGAAACTAGAATTGGATAATCCCTCTAGCTCTTAACCACTGGTGGTGGCTCTTACAGCCTAGAAGGAGAGGTTGGGATGCTGGGTTAAGTGAGACATAGTAGAAAAAGTGAGGAGTCTAAACATATTTAAAAGGGAGAGAATAGGAGGGATGGGGTCTGCCTTAGGGAACACCATGGAGGAAAACCTAACCTCCCAACTGGTTTCCTTTCTCACATTTGTCTTTTAAGAAAATAAGAATGTCCATACTAATGGTAGTATTAATGCAAAAAGGAACTCAGGGTGATTCATTTATATATCATATATAAACATGAACTTTGGGCTTACAATGACAGCATTTTCTTTCCCGAGCTCAAAGGTAGGCTCTGTGATAATCCACATAATGGAGATGCTGGATTTAAGTGTCAGGCTGAGGAGTACAAGAAGATTCTTGCCGTGGGAAAAAGAGAAAAGTCATTATCTACACTTTCCTCTCTATCATTTTGGCCAATGCTAACAAGTGTCCTGTACAGTAATGGAGTGGAAACTGAAATACTTAGCTATTTACAAAAAGAGAAAAGAAAACCAAAGTAGTGACAACACAAGGAAGGGATGTTGCGGTGGTCACCTGGCCAGGTGAGCTATTTCTTGAGTTGGAGGGACAATGGTTTGTTTTTGGGAGTTTATATACCAGAAGAGTTGATGTTCCAGTTTCCATCCAAATTTGACACTTAAAAGAGTTTATCTTGGGGCTCCTGGGTGGTTCCGTCAGTTAAGTGTCCAACTCTTGATTTTGATTCAGGTCATGACCTCATGGTTCATGGGATCAAGCCCCATGTCAGGTCCACACTTACAGCATGGAGCCTGCGTGGGATTCTCTCTCTCTCCTTCTCTCTCTCTCTGCCCCTCACCTGCTCACACTTTCTCTAAAAATAAATTCAAAAAATTATAAAAAGTGATTATCTTATATTCTGAAGGTATGTTCTTAATTATGTGTCCTCTCCTCATCTGCCTGATTCTGGCCTTGTGGGTAGGAACCTTAACTTATTCTTTGTCGTATGCCTTATAATACTTAAAATAGCTGGTTATAAGTATTAGTCCTAGGTAAATTTTTCTCTTGATAGTGATAGTGGTGACAGCGGTGGCAATGGGGGTGGTGATGATGATGCTGGTGATGGTGATGACATTTCACTAAGGGATCCAAACAGGAACTTGTCCACCTAGACTGCAGATGATGGCTTCCCCTTCTCCAAGACCTTCAGTGCTCTTCCTTTGTCTTCCTCAGGTAAAAACCTTCTCATCTTTAAGACTTACTAAAATGTCAACTCTTCTTGTTAAGTCTTTCCCAGTTTCCTCAAGTAGAATCAATTCTTCCCTTTACTCTGCAGGCTAAAAATGCCACGAAAATAATTCAATCACTCTGAACTACAGTTAGTTATTTATGAAGCTGTTTTACCTACTTAATTTTGAACTCTTTGAGGAAAGGGACCCCAAAATATTCAACTGCCTCCTCAGGTTTGTACTTGACACCTAGCTGACATTGTATCAATCTGTGTTGTTCAATACAGTAGCCAGATGAGACGATTTAAATTTAAATTGATTAAAATAAATAAAATAAAAAAAATTCAGTTCTTCTGTCACACTAGCCACATCTCAAGTGTTCAGTAGCCACTTGGGATGTCACAGACACAGAACATTTACATCACTGCTGAAAGTTCTATTGGACAGTGTCCTACAAATGTGTATACAATTGAGTTAATTTTTCATGTAGTCATGTATCTATTAAGCTGCTTCATACTTACTTAAGGCTGGGCCTACATATTATTTAAATCACCAGAGATTTCAACAGCCTTGGGTTTTTATTATCCTAACCTATTCATCTTGTAGATAAAGAAACAGACCCAGAAAGGTAAAGGGACCTATCTGGGCAGATAGGTCCCATGGCACATTAACGATAGAAACTATTTCACCGGTTGTATCCCCAGAAACTAGCACAGTACTTAGCATCTGGTGGCTGTTCCATACTTATCACTGAATGAAAGAATGGAAAAAAATGGGAAAATTCCAGTTCTTCATATTCCTTACCCAATACTTCCATTTTACCCCCTTGTCCATCTGTCAGGAAAATGGACCAAACTGAACAGGTACTTCAATATTTTTTGCAACCACAAAGTCATAATGAGCCCGAGAATATATAGGAAAAAGAGATGTTGACAGAACTTGCCCTAAATGCCTCTTCCCTGTTCCCAATTCTCCCAGTTACCTGTCGCCATGTGTTGCCCCCATCAGAAGAGATGAACACACCAATATCAGTATATGAGAGCTCCGGGCCAATGTTGCCTGAAACATAAGCACATCATTTGTAATTACTTGCAGATTTGGGACTGAGGGTAAGGGTCGCAGAGGATAACAATTTTCTAAGTGTGTTTAGAGTTGATTTGTGCAGTGTCTTTATTGGTGTCATATCAAAAACACAGCAAGAAGAAAAAATGTAATATGGGAACACAAGTAAATAATATTACAGGAATTCATCTTTAAATGGTAAGACTCAAAGACGCAGTATTAATGAGCTTGGATCTCTTGAACTATTCATGCTTTTACCAATAGTCTCTTAAAATTTATTTTTATAGGCATTTTCTGAAGGTGGCAAAGAGTGGAACAATAGATATGCATGGAGAAGTTGGGCCTAAGGATACCTTCCTCCTCATGGATAATTTTAGCCTAAGGAAAACTGGTGTGTTTGTGTGTGTGTGTGTGTGTGTGTTTACATGTGAGTGTATATCCAACTCAAACATGTCCACCTGTCTCTTGGGTGCCACACAGATGAATGACCCCATATTATCGACCACGTAACGAAATTTATAGGGTGGCCAGAATAAAATGACTATCCTCAGCAGATCATGGCTATCGAGCACTGCAGGAGAAATCATCTGGTTTGTGCCACACTTACTGCCTCCTCCATCACTTCACAACTTCATGCTGTCTCTCCTTCTTTTCCTTCCCTTGAGCATCATCACCCAGTGGTTATACTTATTAAAAGAGGAAATGATCAAGATTTTCTGGTCTACCTATGTTGCCCAAGGTTCCCCAATGGGCATCCCCCACCTCAGAGCCCAGAATAGTGCCCCAAATGCAGTAGTTAACCGCTCAATAAATAATTGTGGAATGGATGAATGAGTCAACAAATGATTAAATCACGTTCTGATATTGATGTGTATTTGGGGACATATCAAGCACCAGGAGAGTACCCTAAAGATGTAAGAATTTATCATTTTGGCTGATATTTTTTTCTTTAAAAATAGCAGGAAAGGAATGTTAGCTCCCACACATCTGTAGCCTAAATAAGAGCACAATAAAAATGCAATAATGAAAATGTTAATTGAGCTCCTGACATTTAATACTTCAAAATGAGAAATTAAAGCCAGGCTACAGCTTGTCAAGCTCCCATCAGCACCAGGGAGCACACAGCTAGCCAACTTGTTTTGACACTCTGGCTTCCAAAAATAACCCCAGGGCTCAGGGCTCAGGCAGTAGGTGTGAGTGGAGCGAAGAGAGGCACCATGAGCAGCTCTGTGGAGATCTGTCTGGAATCTGGAATTCAACTCTCTAGATACAGGTTTTGGAAGAAAGAAAGGAGAGATGGGGCAGACAATATCAACTCGTGTCGTTTGGGGATGGCTGCCTGGAGCATTGTGACAAGAAGGATTCTGAAGTCATATTTAGTCTCAAGAGAACAGAGTATAGGGATCAATCAGGAATGTCTACCAAGGTGGCAAAGAGCTAGAGACAGGCACAGGAGCACAGTCACCCTTGAGCTGGAATCTGCTATTCCTGTAATGGCTTCTTAGGGTCTGTCTCATCACCTCGTACTCTCTGTAGGAGCTGGTTCTGTCATCTTCCTAAGCCCCTCTCTTTCAAAGCTCCACCAGACTGACTTTGGAGGTTCTGTGATGATGAGAATCCAAGGCTCACAGCAATGTCTTTTTCTGGAAACATCTTCCACCAACTGAAAGGAGCCCTTAAAAAATTGGTACTGAGCACAAGAACCAAAAAAGTTGGTTCCCAGATGAAGGGGCAGAAAAGATGTCTCCAAGACAACTGGATCTCAGAACACAGGCAGTCCCTAAGTGGCCCTATGGGGAATCCCTGACAGGAAGAATCTGGGTTATGGCGTCAGATAAAGAAGATTTGAATAAGGCGCCTTACTGGCTGACGTGGGACTGCGAAGCTCACCAAAGTGACCTCTGATCTGATTAGAAGAGGATGTAGCTGTTCCTCACTTAAGAGATGTGATGGGAAAGGGGAAGGGGAGAGACACAGAGAAGAACACGAAGCTTCTCTCACCAATGGCTTAGCTGGTCAGTCCTGGAGGCTCTACTGCCCTTTTGGCAGCTTTAAACAACTTGTAAAAATTCCCATTTCCTCTCAAAGCTACCTTTCTCTGCTCCTTAAACACCTGTGCTAAGAAACAAAAAAGGAAGAAAGAAAGAAAGAGAGAGAGAGAGAGAGAAAGAAAGAAAGAAAGAAAGAAAGAGAAAGAAAGAAAAGAAAGGAAGGAAGGAAGGAAGGAAGGAAGGAAGGAAGGAAGGAAGGAAGGAGGGAGGGAGGGAGGGAGGGAGGGAGGGAGGGAGGGAGGGAAGGAAGGAAGGAAGGAAGGAAGGAAGAAGATAATTTTGGGGTCTCGCTAGCACAGATACCCATTCAGGGAGCTAAGGGCTCAGTGAAAAGATGGAAAAGGAAGCAGACGGGGCACAACCCACTGCAGGGAGGAGAGCGCCCCCATGGAGCTTCAGTTCACAGGAAGCTTGGTAGGGAGCCCAGGGTATCTTGCAACTGGCAGGTGAAGGGGCTCAGGACTAGACTTGGAACCAGACAGAGTGTTGGTGTGGGCACAATACCTCTTCCTCTTCCTCCTCCATCTCCTCATCTGTAAATGGAGGAGAGTCATCACCTCTTTCACATCCTAGCACTGTTGTGCAATGGAGGCACGGAGAGCGCTTTGCACACTGCAAGGCACTGTGAAGATTTAGGGTCTTGACACCTTGCTTGAAAACACAGTGGTAAGAATATTTAGAGCCCTAGTGTCCCCGCTCTGCTAAAAGCAACTGTCAAACTCTCCAGACTGGCATTCTATCTGCCCTCTGAGATGGACTCAACAGGAGTTGGAGACAAATCCTTTCCTCCATGCAGCTCCCCCAAGAATACACCTCAGGGCAAAGAGGAAGAGGCAGTGAGCACCAGGGGTGGAGGGAAGGGGGCCCAGGGTCACAGGCACCTGGAGGCAGGTGAAATGCCTGGACATGGGAAAGGGCCCTAGAGACAGGCTCCATGCAGGCCACTGAGGGCACCCGTGGCTGACTTCATAATTGTTTTCCTGATAACAAACAACCTCCCAGGGAGAGCTGGCAAGCAGGCTAAGCAGAAGCTGGGAACATGAAGGCATGTGCTAGACATCTAGCTCTGGCTTTTCATCAGACTCTCCTCGGCTGTGTTATAGCCTTCCCAAAGTCCCAGGGACATTTGTATGGCAAAGAGCCATACAAAGTTATGAGAGTTACAAAGGGGAGAAAAAAAGGCATTAGTAAATTCTGGTACACAGTTGACCCTTGAATAACATGAATTTGAACTGCGCAGGTCCACTTATGTGTGATTTTTTTTTCCAGTAATACAGTACAGTGCTATAAATGCATTTTCTCTTTCTCATGATTTTATTTTTTTTAATGTGAAATTTATTGTCAAATTGGTTTCCATACAACACCCAGTGCTCATTCCAACAGGTGACCTCCTCAATACCCATCACCCACCCTCCCATCCCTCCCACCCCCAATCAACCCTCAGTTTATTCTTTTCTTAATAACATTTTCTTTTCTCTAGCCTACTTTATTATAAGAATACAGTATGTAATACGTATGACATGCAAAATACATGCTAATCAACTGTTTGTTATTGGTAAGGCTTCTGGTCAACACTAGGTTATTAGTAGTTAAGTTTCAGGGACTCAAATGTTATATGTGGATTTTTGATGATGCAGGGATTGGCGCCCCCAACTCCCCCTGTTGTTCAAGGGTCAAGTGTCTACAAATAAAAACTTTCCAAAACAAATCTATAATGTCTCCATGTGTGTCAATTTATAAAGACTTAACATTTGACTAATTTAGAAACACATAATGGTCACAGGTAATAACTAAACTAATCCTACCTCACTGTATTCGGAGTACTCTGCTGGGGGTCTTGTGGACACTCTCTTCTAATTCTTACGAACCCCCCACAAGGTAGGGGGAAAAAGTCTGTTTTATAAATAGGAAAACGAAGCCCAGTGGTTGAAGAACTAAGCCAAATTCATAAGGCTAGTGAGTGTCAGAGCTCATCTCGGAAAGCAGGACAACAAGGAGTGTATTCATTCATTCGGCGCATGCATAGTGTATGCATATGATTTATGGATTCTGTTGAAGGAGATGCCCAAATCATACATAGTCTTCTGATTCAAGATGAACAGGGCTAACTGTAATATTACTGATGATAACAGGTAACGTGTATTGAGTACTAGCTATGTCCTAGGCACTGTTCGAGTGCCTTAAATCCAGTTCTTCATTGAATCCTTCAATTCTGTTATGTCAATACTGTTAATCCCACTTCACCAAGGAAAACACTGAAGTTCAGAGTGGTTAAGTCACATAGGACAATGCCTGGCTACATAGTTGACATGCTAAATAATATTACTTTGATTATTGATTACTGTTTTCCATGTTCCTCCTACTCCACCCCAGGATGTCCTGTAGGCCTTAAGGAAAAGTAGAGAGTATTGCAGTCCCTGAGTTGAGAGGTTCAGCCCCCAAGGATTGGGGGTTTGGGGATCGCTCCCCAAGCCAGAACGGTAACAGAGCCTGCCGTCATCACTCACTATCTTGGGCGGAAGCCAGTCTTGAAGCCAATGGTGTTAAATATGGGGATCCAATCCCTACGGGGTTGAGAGAAATGGACTGGAATGCTAGAGGGCTACACTTGCTGCAAATCTGATCAGTGTGGTCAGTCATGGATGGTATTTAGAAGTTCATGCAGCTGGAGCCAAGGAGAAGCAAGTCCTGTCTAGGAGGGCAGGAACTCCAGGAGCCAGAGCTTTGAGCTGATAAGACAGGACAGAATATACCATCTCAGGAAGTCACTGTGAATTTATCTTCTCTCATTAGAAAAGAGCCTAACACCAGAGCTCTAACTTCTGAGATTAGAAGCCTGCCTTGCTTTATGCCATCAATGTATTCCTGAAAAGGTACATGTAAATCAAATGCATGCTAATCAGAACACATTCCCCAGAGACTTTCATTTTTCATTTCAGAGTTGCTTTATCTTCATTTCTGATTGATGTTCAGTGGACAGTGGTTCCAACAATGCAACCTTAGGTTTTTCTGCCCTTTTCCCCAGGCTCTTAGCCAGGTGGTTAATCATGTGTAAACAAACCTTTACATGCACTAGAGACCTCCTGATTAAAAACAGCTCTGGGGTGAAACCCTTTGCAAAGAATCCTCTGTGTAAAGAGAAAATGACCTCAACTTATATTTGGTGAGCTGGAAAGTTCATATATCACGATGTCTTAAAGTGAGAATTCCCTATTACAAACAAGCCTTCTGATCAGTCAGTTTACTTTGAGAGGAACTCTGGTCTCTTGCTAAGCACAGGGGACTGCTCTGTGACTGTGTGGGATGCTCATTAACCTAGAAGTGTCAAGTGTCTGGAGTTCTTTTCCTGGGTCATTAGACTGGCCCTGGGGTTCCGTAACCCTGCCTATTTTCTGGGGAGAGCACCCATTGCTTTCCCCCAACGCTCAAATGATTCCAAAGAGGTGATAAACATATTCCAGCAGCCCTCAGAGAGGAAGAAGCCCCAGGAGTGTCTTCCTTACCTGTAGCCACCACAAGCCCCGGGGCTGTCTCCTTACTGGAGATTCTTCCTGAGGAATACGGATTTTCAGAGATCTCCAAGTGCAGGTGTAAGGAGCAGAAGGGCTACAACGGAGAAGAAGAAAACAGCTTCATTCCAGCAAACTTCTGACACACACCCTGCCCCACCAGAGACGAGCCTTCCAGATGCTCAGCTTCCAGAAACAGCCACATATTCAGATTTGGGCAAGGAGACATTTCCCCCTGAGACAGCAGGTATGCTCACATCTGCAGCTGCCCCCCCCCCCCGCCATCACAACTGTAGCCCCCGCCCCTCTTCCTCATCACCCCTGCCCCATCCATCAAGGTCCAGTTCACAGTCAGCATTAGGAAGCCTCCCTGACCATTACACTTCCCACAGGATGATCCCGACCTTCCTCTGTACCTGATCTTGACATTCACATCCTGCTTCTTACAGGTGTAGGTGGCCACTGGGAGGGAGGGAGAGAAGCTATGTGAAGCAGTCTCCACGCCCTCTACCCTCTTGTTCAACCAGATTGCTTCAGTTCCTCTTTTATTATGCAATTCCTGTATATGATGTTACTTGAATTTTACCTGAAATGTTTGAAGCCATTGTCTAAAACTCATATAAATGTATTTACTCATTTATTCATATTTAGGTGTTTTTAAAAAGGATTAGGCATTTATAGAGATATATCTTGTATAATAAGTAAAAACAAGAAAATGATGAAAATTGGGAAAGGAGAAAATGAGGTTAAGAAAATAAGAGAAAGCCTTGGGTAAGGCCTAGGGAAAAATAAAATTCATTCTGTGACCAGCTCCTAGAGGTGGGTGCACATTGGCCTCTGATCTTCCTGAGACCTCAAGCAGAAAACACGGGATTAGACTGTAATCCACAAAAGAGGAAAGGCCCTGTATGTCCCCACAGCCCCAGTCTTTGATATAATGTCTAGAATACAGTAAATGCCTAATCAACCTTTTTAATAAGTGGCAGAAGGCAACTTTTGGCTAAGGGGACACATAACCATTTCTGGGACCTTAGAAGAGAGCATCCTCTCTAGGAGAGCATGAAGGTTGTGAATTTCACTGTTAATGATGGGTCTTCCCTCCCCACCAAGAGTTGTCACACCTGAGGGCAGAAAAAACTTCTTATACAGCATGTCGTCCTTAGTGCCAACCTCAATATTCCATACACTTGTCACCCGGGGAATGTTACTAGATTAGCTCCTATCCCATGTGGACACACCTGACCTTTTCTGGGCTTCCAAGGCAACTTTTGCTTCCCTTGACATCTATCAAACATTTCTCAAACTTTCTCTTAAACATTTCTTTATCTTAGGAGTTGGAGCACATAGTACATTTTCAGTAAAAGCCTGTGGGTTTCAACTGAACTTTCCATCCAGGTGGTATGGCAATCTGAGTTCATAGATCATCTCCCTGGGAGTTGTGGGAAATCCCTGCTCGGTACCACCCAAGTTCCTATGAACCCCGTGCTGGAAGAAAGCCCCTGATGCAACATCCCAGGTGACCAGCTTGCCCATGGACCTCATGTGAGACTGAATGACTAACCAGCAGGCAGTGTACCGGACTTCCTCTCAGGTCCACATCTGGAGCTTGAAGTAGGCGCCAATCTCTGCCCTTGTTGTAAGTGATGTATGTCTTCACTTGCTCATCCACCTTCTTGTTTGCCAAGAATATCCCTTTGATACCTGCTACCTAGGAAAAAGGGCAAGAGATGGAGAACCATGTTGGGCCAAAGGCTGATACTCTTGGAGAAGACTAGCACTTTCCATGGGGTTTTGGGAGTACAAAAGAATAGAAGAGGAGGAACATGGTGAGAAATGCCATATGCCATGTGGTCTTTGGGAGAAGTATAAGTTAATCTCTGTACTCTCCTCACCTGACACCAACCCAGATGTCCCATTGCCCTTTTACTGATATTCTTTTTCCCACTCCACATGTGTCTACACTTTGTTTATAGGATTTTATCCTTCCTTAACTATTAACATTCCCTCTGAGGTGGCAGTGGTTGATAATACCCGAAGGAGTTAACTCTTCTAGGGAACATGCACTTTTGCTCAGGAGGAGCTTATAGGCAGATTTTGAAAGCATAAAGGTATAATCCCTAATGCTAGAAGTTTAGGCATCCTAATTAGTAGTGAGACATCTACTTGTAGGCAGATGACCCAGCTTGGTGACCTGGCATCCATCTTTGGCTGTGCCACCAGCTCTCTGTGTGACTTTGCGTAACTTCCATATCATCTTTGGGTCTCAGCCAATGGCCACTTTGAAACAGACAGAATCAGACCTGCCCTTCCTATTTTCCTCAGTTGGCTAACAATGGATACATGAGATAATGCACAGCACTCTTGCCAAAGCTCCTGATGTATTGGAATTTGCATACCCTTGATATTTAGAAGACAGAAGAGCATCACCACAAAATTAAAAAAAAAAAAAATTATGGTCCAGAAAGGTTCTGGAGTAAGGACAGATTCAACTCAAACTTCTATTCCTTCTATGTCTACATTTTGGGCAATGAACTGATACTCAGAATAACAACACTCTATGTCAAAGAAAGATTCCCTAACTTCCTGTATAATCCCAGCATGTTCCAAAGCCAAAAGGGAAGTCAAATCATTTAAATACATATAAACATGAGGTTGAATGGTAGATTTTCTGGAAATAGATACCTCAGAATTTTAAGTGTATTTATTCCCCATTCTTTTAGGATCCTGGTTAACTTGCAGAATAACAGTGGGAAAGAATTTCACAGAAGTCAGCTCTTTTATTTGTTTAATTACATAATTCAGTTGATGAAATAAGAAGTTTTGGGGTTTTTTTTTGTTTTTTCTTTTAAAGTAACCTGACTGCCCTTGAAAAAGAATGCCAACCCAAATAAAAACAAAAACAAAAAAACAAAACAAAATAATGGACAAAGAATGTCAAGCAGAGAATAGAATTTATCTGGGAAGGACACCACCAGGAGAACTTGACAAATGGCCAACAGTGGAATTGATTAGATTCCTAAGTTGAACAGAAGGTGGGTACAGACAGAAGCTGAAGTAGGGGGAGGGGCACTGGTGTCAGAATTCTGTCCTTCCCGAGACAAACCCACCCTGCCCTCACTGCTTAAACTCAGTGCCATTGCAGGAAGACTGGTGTCTTACATGCTCATCCAGGGGCTCTGAGTCTTCAGACCACCTCAGTCTTTAAAATCAACTTCAAAAGTGTTTCTCTTAAACCTGACTATCAATCATTCTTCACAGAGAGTAGACTCTGTGTTTCTTTCTTTTTCTCTCTTTTTTTAAATTTTTAAACATTTATCCATTTTTGAGAGGCAGAGAGAGCACAGGTGAGGGAGGGGCAGACAGAGAGGGAGACACAGAATCTGAAGCAAAATCTAGGCTCTGAGCTGTCAGCACAGAGCCTGACACGGGGCTCGAACCTACGAACCGTGAGATCATGACCTGAGCCGAAGTCAGATGCTCAACCGACTTAGCCACCTAGGTGTCCCGGACCCTGTGTTTCTTTAGAACCATCTGTCTGATGGAGGACTTTCGGTATTATCTTCAGCCACAGAGCTGGTACCTTTTCTGTTGGACCACCAGATAATGATCTAGAGAACTGTCTCATCTAAGCCAGCTGGCCCCTTCCAACACAACACGTACCTAGGGCCTTGCTGTCTACTTCCTGGGACAAAATATACAGGTCTGATTTAGACATCTCATGTGGGGCTCCTGTCACCCCCATCTGCTGCCTCCTAGCTGGATGCCTTACAGCATGAATTACTAGCCATTCAGCTATGTCCAGTTCTTCTGGATGAGTGTCTTTGGCAAATGGAATGGTCACTACCATAGTTTCCCAATGAGCACTCCACCATTCAGATGAGCAATTTTTGCAATCCCGACATATTAGGAGAGAAAAATTAGGAGAATGGGGTCTGAAAAGATATAGGAAGGAGAGTTTTCCAAGGAACCCATCTGCAGCTCTGAAGGTGTTTCTCCTGCAGTTACAAAGGAGCCACAAGCAATCTCCCTCCAGTCTGAAAGAACAGAACACTGTCAACTTGCATTTGGATTGTTTAAAATCCTTACATTATTACTGAGTTGCTTCTTGGCTCTGTATCGTGTATAAAGGACTGTAAGTTTGGAGGGCCCTTTGCTTTTGCATGCCCTAGACCAACAGCTTTCAACCTTTCTGACTGCGGCCCAAGAATGAAATATGTTTATGCTCCAGTCTAGTCCTCACGCCCACATATACATGCATGAGTATACATGTAGACCCATATATGTCTCTGATGCAAAAGTATCATGAAACACTACTTACCCTCACTACATACAACATAAAGGGATTAGGGAAGGAAACACACATTTTAACTCTTCCATCCAAAGAGATACTTGGCATCTGATAAACTCTAACCATGTGACCTCCCACTGTTATTTGAAATCAGAAGCATGGCCGCAGATGCTGGCCCCAGAGTTCAAAGAGAAGGGCAACAGCTTGTGATGGTGCCCACAGAAGAGGGTGGGACAAGTGCGGGCCTGCCTGGCCCACTTTCCTTCTGGGAATCAATTTGAGGTATGAAGGGAAACTGACAGCGGCCTCTTGGCAGAGTACTAAGTCCAGGTGGCATGATCATCTGTTGCTCACCTCCCTGGGCCCTTAGGACAAGGAAACCGGGGCTCTGCTGAGAAAAACAATTATCATGGTCTGCTGTGGGCTGTCCCTACAGTGGGACCTATGGTGAGGGGCGGGTCAAGGTGAGTTTGGGAGAGATGGCCCTGTGGAATCTAACAGCAGTTGATCATTTAGCCCAAGATGGGTCACTTAAAGTCATGATAAAGCAAAGGCGGGGCACAGGCACAAGGGACAGGGAAAGCAAGGAAACATCAATAAGATGGGCAAAGAAAGCAAAATACTATGGATGACTCACAGGGTCTCATTTTATCCATCCTGGGGAGGTCAACAGAGTCATTAAGAAATTCAAATTAAACACACAATAAGGTGCCATTAGGCCCCTTCACAGTAGCTACACACACACACACACACACACACACACACACACACTCACTCAACTGATAATGCCAAGTGTTGGTGGAAATGTGAAGCAACCAGAACTCTCATACATCTCTGGTGGGGATGCCACTGTAGAAACACATTCAATCCCACAATCCTACTCCTAGGTGTATAACCATGAGAAACAAACAAACAAAAAAAAACAACTTATGTTCTGGTGAATGTTTATAGAAGTTTTATTCATTAGCTCACAGAACTGGAAACAACTTAAATGTCCTTCAACTGCTGAATGAAGGGATAAACTAGGGCATATCCACAAATGGAATACTACTCAGCAATAAAAAAGGAATACCTACTGATATTCAACAACATGAATGGATCTCAAATGCATTATTATTTTTTTTATTTTTTTAAAAATGTTCTTTTTTACATTTTATTTATTTTTGATAGAGAGAGACAGAGCACAAGTGGGGGAGGGGCAGAGAGAGACGGAGACACAAAATCTGAAGCAGGCTCCAGGCTCCGAGCTGTCAGCACAGAGCCCGACGTGGGGCTCAAACTCAGGAAGGGTGAGATCATGACCTGGGCCGAAGTCGGACGCTTAACCAACTGAGCCACCCAGGTGCCCCTTAATTTTTTGAAATTTATTTATTTATTTGAGAGACAGAGAAAGAGAGAGAGAGAGAGAGAGAGAGAGAGAGAGAGAGCGTGCGCACAAGTTGGAGAGGCACAGAAAGAGAAGGAGAGACAGAATCCCAAGCAGGCTCCACAGCATCAGCACAAGGCCCAATGTGGGGCTTGAACTCACAAACCGTGTTATAATGAACTGAGCTGAGATCAAGAGCTGGATGCTTAACCAATTGAGTCACCCAGGAGCCCCTCAAATGCATTATTCTAAGTAAAAGAAGCCAAATTCAAAAGGCTATCTACTATATAATTCCAGTGACATGAAAATCTAGAAAAGGTGAATCAGGAGAGAGAAATAAATCAGTGATTTAGGGTAGGAGGATGGTTGACTACAAAAAGGAAATATTTTGGTGTGACAGAACTGTTCTCTATCTTGATAATGATGATAGTTACACAACTGTGTATCCCTGTCAAAACACATAGAACTGTATACCAAACAGGGTAAATTTTACTATACATAAATTATACTTCAATTAAAAAAAAACATAAATGTGAAAAACTGCATAGTGGAAAGAGCCTGGGCTTTTTAATCAAATAGACATGGAATGGTTTAAACACAGCTCCACCATTTTACTATCTGTATGATCTCAGCCAAGTTACTAAATTCTCTGCATCTCTGTACTCTCATAGGCACAAGGGAGAATGATACCTGCCACAAAGAGATAGGGCAATTGATAAATAAGAAAAATTATATACATTATTTAGGGTTATGCAATTCAGTACCATGGCCACTAACTACATATGATTACTGAGCACTTGAAATGTGGCCGGTGGGACTAAGGAAATGATTTTTAACTGTATTTGATTTTAAGCAATTTGAACTTCAATTTAAAAACTGACACCCAATTCTGTTATTGGCAAACTTTAAGTATGTTTGGAATAACTTGGGTATGTGAATCTTCTTTTTCTACTCTAAATTTTATGAAATGTAAATACTGATCAAGTATTTCTGATGAAAATTTAGCATAGGAATTGAGATGTGTGGGAAGTGTAAAATACACCCTGAATTTTGTAGACTCAGTATGGAAAAATATAAAATATCTCATTAGTATTTTTCAAATGGAACACATACTAAAATGATAATATTTTAGATAATTTTGTTACATAAAACATATTATTACAATTAATTCCACCTGTTTATTTTTACTTTTTAAAATGTGAGTAGTAGAAAATTTAGAACTGCATCTGTAGCCTGTATTATATATTTATTCAACAATGCCGGTCTAAGGCATTGTCTCATATGCTGTTGTTATTATTATGATGAGGTACAAGTTGGATGCTTAATATCCAGGAAAATATTGAAAAAAAAATGCATCTGACTAGCAGCTCAGAGCATGTTTCTGTAATATAATTGAGGGCGTTGGAAAGGATATTTGTTTCTTGATTTATCTGTGGAAAGCAACTAAGAAGAAATGAAGTTTAGAGTTAGTAATGTGTGATGTAAAGAAACCACAACAAAGCTCTATGTGAAACGAGTATCATAGAAGAATGGTGAACACACATAATAGATTACATTCATTGTCAACACCAGACTTGTTTTGATGGAACAGGCTCTGACACCTTATAAAACATTATTATTTGTCCTTCAAGAATTATTTTCTCACCTGATTATGTAATTACAGCCATGAAAATATTGTACTTTGAAGCAGGGATTAAAGAACGAGATGGGACTCTCTACAGTAGGAGACTGCTCCAACAGACCAGGAAACACACAATGTCTCTGCTTTACTTGGTTTTAGGACATTCAGTGGGGTGGATTCCCATTGGTTTCCAAGGTCTTTTAGAGACAAGACCTATAAGGTGAATTCTCAAGTAAGTTCTCATTTTCTTTGTCTCCTTTCCGCGGTCAAGAAGAAGCTTGAGAGGGCCACATGCAACATAGAATGATACAGTAGTAAGCAGATTTAAGTGGCTGTGCTCACTCTGAGCCACCTCACATCCATGTTACCTAAAGGCATCCCTGACATTTCAGACAAGGTTAAACAGGTATAATACCCTATCACATTATAATATAAAGTTAGACATTAATGTGGCATAGGGGACTATGTCATGCATCTAAATATCATTTTTTTAGGTACGTAGATGTAGGGGAAAAACACAGAGAAATGTTAGCCCATCAAATAAATGCGCAACTCTTCAATCCAGCTCTTTACTAGTATAGTCACAATATTTATCCCCAGTGTTTCCAAAAATCTCTCCACATTCCATGAAAATGGGCATCTACTCAACAGACTCTAGTTCTCATCTCATGCTGGGATTCCACCAGACCTGTCTTTCTCTCAAGCTCCAGTAAATTCATCCTTTAAGCCAACTCATTTAAAGGACTCCCCAAATTCCTCAAGTTAGAAGTAACCTTCCTCCTTATTGATCCTACAACATGGAAAATCATGGCCTTAATACAAGTTAGTCTATGATCACTAGCTACCCTAATAGAATCACATATCTTTCCAGTAGATTGTGAGTCTCATGCACTAGCCACATCTCATCAAACAAAATACACTCTATGAAAGTGTATTCAATTTAGTTGAATTGAATGTGAAAGCTTACTAGTTTTCCCAGCTGCATTACTCAAGGGCATTCAGAGTCCACAAAAATCATAGTCTCTCTGCTAACTGGCCATATGGTACACTATCTCAGTTTCTGTGAGAATCTCCAGTGAAGAAGGTTAAAAACTAATGACCCCTAGAGACCAATTAAATTTAGCTTTATCTCCAAATCACAGAATGCATCTCCAGGTGCAAAACAGCATCACCCTCTAAAAACCTTAATATGGTCATAGTCTAGGTAGCGTGAGGATACAATTTATTCCCTTGGTATTAAATGCCTTATAGAATCTGAAATCCAACCATTTACCTGGCACTCATTCTCGTACCTGACAATAATCTATTCTATGCAATTAGATTGGCTAGTTCATGGTCTTGCAAATCTACACTATCCATCTAGTTCTTGGCTCCTGCCACTCTCAAAATATGGAATGCCTTCTACTTCTTCCTCCCCAGGGCAAAAAGACTTATAATAAGATTGGTAACATTGCAAAAGAATAACTGAGCATGTATGGCTCATCCCCATGTTCACTATTTTAGGGCTCTGCTTGCAAAGATCACATTCTCTATATCTCACTGCAATGATGTTACAGGAAGAGGCTTCCACAGAAGAGCATTTACTAATTGTGCATGTGACTGGATGGGTGTATCCAGTTCTGGGGTGCAGTATTAGCAAGCCCACTCCCTCCTACATAACTTTTAAAAAGAAGTAACACTGACATCTGATCTCCAATTCTCTCACCCTTTGTCTCTGTCTCAACTGATTCCAATCTGGGCAGGTAAAAGAGGAACTTCGTTCAGTGACTTCCTCAAAGTCCAACAAGCTAGATAGCCAGCTTTCTGAGGGTACGAACCAGTATCTCTCCTCCCTTGCTCATGGGCTTTAACACAAAGTAGGGGCACAATGAACCTTGATAAAATTAAATGGAAAACAAGCTCAACAGAACTGGTTTTAGAGAAGTCGCCTTGCCTAGTATGTCTTGCTTCTCTATAGATAAAATGACACCATGCATTTTTCCCAATAAAACTGAAAATGCAAGACTGCCTTCAGCAAGACAAAAGAGATTACATGTATCTAGGCACATTCTTCACTTTAATCCTTGTTCTACTTCAGATCAGAGTGGCTCACTATTCACAATGACCAAGGGGTTTTAGGTGCCTTTATTAGGAAAGGAACAGCACAGTGCCAAACTCACCTGACTAATCAAAAGGACCAGAGACACAGGGAGTTCACAATTGAAAGATCATCTGCAGCAATGCCTACTCTGTCCTACTGGAGTCTAACTGCAGGAGTATGAGTAATCCTCTCACCTCGATAGCCTCACTTACGCAAATAGGAACTTGGTTTGGAATGTTGGTTGGAATGGCCTGAGTCCTGGGAACATTTCATCCAAACCTTCCCACTAGATGTGACTTACTGCCCAATAACAATGTATATTTCTTCTTCCAGGTATGAATAGAGGCATGCAAATGTAAGCTTCCCAAAGCCCTTTACACGCCTTAGTCATCTTTGCCCATTTTCATGGGCAAGAACTCTGAGAAGAAATCTGGACAATTTTCCAAACTGGGACCTTGTTTGTTAAGGGAATTCTTTCAGTACTTGTCAACTACCTCCTAGGAAATCACGGTTATTTCTACTGATTTTGTTTTTTACACCCACTGACATTCACTTCACCCCAGACCTTTGTGTAATCCTGCCTAACAAAATAACTAGAATCGTATATGTTTCCACTGTTCTCAATAACTGAAGAGCCAACTTAGATACCAATACAGGGATGCTGGAAGTTTGACGGGCACTGTTCAGAAGAGATCACTGCAAAGTAGAAGCCCCTGCACTGATCCCTCTTTTCTAAAAGCTGCTCCCACTCCCCAAAGATGAAAACTCCTAAGGGAGCAGCTCACGCATACCATCTGAAGCTACCACTCATGACAGACAACTTCCCCCTCCACAAATGAATGTCCTCAACCGGTGTAACACGTGTAGGTTGACCACTAGTTACGAGTGAATGCTGGATAATAAAATACATCCCTTTACTCAAATAAATCCATCATACCAAGGTGGGCACTGTGGCCAGGACCATCAAAGGTCATACACAGCCACTAGAGATATAAAAAAGTACCATAGCCTTAGGGGCACTGAAACAATTAGTTTTTTTTTTCTCTAGTTCCTATGAGGAATCACTTGTTTTCCTAGATAAATTATTCTTTAACTGGTGATCACATTTAAAAACAAACCTCAATATAACTGAAAACTCAGTAAGGTGATGCTGATATTAAACAACAATAACAACAACTCAACATAAGTCAAGGCCCGTTCTTCCCTCATGCACAGAGGTTGGTATCTGGTGGCATTTTAGGGAAACCCTCATTCCAAGAGCTGATATTCACTTTTATTTTCCTATAAAATTTGTTCATAGGATGGAATTTTCCAAATAACATATATAAGTAGATACGTGCCTCCACTCTGAGTCCATAGAGTTGAAAGGGGAACTTAAGTGAGCCTATCTAGGTCAAATACCTGCATGTCTGGCTTGTAATCATGCTTATACACACAAGAACATCAACTTCAGCTACCATTTGTTAAAGCTCACTGAGTCAACCACCACACTGGATGCTCTACATACATTATCTCTCCTTCTCACAACCACCTCATTAGGCAAATATTTTACGGGTGAGGAAGTTGAGGCACGGGTAAGTTAGTCCCTTGCCTCAAGTCACACAATTGCTAAAGGGTGCAGCTGAGGTCTGAACCCAGGACTAGTTGACTGCAATGCTTATGTTTATACCATTAAAATTCATGAAAAAGAGAGGCAGATCCAGGTGCAGGATAGTCTTGGCTACATACCTCATACAATTCAATAATAATGTTTCCCATTAGACCTCGGCTACTCTTAATGTTCTCCATGGCCAGGGTGAAGTAGATGCCACGCGTGTCTGAGATGTAGAGGTTGTACGTGTCATTCTGGTTCCATTCTTGGACCGCTGCAAACACTTGGTTCTCATCGGTACTGATGATGTGCATGTCCTGTAAGAAGATGGAAAACTTGTAAGGACTCAGATCTCCGTATCTCTCTGCCCAGTGGGACCCAGAGTAATTACCATGACTTATTGAGAAGTTGAGAAAATGCCTGAGTTATAGGCAGCATTAAACAATTCTGTGTTGGACCAAGGCTATATATTAAGAGCTTTGTGATTTCTGTTCCTTGCTAAGTGACAGTAAGATGGGTGTAAGGGGCTTTGGTGGGTATCATTTTCTAAGGCTCCAAGGGATTCATCCACTTTCATTTTTTAGTTTTATATCTGAGAGTTAGTGTTAGTGCTAACAGAAACATACAGCCCTGCAAGAGGAAACACACGTGCAAAGAAGACAGGGCTTATCCCTTCTTTAGATCTTCATTTATGTTTTCAAACTTTTATTGTAGTGGCTTTGAAACTTGTCGTTGGGATCTTCAGAGTCATGGGGATGGCAAGAAGGATGGCATGGAGGCATAGCCAATGAGTGGGATTCTGGGCTTCCAACTCTGTTTCAACCAGAGCAATCCCACCTGAATCTGTTTTATACTGGAGTCCCATGTAATATTTTGGGAGTAAAAGGTGAGGGAGGTTCTGCTACTAATAGCATAATATTTGAAAATCACAGATATGGCAGAAAGGATACTCAACCTGGAATTTAGTGTTCTGGGTCATAATAGAAACTCTACTAAAATTAGCTATATGGTGTGGAATGTATCTGGGTCCCTGAGGTTTAATTTTCTCACCATAATACTGAAGAGGTTGGGCTACTGATAAAAAGAATAGCTAACACCTGAGCACTTATTCTAAGTCATCTAAATGTATTATTTTAGTGAAAAATCCAAATAATTCTACAGTGGAGGCAGTATTATTCCCATTTTACTGAGGAATAAACTAAGGTACACAGAGGTTTGCCAGCTTGCTTCATATTTATTACATAGCTAGTCAGAGGAAGAACCAAGTTTTGAACCTTTGTAATAGGAGTCTAACCTGTTAGCTTCTAAGCATTTGGACAGACAGCCTCCAGATCAGAAGTTGTAATCCAATGACCCATGAGATGAATATGAATCACAAATATTTGGTTCAACCACAGTCTCTGTTCAATACCTGACTGCGTAGTCTTTTAGGTAAAGTCAGCACTCCCGAAGTCTCAGCCTCAAGTACCCAAATGTTCTGATGACCGGCCACTTACATATTAATATCAACTTCCTGATCTCTGAAGTCAATTTAGTCTGCATACCTGGACTAGATCATTTCTAAAATCAAATCTAATCAGTTCACAATTCAAAACAATTTATAAAAGCCAGTTTTCATATGTAGCTAGGCACTATACAGAGATTATCACAAACTCAAGTCCTCCTCTAGGGAATTTGCCCTGTCAGGAGGAGATGTTGACACACATGAACACTTGACATAATGGAAGCAGTTAAAAAATGCATTAATATACAGATATATATTGCAAAGAGTAATGATATCCTGGGAAAGCAGGAGAGGACCCTTGTCACGGTGGTGGCAAGCACTCATAGTAGGGGCACAGGCAATTGGAGTTGACAGTAAGTAAATCACCAAGCTGGGTCTAGCTTTTACCTTATTTGGCCAACCTTTCCCAGAAATGATTTCAGCAGCAAAAGGAGGTAGCAATGTCTATAATGACACAACTATAGAAAGCTTCTCTCAGGATGATTTTAAAAAAGAGAAGCTCATTTGATTTGGACAACCAGGATGTGGGAAAGTGAGAAGAATTCTGGATCTTTTTATTGGCGAATCTGTCAGATCTCAGCCTCTGGCCTTGAACTCCCTAGGTCGCCTTGACTAAGACCTCAGTAGCTCATTTGTGCTTATGCACCTTATAGAATTACAGGTTCCCGCTGAGCTGCTTGAAAATGGAAATAAGGCTTCCTCTTAAAAACCATGTGATGAAATTGTGTTGTGTTGGTGTGGAATGAAAGCCCAAGAACCCGGTAGGAGGGGAAATAGCAGCTGCAGGAAATACGAATTAAATTCACTTACCCAGTTAAAAATGCAATAGAAGTGCCGGGCTTTTCCCAGATGTTTTGGTTATAAAAATGAATGAGCTAAGTTATTTTAGACTAAACTAATGTAAAATAAGTGGAAAAAAACAACTTAAAACACTGGGGCATGGTCAGGATTAAAGGCAGCCAGATTTGCTGTGAATGCATCTTAGTTTGGAGCTGTACTGGCGTGTATCACCTGGCCAACAGGTATTGCAGTCTCTGGGAGAGACAGCGCTCTCTAGCACCTAGGATTCTGGGAAGTCTGCTTGTGAAATTCTTAATTCCCCTACGTCACTTAGCTAATAAATGATATTACTAAGATTTAAACCCAAGACTATCTGAATCAAGAAGCTGGCCTCCGTATCAGTGGGAGTATAACTCAATATGCATCAAAATTACCTGCAGATTTTAATAGCATGTAGACTCACATGTCCCACTGCCTGCAGTTCTGATTCAGTACATCTGGCTTTGGAGCCTTAAATTCTACCATGTGAACCAGCCTTGCAGGCAATCCAGGTGCATGCAGTCTGGGGAATCAGTCTTTGAAAAAGCTCTAAACTATGTGTCCTCTCTCCAAATAGATCTTACAGTTGAATAGGGATCAACCAATAATAAACAGAATATTAAATCTTCAAGAACAATAAAAGCATTATCAGGATTATTGGTCTAATAGGGATCTGATGATAATAAAGCGTATTTCTTGAATCCTGTGATCTCAAGCTAACCCCAAAGCACGTGTCACCTCCTTCTAAGACAATGAAGACATTTTTGCTACTCCTGAGAACATGCAGGGAGAGATCTGATCAGTGATGAAGAGAGAAACCCAAGAGGGGAAAAATCAGTAAGTAAATTCTGATTGGGACTTTACTAAACTGGAATTTGGGCAGCATCAGATGTTACCACCTTCATGTTTTTATTTGGAAAACATGATAAGTAGCATTCCCTCTAAACCTTTCTACCATTAATTTGGAAGAATCATAGTTGCCTTTCACAAACCTAAACGTGCGACTTCATAGGTGAGCAATGGTGGAAATACTTCCCCATGACTGAAACATTTTCGTGTAATCTGGGCCGACTGTTACTTCATTCACTGTAAAAACACATATGATATTCAGCATCTGCCACGTGCCAAACGTTATAATAGGAATACAGAGAAGAAGGTGTAGAACCTGACCTCAAGCAGATGTCCAATGGTGGTGGGGACATCCCTCACTCCTGGCCTTTTTGTTTTTAAAAAATTTTTAATGTTTATTTTTGAGAGAGAGAGGCAGAGAGAGTGAGTGGAGGAGAGGCAGAGAGCGAGAGAGACACAGAATCCGAAGTAGGATCCAGGTTCTGAGCTGTCACCACAAAGCTCAACATGAGGCTCAAACTCATGAACTGTGAGATCATGACCTGAGCTTAACCAACTGAGCCACCCAGGCACCCCAACTCTTGGCCTTTTGTGAACCTGACGAAGGTCCCCCACACAAGTACTGACAGGAAGAGGGGTGGGGCATCCATGGAAATGTGTGGAACTTGAATGGCCTGAAGGCAGTTTTCCCCTGAGGGAGGTGAGGACAGACAGTGACTGCATCTTAAGGGGTTGTGTATGGCACACCTAAGTTTCGCCCAGAAAAGAAATCCAAAACTAGCACACGATTTTAAGCCCGAGAAAAGAATTCGAGTTGATCAGTGCAGAGATTTGGCTGGGGAACACCAGCTGCATTGTGTGATCTCATTCTTTGTGGAGGCAGTGTGAAAGGTGAATTTCAGTGGGGCAGGGAGGAAGGCTTATGAGGTCACTGCAACAAGCTCCAAAGTGACACATGGGGGCCTGAGCTAAGAAAGCAGGTATTCTATGAGAATCCTATGAAACGGCTGGTGAGATATTAAGAAGGCAGAACCCACAGGGGGATGAAGGAAAAGGGCATATCTTTAATAATATATCAGATATCCGACTTACAAAATTCTCTGCTTCTTTTTAGCATGTTCACACAATCATAACTAAATACTCATAATTAAATACTTTTAGTTTATTTAGTTTAAATACATTTAGTTTATGTCTGTCTGTCTCACTAGACTGTAACCTCCCAGAGGGCAGACACTGTGCCTTTCTTAGTTATCACTTCATTTCTAGCACTTACTAAGTATCTAGCACACGGTAGATAACCAATGAAGGTTTAGATGGACTAAGTAAACAGAGGAGAAGGATGAAATATTAGGGATATCATATAGAGACTCTAAGCTCAGTTCCAGATTTTTACAATGAGATCATTTAGGGGAGGTACTTCATTTTTTTTTCTTTTTTTTTTTTATATATATATATGAAATTTATTGTCAAATTGGTTTCCATACAACACCCAGTGCTCATCCAGGGGAGGTACTTCAAATAGGCAGTAGGAGATACAGTCTAGGGTTCAGTGGATATGGGATGGGGCTGTGTATACAGATGTCACCAATATGAAGAGAAGTGATGAGGTCACCAAGGAACCATTAGAATACCAGGAGAACTTAGGATGATCAACATTTAACGGGTGGCAAGGGAAGGGGATCCAGAAAAGGAAATCAGAATAAAATATTCCAAAGGGAAGATTATCAGGTATGGATTTTTTTTTAACACTGTCAAATGCTCCAGAGTGGTTAAAAAAAAAAAAAAGAGTTATACAAATGTCTATTGGATTTGGTATGGAGGTGGTCTCTGGTAACAATGGCCAGAGGATTTTTGGTGGAATAGTGGAGAGAGGGCTGTGGGAGAGCACAGGGCATCTGGCAGTGGATGGAAGGGTGGATAAGAAGCAACCAAAGAGATAAGAATTACAGATAACATTTTAAGAAGTATGGCTGTGAGGGAGCAAAGAAGGATAAATCAGTATTTGGGGAAATGTAAACATTAAGGAAAACTGTCCTAAGGAAATTAAGGAAAAGGTTAATATCACTGTCATTATCATTATAATAAATTTTCTCAAGCATATTTCCCTCTCCTCTCTTTTATTATTCAAAATGGGATTAAACATATTCTACTGTCAACTAAAAGCAAACCCAGACTTAGGTAGGGAGAGACTTTACTTGCAAAGGCTATTGCAAAAGGGGGAACAGTCTGGCTGTCATATCTAAAGTCCCTCAAGAGTAAAGGCAGAAAAGAATTACTTTTATGAAGTGATTAGAAAATAAAACGAAGCTAGAGAGAACTGGGTGTGGGGAGAAGGGGGAGCAGGTGGCAGCAGAGAGGGCCATTAGACAGGAAACCACCTTCCTTAAGCTTTGTCACGTCAGGTGATTTTCAGAAGGGCTGTTAACGGGTTGTTCTGAGTTCCAGTGACTGCTTAAGCCCTCAATGCTCGCATCTGCTCAAGAGTGGGCAGAGTTCATGGGTTTGGGAGAAGGTGAAAGGCCAGACTAAGTCTGATCGAGTGAAAATAGCCAGCATTTTGTCCAGATTGGTCAGTGGGGACAAAGAGTTCAGGTAATCATTTATGAGATAAAGAAGGGGAAGTTGGTCTTGTCAAAGGCAAATAGGCAGGCATCTGTGTCCTAGGGAGGCACACTGGGAAGAGTGGTTCTTTGCAGGGAGCCACTTCCAGCAACATAAAAGAGTGGGGGAATTTCTTAAACTTTATTGTTCTCCAGCAGCACCGGGCTCAGTAATGTTCAATGGTATTATGATGCCCATTTCACAGATAAGAAGATCTGGGCTCATGGATAAGCAAGTGGTAGAGCTGGAAAGAAAGCTCAGGGCTTCCAGCTCAGAAGCTCCATTGCCTTTTCCCCAGTCAGGCATGACCCCCTGTCTTCTGCCTCCCCACCTTGCTGGTGCATGCCTTCCTTGCCAAGCCGACACCCAGGAACTGGTTCTGGAGAACTCAGCACAAGGTTGCTGCTCCTAATAATGCCACTCGTTATTAATGGTGTTCATTTCATTCTCTGCAAAATACTCCGAGCCACGGAGTGCCCCAGGAGAGCGCGTTCTGAACAGACAGGCAGGGAGGAGAGGTGTGAGGGCAATGATGACAGGAGCTTCTCCTTGTTTTTGTTTTTTAAGTAAGAGGCTCGGGAGCAGCCACAGCTCATGGAACAGCAACAACTTGCTTAAAAGCCATTTCCACTTTTAAACACTTCCACCCCCTCTGTCCTCACCTCCTCAGCCTAGGCTATGAAAATCTGAGCCAACGCTGGCTAATAAAGGGGATCGATAACCATCCAGCTATTTTCACAGCAGCCCTCATATTAATGAAGCTGCTGTGGATGAAGTTCTATAAAAGGGGCCGCACGGACAGTACTCCACCACAATAAACTGCCATGGGGTTGCTGATCGTTAATGGAGTGTCCCAGCGTTCTGATCAATTCCAGGCTTCATTTGTCCCCACCTGCAGCCACACTGCCCAGGGGAGCGAACTGTTTGTTTTCCTCAGAAGGCTGAGAATACATAAAATATGCACACAATACAGAGATGAAACAGGCCTTACACTGGGGATATGGTTTGGAAAGTTCCCAAAATACTTCTCTCCTGCTCCAATACATAGAAATCATCAAGTGACTGCAAGGGGTCTTTCTCCTTCAGAAAGAGCATGATTATGAACTTCCCCTTCCTCATCTTCTGCGAGCAGGAAGGAACTTCCCCTTCCTGCTTGGGTTTAGACCATCGGATGGGTACACCCTGCAACCACAAAGCTGTATAATGGTCCCACTCAAACCAATCACAGAGAGGGTAGAGAAAAATGAGAAATTGATTCCCATGGTTCCTCAGGCTACTTTATACAGTCCCTGTTCATCTCATCAGCCTCTCCATCTCTCTCTCTGCAACCCAGTCACTTGAGATGGTGTTTTAGTTTGTTGAAAGAACGATATTATCTCTTTTAAAATAGGGCCTGTGCATATATGTTCTATTGGCTTCCCAACCCTTGCTTGCAGGGTTAACTCCTTAACCCTCTTAAATCAGCTTAAACATGACTGTCTTTAGGACACTTGTCCTCACTATCCATTTTAGGTAAGCTCCACTTATTATGTCACAATGGCGTTTGAGCTTCTATCCCCCTAACACTCCCTACACCTACAATTGCTTATTCAGTGTCTCTCTTCTCTCCCAGAATATAAGCTCCATGAAGGTAGGGACCATTTGCGGCTTACTTACTATTTTATCCACAGAGCTAATTTCGTGCCTGGCACAGAACAAAAGCTTAAATGGGAGAAACAACAGTTCAATGGGTGAATAAAAGAAGGATCAAATGAATGAATGGATGCAAACATGCATATATGAATAAATGCATGAATAAAACAACCAGCGGGTAGACAATTACCCACCTTCTTATTCCATAATCCCTCCCACCTCTGTACTCACTTAGCTTTTTTCCCAGCACCAGCCTACACACCCTTTACATCTGATATGTGTCCACCCAGAGACTTGGCTTTTTTGCAGCTACAGTAGGTGATGCAACTGCATCCTGTCCATGTTCAGATTCAGGCTCTAAGATCCATCTTCTGCCAGAAGCCATCGTTCACAAGGGATGGAGCCCACAGGGTAAGTTTTATAATTTTTCAACAGAGGAGTTAAAATGCCATTATCTGAGATTAACATTATAGTAAACTATTCCTATTTTAACTACTCATAGTGGCAGAAGGGAGCAGAAAACAGGCAGTGCATTTATATTTAGCATTAAAATGCAGACAGAAGCAAGAATACCACAAGACTCACCTGTGCACCTTTATGCATGCATATATATATATATATATATATATATATATATATATATATATAGGGAGGAGGCAGAAAACAGGTGGCCATGCTGGACTGGGGAAAAGGCGATGGAGCTTCTGAGCTAGAATCCCTGAGCTTTCTTTCCAGTTCCACCACTTGTATGTGTGTATACATACACACACACACACACACACACACACACACACACACACACACCCCACATATCTGGGCTCCTGCCTAGGCCCTTCTGAGCCTGTTCCTCTATTTGGCAGTAAGGCCCTTGCAAGAGGGAGGAACCCCCAGAAGAGACTGAATACTAGCTCTCCTTTCCTTACGGCCCCTGGGAAATGGCTCCAGTCCCATACAGGATGTTTGAGACATAGGGAATCAAAGCTCTTGCCTGCATAACCTACTGAAAAGGGAATACAGAACCCATGTTCGGGGACATAAGCAGAGGCCAGACCCCAGCAGTGATATGTCAGGCTGAATGCCAGCTGTCTCCCAGGCAGAAGTCAAACCTCCCCAGAGCCCAATATGGCAGCCTCTGCCTTCTGCTTTGTCTGGCAGGACCCAGGACAGAGGTTGTGCATACCTTGGGCAGTGAGTACTTGGGCAGCTTTATCTGGGCGAAGGCCTCTCTTCGATAGGACACGTAGTAGCTGGCTCTTCCACCAGTTGTTACCTGGATCACAGGGGAAACACAAAGAAGTCAGATGGGGCCAGGGGTCAGATTGGGCCAGGGGTCATGGCCACGTTGAAAGTACTAGCTTCTCCATCAACCACAAGAGGTTTGTGATAACCTTTTAGAGAATAACCCTTGCTGGCAACACAGCACTGAGTTGCTCCCATGTCATAGCACGTAGACCACAAATGAGCAATTACAACAGACTTTCCCAATGGTTGACACTGTCTCTGAGAGCAGGGACTCTATTTGGTCACTGTGCTCTGCATATATACACACCCAATAAGTATTTTTAGAAAACAGAAGCCATGGCATGGGATGTACCCATGATCTATTTATTCTGCCTTAAAAAACAAGTTTCTAATCCAATGCAGTCATGACATGATTGTGAAATGAATTTTTTTCTGATTCTAAATAATTACTATTGCTCAAAAACTCTTGTTACTTTGAAATTAATTTCACTTCTGATCTGAGCACATTTTTTTCCTTCCTATTGACAAATTTATGCACTAAGCAGGTATGCTTTGGTCCGTTTCACATGCAAGTTATTTAAAGGAATCAAGGCTCAGAGGAAGAACTCTAGATTGGAAAGTGAGAAATCCTGGGTTTGAGTCCCAGCTCTGCTATCTGATGGCTGGGGGAGTCAAACTCTGTAATCATCTCACTTGGGAAGGATGGATTCTTAGAAGAGTGTGGAAACCACTTCAAGAAATGGTCTGGCCTGGGCTTGTTGAAAAGTCTTGCCAACATGGCACAGTTTTGCAGATGGCTGCTGTCAGCCCAATCGTCCTAACTTGGGGGGAATTAATATTCACAAGAAAAGATACCATAGACTGTTCAGAGAAAATAGCAGGACGACAATAGCAACCAGGCCGCTGTGCTGAGGAGGCAATTACTGGAGGCACCCACTCTGTTCTCACCAAGCACTTGCTGGAGACGGGCCAGCCCTCCCAATCCAGTCGGAACCTGGCGCCCATCCACAGCGGGAGGCGCAGGGAGCAGAAATGTCACGCCCCTATTGAAAGCCGCCCATCGCTCCCCATCCAAGAGAGGGCATCTCCCACAGCTCCCCCTTGCTCTGCACAGATTGGGAGCCCACAAAGCAGACAGCGCAAGATGCCAGGTGGAGCAAATGTTAGAGTCTGTGGGGAGGCAGAACCTTGTAAAAAACTCGGTGCAAAGACAGGCTGTGAATCAAGAGGAGAGACTGATTTTGTTCCCACTGTTCAATGCTATCCCTACATCTCTATTTCCTCATTAGAGCCATTCATGTTTTGTATTCCAGGACTTTGGGGTTTTGTTGTTGTTGTTTAATTTGGGTTTTTGTTTGTTGATAAAGACATCCGTTCTCAATCTATATTGTGCTGCACTGGCTTAGAGATGGGGTGTTCACATATTAAGATCAATGAGTTGTTGAGTAGTCTTTTCCTTTTTAAATCTCAACTGCATAGAACAGATTAAAATGTAATCTTTGGGGGGTGCCTGGATGGCGCAGTCGGTTAAGCGTCCGACTTCAGCCAGGTCACGATCTCACGGTCCGTGAGTTCGAGCCCCGCGTCAGGCTCTGGGCTGATGGCTCGGAGCCTGGAGCCTGTTTCCGATTCTGTGTCTCCCTCTCTCTCTGCCCCTCCCCCGTTCATGCTCTGTCTCTCTCTGTCCCAAAAAATAAATTAAAAAACGTTGAAAAAAAAATTTTAAATGTAATCTTTGGTACTAAACAGTCACCACTAGTCCTTGCTTGATCCTATTTGTGCGTTTCATTTCATTTATTTATAAATTCCAGTCCAGTTAAAATGAGGTGTTATGTTAATTCCAGGTGTACAATATAGTGATTCACCAATTCTATATATTCCTCAGTGTTCATTATAAGTGTCCTCTTAATCCCCTTCACCTATTTTTTTTAATTTTTTTAATGTTTATTTACTTTTGAGACAGAGAAAGATACAGCATGAACAGGGGAGGGTCAGAGAGAGGGAGACACAGAATCTGAAGCAGGCTCCAGGCTCCGAGCTGTCAGCACACAGCCTGACACGGGGCTCGAACTCATGGAGTGTGGGATCATGACCTGAGCCGGAGTTGGATGCTTAACACAGTGAGCCACCCAGGCGCCCCTCCCCTTCACCTATTTTACCTGTCCGCCCAGCCACCTCTCCTCTGGCAAATATCTGTTTGTTCTCTATAGTTTGTTCTGTTTTATGGTTTTTCTCTTTCTTTCCTCTTCATTTGTTTTGTTTCTTAAATTCCACATAGGGTGAAATCATATGCTGTTTATTTTTCTCTGACTTATTTCATTTAGCATTAAATCCTGTGGGTCCATCCATGTTGTTGCAAATGGCTAGATATCATTATTTTTATGGCTGAGTAATATTCCATTATATATGTATATATATAATTATATATATTTTAGATAAATATAGATATACATTATATATATATATTTAGATAAATATATCTAGATATTTAGATATTTAGATATTTAGATATCTAGATATTTAGATAAATATATATCTAAATATATATATTTAGATAAATATAGATATACATTATATATATATATATATATATATATATATATATATATATATCACTTCTTTATTCATCTACTGATGGACACTTGGGCTACTTCCAGAATTTGGCTGTAATAAACAGAAGGGTGCATATTATCTTTTTGAATTCGTGTTTTAATTATAAATTATAAAACCAACATATGTATACCTGTCAACCCCAGAATTGGAATAGTAGTGTTTGAACTTTAGCTGCATCAGAATCACCTAGAAAGCTGCTTAAAACTCAGACTCCTGGGTTCCACCTATAGAGTCTTTGAGTTCATCAGCCTGGGGTAAGGTCCAAGAATTGTCTTTTCTAATGAGTTTCCAGATGATGCAAATGCTGCTGGTTTAGGGGACTCACTCTAAGCAGGTCAGAACCAGAACTTCAAATGACAACTCACATACACCTCTGTGACTCTGTGCCTTGCACCTGTCCTGAGACCCTTGCCTCCCTCTTAGATGTAGCTACTGTCCTCATTTTGTGTTGACAATGATGATAAAGTTTTATTTTAGGGGAAATTCCTGTTACATGAAATTAGTCATTTTAAAGTGTACAATTCTTGGGGCGCCTGGGTGGCGCAGTCGGTTAAGCGTCCGACTTCAACCAGGTCACGATCTCGCGGCCCGTGAGTTCGAGCCCCGCGTCAGGCTCTGGGCTGATGGCTCAGAGCCTGGAGCCTGTTTCCGATTCTGTGTCTCCCTCTCTCTCTGCCCCTCTCCCGTTCATGCTCTGTCTCTCTCTGTCCCAAAAATAAATAAATGTTGAAAAAAAATTTAAAAAAATAAATAAATAAAATAAAGTGTACAATTCTTGGGGCACCTGGGTGGCTCGGTCAAGCATCCGACTCTTGATTTTGGCTCAGTTCATAATCTCAGGGTCCTGGGATTGAGCCCCAAGTCTGGCTCCACACTACACATGGAGCCTGCTTAAGATTCTTCCTCTCTCCCTCTGCCCTTCTCCCCAGCTTGTGTTCTCTCTCTTTCTCAAATTAAAAAAATAAAAAATAAAGTGTAAAATTCAGTAGCATTTAGCACATTTGCAATGTTATATAACCACTATTTAGTTCTACAAGTCTTCCATAACCCCAAAGGAGACGTGATACACAACGATGAAGTTTCTAAACCCCAAAATACATGTTCTGGTCACTTCTCATATGCTTAAAAAACAGTTCTCCCTGGGACACCCTGAACATCACCAAACTTGCCTTGGAGAAGGAAACTGGCATCAGAGTAGGCTAGTCCTGTCAGTGAATGCCAGCCAGAGCTCAGCAATGAAAAGAAGTTTCTCCTAAAAAGACCCAGTGGGCTCCCGAGGGAACAAGATGAGAGCATTGCCAAGCCTCTGATAAGCACCATAGAAATCCACTGGGTCCCTTGCGGTTTCCAAATCACCAAGAGCCAAAGGAGAACAGAGCGGTCCCCTCGTTAGGGTGATCAACCCCACCAACTCGGGAACTCAGTCTAGCCATTCCTGATACAGCCCTGCACAAGCACAGATTCTCTCACAAGCTCACACATACAACCTGGGAGACTCTGTGCTTAAGTAATCAAAGATGGAGATTACACTTCAGATACACAGTGGGATGATCCAAACTACTAAGGGGCTGATAAAGCCCCAGGAGCCCAGAGGTTCTCCCACTTCCAAGGACATCAGAAAATCTTCCAGTGATACCAAGACGACTCGCACAGTTATGCTTTTGTCCTGGTGATACCCTTCTCTGTACCTACTGAGAGCCGACTGATGGTTTCACGTCACTATACCACCTATGAGATCATGGAAGGATTTTGGATGCCACCAGTTCATTACAATTTCTCTCCTCTCAACTTTTCAACCCTATTCTTCCTATTTCTACAGCCCTTTCAACATTTTTTTACTTATGGTACACATATTCCTATAATCTTCCCTCCATGTCTTATTATACAGTTGCAACCTCCCTGATTCCTAGGCAGTGCTGGTCTTGTGGCAAATGATTAGTGAATATGTGATGATAAGAGTAATGACACAACGGTGCATGTAGCCATTATATAAATTATCTAATTCAATTCTCATGACAACCTTTCAGAGACTACAAGGTACTGACTGACTTGCCCAAGATAAGACAAATTGGAACCTAGCAAAGTTTGGCTCTAAACCTGTTCTCCTCCTCCTGTGATTGAGAAGGGTCTCCATTCATCTCACCTCACTATAACAATACATTTTCCTGACTCCAAGGAAACATATTTTTATTTTTTAAGAAACATATAAAAATCTCTGTAATTGGCACATGTATATATGTTTATTATTCTTCATATTCCCAGAAAATCTGTGATGACATTGATGACGTATGTTAAAAATGATGTCTTCAGGGGCGCCTGGGTGGCGCAGTCGGTTAAGCGTCCGACTTCAGCCAGGTCACGATCTCGCGGTCTGTGAGTTCGAGCCCCGCGTCAGGCTCTGGGCTGATGGCTCGGAGCCTGGAGCCTGTTTCCGATTCTGTGTCTCCCTCTCTCTCTGCCCCTCCCCTGTTCATGCTCTGTCTCTCTCTGTCCCAAAAATAAATAAAAAATTAAAAAAAAAAATGATGTCTTCATAGAAGAGAAGGGGTGAGGTAATAAAAACAAGATTGATAATTACTACCATGCAATGAAACCTTATTACATAGAAAATGGTACAATAAGCAGTTGAAACACCATCCCTCATTTGAGTCTAATTACATATTATATAATGTATACAGCCTCCACAGGTCAGGACAAGATTGTTACAATCTATGACTCCAGCCTATGCCCGAGCCCTTAATTATGAATAAGTGTATCCCCACAATGTCAGGCACAGAGCAGGGCTCAATACCTATTGACTAACGGAATAACAAATTGTGGGGATTAAGCAGCTCAACCAGAGATGCTTTGAGTTTGATTTCCTCCATTATTTAGTGACTAAACCATGGATGTAGAGAACTGTCCATTCCCACCCAGCTTCTAGATGGTTGCAGGAACTTATCTCTAGCACTCCTCCTTGGGAGCAAAATCCTCACAATGTTGGGATGATACAAGCTGATGCATTTGCTGCCTCTCCTATACTATTTGCACAGCTCTCTGGCAACCACACAAGAAAAGAATAAAGTTTAGCGACTATTAATCTATTTTGATGAACTTTTCTCTTCCTTACAAGCAAATCTGCTGGCATTGTAAATCCCAGAGATTATTACCACTTTCCTTTTCAGTGACACCTTTTATTTTACATATGATGAATGTCATCCAATTATTTGCTCTGGGCCCATCCGTCATGCTAAACACTGAATTAGCTGGGTCTTTTCCTCACTAATGACTGGCTCGTTAATCTGATTTTCTGGATTTCCATTTTACAGGTTTAATTGGGCTCCTGGCCAGTGAAAATGATTCCTTTGGACAAATGCACTGGCCATTAAATACATCTATCTCTTCTGACTTATTCCCATTCTTGCTGTAACCAAGTCTAACCTGACATATCCTTTATTATTTTTTTTCATTTCTCCTTGCTTTTAGATGATGGCTTGCCCTGGATGAGAGGAAGAAATCTGCCAAAAAAAAAAAAAAAAAAAAAAAAAAGAAAGAAAAAGGAACCAAAGGGCCTTGAGTATGTTGAGCCTGTTTCTGCCATAGATAGAAGAAAACTTATATCTCTAGAACTCATAAATGGGCATGGTAATCTAAAAAGAGAAGCAAAAATGAACATTTTTGAGTGTCTACTATGTTGGATGCTTTACATTCATGATATTATTTAATATCCACACTATTAATTACTACTATTATTATTGTTAGTGAAACTATTAGTACCCTACAAGGCATAAATATTCATAGCATAACATTCTCTGAGTCTTTACTACATGCCAAGCACTGTCCCTGTATACATACTGGCCTTCTCTCTTATGTTCAGGTGAGAAATTGACAGGTGCAGAAGTTATGCAACATACTCAAAGACACACAGCAAGTAAATGGTGAAGCTGGAATTTGAACTCAAATTTATCTGACTGCCAAGCCCATGCTGGTCCTTCAGGGTGTGTCAGGTTTCCAAACTTCTGGGGTGGGGAATGGATCCCATGTCACTTGACTTCCAATTTCCCAGGTAAGATGCCTGCCAACAAAGCAGATCCTTTTATGTGAGGGATCGTAATAGTTTCCCAGCCTTGAGACATCACTGCTCTGTTGTTGGACCAGAGTGAACAGTGCTGCTCCTGGAACTTGTGAATAGGAGGGGCCACAGCGGAAACAAACTGGGCTTGCACAAGAAATGAAGGAAATGGCACTTAGAAGGTTTGTCGACTAGAGGACCTTGCTGGCCCCACGCAATGTGAATAACCAGCCTAAGCAAGAGAAGTGGCCACCTCTCCAGATACATGTTAGTGACTTCCCACACAGCCTCTGCAGTGCTTCTTCCTCCTTAAAGAAACAAAAGTGAACCACACAGTTGTTAGGATGCACAATTAACTTTTCCAATTTCTTTGCTCATTAATTCTATTCAGATTATTTGAAATAAATCTTGACATTGTTAGGCCTTTCTCTTCCTCTCCACCTACATACTTCCTTCAAAGATCACATTTCTCTTTCAAGAACAAAGAAGCAGGATGCTGACTGCTGGACCACAAGAGTTGATAAAGAGCCGTAAGTCTCATCAGGAAGTTGCTCTAAGCATCGGGATGGCCCTGAGGGCTCCTGCATGGCAGGTTATGTTGACTTTGCCATCTTAAGCTCATTTTCCAAAAATGTTTTGCTAAGGCACCACACTACGTGTCTGAATCAAAACTGTGAGATGGCACTTGGAATAACACGGCATCTTACCAGCAAGTTGTCTCCTCTGCTAGACCATTTGATGTTGAATTTAGTGTTTGTCAAACTGGTGTTTGCTCATTTTATGTCCTGGAGGCTGTGTGATATTAATGTAATATGCAGTTTTATCTGCCTGTTTCTAGAAAGAGTGGGTCTATTACCTACTACACATACACTGTGCTGAGGTTGAACTCCTTTGAAACAGATTTGCACATAAAATCTTTTATTGGGCCCCTAACATAGTAAAATCTTTTACTAGGACCCTAACATAACAGCCCCAAAATAACCTCACTGAGAACGGATTTCGAGTAAGATAGTTGACATTGAAGCCAATATTGTTCTCTCAATTTGGTGTGTGTGTGTGTGTGTGTGTGTGTGTGTGTGTGTGCGTGTGTGTGGTGTAGGGGAGGTGTTGGAGGGGAGATGTATACTGAGGTTGCCAGCACACTTGTCAGCCAAAACATATTGATAAACAATTGCCACCTTTCCCAACCCTACTAAGAAACTCCCTGGAACCTTCACTGCCCATTTGGAATGATAGTAAGGGAGAGAAAAGGTGGTGAGTTAGAAAAGCATGGGATAAAGACCTTGTGTCTACACCACACACAGCACTAGAAGAGGAATCAGCATGCCTGACTCTGAGCCTGTTTGTCAGATACAGTAAAGGATCTGGACTTGATAAGTTTCCAATTACATATTTTCAAAGAGGACTCTTCCTCTTATTTTTGAGCATTTTACTACTTTGGTTGGGATCCTAGACCTGTGTTTAAATTCTGCTTCTGCCACTTGCTGGTTTGGTAACTTTGGACAGGTAATTAATTTAACCTTCCTAATTTTTCCTTCTAGAAAATGGAGACATCAATACAACCTATTAACATGTTATTTTGAGGAGTAAACACAGAACACCATGTAAAGAGCTTTAGCCCCAAAGCTGGCACATAGTAAATGCTCATTGTATATGACTTGTCCCTGCTGAGCTAGAGGTACAGAGACCTGCACCAGTATAACATCGTGGGGGCCTAATGGGGATTGACCATGACCATAGTGGCAGTTTATATATACAAACTGGAGGCTTCAGGAAGTGCTGGGCTAGCCACATTGTGCACCTGCTCAGGGATAGAGGACTGAAATTCTTCTTGTTGCCCTCAGGCAGGATGACTTTATGGAGAAGACACCTATGGAGACCACAAAGCCAACATGGTCTATGCCAGAGATTGAACCATTAAAGGTTGCAAGCTTTATCTTTGTGTTCGGGCTTTCATGACTTAGAGGGAGGACAAGAAGTTCTTGGAATTCCCATAAGACCCTTCAGGAAGAAAGTCCTTTGCCTTCCCTCTTTTTTTTTTTTTTTTTTTTTTTTGCAGGGGGTGAGGTTATAAAAAGGCAAAGGTAAGTGTAGAAATAAAAAAGAACAGATATGGACTTGAATTGTTGTCTTGGAGCACAAAAGTTGGGAGTATCAAGATGCTCAAGATCAATATAATAACAGCTAAAAGCTAAAACCTAGTCCATCTACTTTGTCCCAGAGCTTCATTAAAAAAGAAAAAATCACTACTCATGGAACCTCTAAAGAAACATGTTAAAACTCATTACCAAAACATCTGCTCCTTCCTCTCTAGGGAATGGTCCTGTTCCTTGTGGACTGTGAGTTTAATATGATTTTGTAAAAGATGGGACTGAGGAGGCTAGAGCAGATATTACAAGGAGACTTGCTTCTATCATCTTCCTACCCTTATGTAAGTCTTCTCTTCAACTTGAGACCTCACGTCACCTGTTTCCTTTGCACAGGTAGATGCTATGAGGCCAATTAATTGGCTGCAATCTTCCCAGGCCAACACCAGCCTCTGTCTTTTTTTCTACTATTCCAGAATTTTAGAAAATAAAAACAAAATAGTGGGAAAGGAGAAGAAGGAAGAAGGGTGTAAGGTGCTGGTGTATAGAACATCTGTCTTTCTAGTTTCAGCTTAGCCAGGTATCAGACAGGCAATTTTGGCATGGTGACTAATCTCTTGGAGTTTCAGGGTTATTGTTCCATAAAAAGGGAGAAAATAATTACCCTTCTCCTAGGGAGAAGTAAATGAGATAACAAAATGCTTTCATGTAACTAAAGTGTTCTACAGCTTTAACGATGAGAATGTTATAAGTGACCTGTGGTATGTACCTAAAAACCCAAAGATCTTAGAAGTATTTGCACTGGGAAATTGCTATAGACTGAATGTTTGTTTTCCCCCAAAATTCCTATGTTGAAACCTAATCCTAGGTGTGATGGTCTTTGGAGGTGGGGTCTTTGGGAGGTGATTAGGTCATTAGGGTGGAACCCTCATGAATGGGATTAGTGCCTTTATAAGAGACCCCAGCAAGCTCCATTTGCCCTTTCTACTATGTGTCTATGAACTAGGAGATGGGTTCTCTTTAGCCACCAAATCTGCTGGTTGCTTGAGTTTGGACTTCCCAGAATCCAGACCTGTGGTAAATACTCTGTTATCTGTACATAAGATTCTATTATATGCTGTATCTGCTGTAGCGGTCTGAACAGACTAAGACCGAAATCAAGCTGATGATCCAAATACCCAATCTATTGATTGTGTGGGGGCACTGAAATTTCCCAATTAGGCTATAGCTATCCACAGACCAATGGGGAATAAGAAATGTGAGAAGAGAAGCAAGAAATGGATGGGCAGAGATATAGAACAGAAGTGTATTCAGCCACACAAGATGAATGGCAAGCATATAGAGCCACTTAAAGAATGATTAATTTTATTGATATGCTCAAGATATTTTACATAACATAAAAGGGCATGACAAACAAAGTCATTAATTTTCTAGAGAAGCAGGGATGCTTCTTTGGGACGTGGGATTTCCAGACGGTCTTGGAAATATGTGTGGGCTGCTAGATATGACGGCAAAACTTCGCCAACATGGGATTTGCGTGCCTCATGAGTGAAGTTTGGGACAGCAGTGGACAGATTTAAGCCATCTGTCAAGCTTTTTCTCAAGAAACACTGCCACCTCCCCAAGAGAGCCATGAATATTTGTGAAATGCCACCTGCTACTTGGAGCCTCACCATTGCACTCCGCATGTCGTGCTGCTCTCGTCCTCCAGCAGAAGCACCACCACTGGAGAGTCAAGCTCTGTGCTCACACTTCGGATGCACTGCGTGCTCTCATGCACAATGACCACACGGAGAAGATACTATACAGCCTCTCTCAGTACTTAGCATCCATGTCATAACAATTAATATTTGTAGGGTATGCTCTTCTATGCATTAGTTTTATTATTTGACTGAACCTCATTTGGTCAGAGCACAACCCTTTGAGGAAGGTCTCAGTATTAAGAATTCATTTTAGAATTAAGGGGTCTTACTTTAGGTCCCATTTTAGAATTAAGGGGTCTTACTTTAGGTCACCTTGTTACTAAATGGTGAGTCTCAAAGCCAACCACAGAACTTCTGACTTGAAACCCCAGGCCTTTTTCACATTGCCAGGCTGCTTCAGACTGTGTCTGCTGAGTCAAGATCAGAAAAACACAAAGTGGAGATAATTGCATGGGTTTTCACAAGTGGGTCGTGATTTTACATTAAATAATCCTTTGAGTGTTTGGCAACACCACAACATGGAAAACCAGAGGCGATAAGAGAGTGTGCTTCCCTGTGGGAAACAGAGAAGCAGATTACAAGATGTTCTTCCCCACCTACTGCTGACTCCACATACTAATTAAAGGTCTGGCCAAACTCACATTATTCCTTGAACATTGCTCATGTTTACACATCTCATTACGGATACTGGCCCCAATTCTACCATATGTTACATTTATCAAAACTTATTCAGCACTTTTGTGCCCAGGCTGTATCAGGTACCATGGGAGTCATAGGACTGTGACCTCATGGAGTTCACCATTTCTCTGTAAAAACAAGCCTAGCATAGAAGATGTACAAATGGCCATAGAACACCATAATGCTATGGTACCCTGAGCAGGGTGAAGGCTATGTGCCACAGAAGAGAGAAATACCAGCTCAGAACCACAGTAATTTACTCCACTTGTTTTCATGCTCTGTACAGAAGTACTAACAAATCAGTGCACATACAACATGCACACACACATACATAGAGTATATACATATATATGCACATAAACTATATACATATATATAGAGTATATACATATATATGTACATAAGTGTATAGTGAATACAAATTTAATATATATATAAAATATATGTTATATATATACATATATATATACATATATATGTGCATATATATACATATATATACATATATATGTGCATATATATATACATATATATATACATATATATGTGCATATATATATATATATGTATATATATATACTATGCAGCTCCACTTTACTCGTAAGTAAAGTGACATGCACAGGAACACACAGCTCCAAAGCAGCAGAGCCTGAATTTGAACTTGGCTCACATATATTACACACACACACACACACACACACACACACACACACACAGGATCTGAACTTGGCATATATACATACACACACACACATACACACACACACACACACACACACACACACACACACACATATATATGTTTTCTGTTTGTTGAATGGGATGATAGATTTGAGGATGGAACACTAGAGAAACCAGGATATAGCTGAAATGTTCTATTTAATCAAGGGAAGGATGGAAAGAAACGGTGGGGATAAGGTGGGGATGGATCTTGAAAGAAGAAAAAGATCACAGCAAATCTGAAGGGGTTGCAGGAGGTGAAATCTAAGAAGGCGGGTCACTGGTGGTCGGTTCCAGAAGAGGTGCTTTGGAGGAATGCCAAGAAACAGTGGGTGTGTGTAGGTTTTATTAAGTGTTTTTTCTGTGCAGTATCTGACACAAACACTCTGCTTCATTTTTGCTTGACATTTCCAATAAAAAGTCTACACCACACTGCTCAATAATCTTATTAAGATTTTATTTATTTATTTGTTTCTCTTTGCAGAGGTGGTTCATATCAAGAACATAGTTCTGCTTCAAGAAAATACTCAAGACTTATAGCTGGGTTACCAGAAATTCATTTTTCTGAAACTTTTCAGCCCTTTGTTTAGTTCTTTGTTGGGAAAATTAACAAAGAGCCTTGCATCAGGAGCCTAGACATGGATTCCAAACCTCCCTCAGCCCTACTGGCTATTATGGATCTTTGGGAAAAGCACTGAGCTGCTTCTGGACCTCAGTTTCATCCTCAAACAGGTAAGGCACACTCACAACATACAGGCCCAACACGTGCCAGACACAAAGCAGGGACTCAAAACTGTCACACCTCTGTGTTCTTCATTCCTTCACATCCTAGGTCCTGGCGTCCTCAGCATAAGGATCTTCTTCAACTCTTATATCCTAAGATTCTATGCTGCCAGTTTATTTTGCGCCTATTAAATGACCCCACAAACACGTTGTAAGCTGCTACTTTGCGTTAAAGGTTTCTGCTCTTACTTACTGCCCCTTACATTGTTCTTGACCCAATTGCCTCAAAATGTAAGAACATTTAGGTTGTGACTCTCATTTAAAAAGCAGAACAAGTGTACTGGTATCAGACAGCCTGGGTCAAAATCTCTGCTCCACTCCTTACTAGCTGTGTGGTCTTAGGAAAATGACTTCACCTCTCTGTGCCTCCTGAGAGAAATGGAGGTAAGAGTAGGATTTACCTCATAGGATGTCATAATGCCCAAATGCATTAACACTATGCCTAGCTCACACTAGCCACTCAATAAGTGTTAGCTCTTACTATTATATGAAATTGACTCCCCAAGAACTACAGATTATTCAGTAAGAAAATTAGCCAGGAGGTAAAAATCACGGAAGAATGTTAAAGGACAAATCTTAAGTAAGGGAAATGCTGAGAATCACAGTATTTCTTCTACAGAAGGGCTCCGTATAAGGTTCAATCAACTCCACAAGGACTCATACCAGACGTCTCAGAGGAAGTAAGGAAGCCACCACTTCCACGCCTTCCCTCCCACGCACACACAGAATACCTAAGAAGCAATTACACAGCAGAACGAAATAATAAACACAATCGTATTAACAGCACTTTGATTATTTCTCCATCCTGCAATCTGGAAGCAATCGCCACCTGGGGCAGGCAGTTAAACCGCAGGCGTTTATTCCAGAGAATCGGACAGAAGGCCTGGGGTACGGCAAGCAGATTCTCCACTCTAATTGGGTTCGGTAGGGTGGTGGAATCACCACTGCGCATTACAACAAGGTGTGCCTCCCTTCCCAAAACATTTTTCAGAGGAGGAGGTGGAAGCGATTCTGCCTGGCCTCTAGAGGTTGCAAGGCTCCAGGGAGAGGGGAAGTGGCTAAGTTCATGGTCCCATCACACACACGCTGGATTAGAGAAAAACAAGGAAGGAGAGAATGGAGATTAAAGACAGACCATTTCAAAGCCCAAGAGCCCGGAGAGGGAAAAGCCAATCAATTTCTTTTTTTTTTTTTTCTTTTTTCTATTTCACAACAGATGTTTCACTTGCAGTTCCAAATCTAATAGCAGTTGGTGTAGTAAAGATGAAATAGTTGGAGGAAGAAAAAGAGAGAGCTAAAAAGGAAAGGAGGGAGGGAGTCAGGCTGGCAGAGGAGAAGTGAATCTCCAGCGCCTCCCTGTCCTTGCAGGCTTCCTGTCTCTGGCTTCTGCCCACTGGGGACAGGCAGCGTGTGTCCCTGTCTTCCCTGCCCTATGGTTCTCCTGGGCTCCTGCAAACGCAGCCCCCTGCCTGCAGGCATCTCTCACCAGGAAGGCAGGAGTAATCAGGCCCATCCTTCAAACATCTTCATTCTATTACGTTCATAATCGGCTTCTAATGTTCTGTTCGATAGATGTGGGGCCGACCAGACCAAGCGCTTGAACAGCTGCTCAGGCCATGGAGCTATTCTCTGTGCCATTGATCACAAAGACAAAAATCAATCCTGGCTAAGGAGAAAGAAGTTAAAAATAAATTGCTGGGATTGATTTCTGTTCAGACCTTCTGACTCCCAGTTTAGAAAGGGGGAGGGAAGAGTGCATGTGGATGCACCTGTCATGAAATCACTTCATATGTCCCAATCTCAAAAGCAAAATCTGGAGATATTTTACACACACACACACACACACACACACACACACACACACACACAGAGGCATGTATGCACATAGTTTTCTTCTAATTTATGCTCTTATTTTTGCCTCCCAATAACTATCAGAGATGAGAATCCATGTAAATCATAAACTCCCAGGAGAAGAGGGCTGGGTTTGTCTCATTCGCTACAAAATCTCCAAAGTGGGGTCCCATGCTTTGTGGACTGTAGTAACTCCAGAGATATTTATTGAGGGACTGAGAGAATAGATGAATTAATGAAGTGTCTTCTTTTCTATGATTGGCTCTTGCAATTATGTTTATTTCATCAATTTATCACAGCATGTAATTATTTTTCTTCTTCACTGTTTTGCTTAGGTATTATCTCTCTCACTAGACTACACACCCTCTTATGGCAGGAACTTTTACTTGTTTGCTTTTTAATTTTTGACCTATTGTACCGCTTCTACCTTGTGCCCTCAGTAGATGTATGTGAAAGGAAAGGAGGAAAGGATAGTTCAGCAACTCTGTTAAGGGACGGGCTGCAACCTAAATATTTTTTGTTTTGATACCAACACTGAAGAAATAACTTGGGAAATACTCCTGAATAACAGTCACCAGCCCATGTTTAACTAAATGAAGCATCATGTAGAGTGAGCAGACTTCTGGAACTCCAGCATTAGAAGGGAACTCTGGAATCATATACCCCATTGCCTTCCCAACTGGATTCTATGGAGTTTAGGAATCCTACAGTGATGCCTTGGGAGTGTCCAAAATGGATGGAGAAGAGGCTGAGTGGGTAGGAGAGCTCCTATAGTCCCCTGACCCTCTTTAAACTAGATCATTCCCTTGTATCTGTTTTGCATCTTGGAATTCCTTGGAAAGGTTGTATGAAAAGCAGTTCCCACTGTTAAGAACCACAACAACCAAAGGTTAAGAGCTCTTCTTGGATGCAATTCTTTCTTTTTGTGACAAGGAAACTGAGCTCTAGGGAGGAAGGTGGTGGCCCAATGTCACCGAGTGAGTTAATGATGAGAACAGACTTACATCTAGCAATGCTGTACTGCCCACCCCCACATCCCCCACCAACCTGCATCCCCATCTGGTGGCAAACTGCCTCCTGCCATGGAAGGGTCTCTTCCTTAGAGCATTTGCTGTTCTGAAAATTAGACTCCTCAAGTCAATTCTCTGCTTGGAGACCTAGCCTGAGCCTTGCCTTCTCCAGGAAAGTATCTCTGATCATATCATGCCTCATGGATCTCCCTCACTCTGAGAAATTGCCTAGCACTTTCTCAAGAGCTTTTGAACATTGCTCAGAGAGAGTGTCAGGTCTTGTAGTCCCACCACCGCACCTAGTCTGAAACAGAACGAGGACAACATTGTCAGTCTTGTTTACCAATATATTCCCTTCGTTGAGAATAACAGGAACATATCAAGTGCTTAACAAATGGTTGTTGAATGAATGAATGAATGATCAACACTTCTGTCTCAGACAGAACCTCTCACAGCCCTGGGTACATAGTAGGTGCTCAATCAAATTAAGCTATGATCAGCCAATGGCTCCGCCACTTTTAAACTCCAAAAAGACCTTGTTCTGACTGACCATGAGGGTTTTCGGAATCAGATCCTTAAAAGTTGCTTGCAGAAATCCAAAGCATTTGTTTACCCCATTAGCTAGCTATGGAGTTAAAGGCAGAGCTATTAAAAATTGTAAAAGCCGAAACTCTGAAATAAATAGATATGTATCCTCGTTATAATGGTAATGGGGAGAGGACTGAGTTTAATAGTCTGCTTCTCAGTCCACAGCCCAACTGTCTTCATTATCGGCACTGTTGTTTTTACAATACAATTATCTTTAATAGGAGAAGGCCCCAGAAAAGAGATCCTCCTGGGAGCTGTGCTTTAGAAGAGGGGGTATTGGGAAATTGCTGGGACTTAGAAAGGGAAGGACAATGGGGAGACCCAGCTGGGTCATGACTCAGTAGCTCCTCTGTACCCCAGAATAGAACTCAAGAGAAGCTGTGCCCAGAAACACACAATGGAAACTGGCTAATTCATGGCAAGAGGTACATGGTAAGTGGGGAAGGCTGGAGAAAGTGGAGCTGGGGATGGTAACTATGATTAACCATGCTGCCACTCCCCCTCCTCTGCACCCTAGTGATGAGTGTTTGAATAATCCTCTAAGTGCATGTGAGGGACGACTCTCAGAGGTGTGGGCATGATTTCATTGTACTGAATCCCATTAAGCCCTTCTTTGGTTAATGGTGCAGAAAGTTTCTGATCTGAAACAAAATTGAAACAGATCCTGACAAACAGTCCACTGAACAAGGAGGGAGTAAGGCTTTCCTGCCCCTCGTGTCCACCAAGAATGGGACAACAGCTGCCTCTTTTTTACCTGTACAGTCATCCGGAAAAGTTTCTGGGAACACCAGCTACTTGGTGCTAATGCAAACATCTTCCGATTGGGAAAATGAAATGAGAAATAGATCACTGTCCTCTTTTGTTATCCCTTATGAAGCCAGACAGCTCTGATGTCAAATCCTGACCCTGCCATCTACTGAGCTATAGGACAAAGGGGGATTCTCTAACCCTCTCTGAAATTCAGTTTCCACCCTTAAAAACTAAAGAGAATAATATCCATCACACCAAGATCCTGTGAAGATTAAAGTAGAATTAAAGAAAAGAAAATGCACACACAGCAGACATGCATTTGGCATGAAATAAACATGAGACACAACAAATAAACTGTGACAACAGTTTCACTTTGCTGACTGGTGGGTAATAACCGGTGGTGTGGCGAGGTGGAAACCGCATTCTGAAGCATCACTGCTTTGGAAACAGGAAATTACAGATTTTCCAATAGTGGAGGAGACTGAGAGGTGTGTGGCCGATCTCATTCTTTTGGGCTGAATTACAGAAACACTTGTGGTCCCCTGGACAACATATCCACTTTCCAGGCCAGCATTCATAGGCTGCACCTAATCATATGAGGCTCCCGGATAATTAAACACCATGAGTGCCACCTTTCCTATAAAATACACTGCACAGCATACACGCCACACCACTACTCTTCCTTCTCATGCCCATGGAGACACTACTAATTAACGGCAACAGTCTTTCCTACTGAAGCACGACAACACAGCTTTCTATGCAGCTATTAGTAATTACTCAAAGGTGATACACAAAATGGAAACAATTTGACACCCTGGGGCCAGACATATCCCATCCATGTACTACTAGAAAAGCAAATACCTGTGTTATAATATGGGGCAAATTACAGAACAATTCGCTGAGATTAAGGGAAAACATTCCTTGCTATGCTGGCCTAGTAAATAACAGTATGTAACTTTCACAGAGCCTCAGCAGATCTCCTGGGAAATAAACAAGTCGTCACCATTTATTAGGGACATGCACAGCAAAGCTCTGAAAGGAGCAAAAAGACACCAAGCCAAAAGGATTGATGGGCATTCTGTAAATAAAGAGCCCCTCCTGGAGCCTCTCTGTCTCAGCAGGAGACACTGGGGAATCATCAGCATCTGGATGGTAATTGATGCCACGCTGTAAGAATCAATGAGACAGGATTGCTCAGAGAGCACAGGAAGTGAACAGAGAAGAGGAACCTATGAAAAGCTCTGAGAACAACCCATATTTCAAGGGTAGGCAGAGGAAGAGGCACCTGTTTAGGAGAGGAAGAAGATGCTAGATGCTGGAGAAGTAGGAGGAGTAGCTGAAGCACACATTGTCAAAGAAGCAAGGGTGAATGTGCTTCCAGAACAAAGCAGCAGCCAAGAGACCCCAGTGCCGCAGACAGGTCAACTAAGTTAATTATCGAGAGGTGTTGTCTAGATATAATTCAGAGACATCTTTGATGAACTTGGCAAAAATAATTTCAATGGAGTGGACAAGGAGCAAGTCAGTCTCAAGTGGGTTAAAGAGAAGGAAATGAAAAAACAGGACAATGAATATAGATAGCTCTTAAGAAATCTGCTTGCAAATGAAAGATGGGACATTTATAGACAGGAACATGGGATTCAAAGAAAGTTTTCTTGTTTTTTTTTAATTTAAGGATAGTATATATTTAAAAATATTTAAATACCGATGGGAAGTCTGAAACAGGAAGGAATATTGAAGAGATAGGGGAAGAAGGATAATGGGTAAAGCCAGGTGCCTGAGAAGTCAGAAGGGATGGGATTGGGCATTTGGATTGAGAAATTTTATATAGCCATGAAGATGATTCTTTTTACTTTTCTTGGATAGTTCGATCTATCCACATACTGGATACATAGTAAGGACTCCATAAATTTGAGGGTTTTTTTTTTTTAGTTTCTTTGAGTTGGGTTCCATCTGCCTTGAAATGTAGAGCCTGAGACCAGGGCTTTTATGCAGGTAGTGCTTGTTGTTGTTTTCTGTGAGGCTCTTTTGTCTGTTTGTTTGCTTGAGTTTGAGAAATGATCCTAGGGAACAGAAGTGGCAGAACTAGAGAGTGGAAAACAAGGAGGGAGAAAAAGCCATCCCAGGGAGTGTCACTCAACTGGTTATTACTATGAGTAACTGGGGCCCAACCCCACTGGGGACACTCTAAGGACCCCTAGAGAACGAGGCTCAGTATCGCCCTCCTGACACAGGAAGAGAGGAGTGAGTATCCACTGGCTCCTGACTCCTATCAGTCTAATTGTCCAGGAGGGTCTTGACACCTTTGCACCTCAAGGTTTGTACCTGCATCAGGATGGCTAAGGGGTCTCTCATAAGTATCCCATTTAGGGAGGAATCAGCCCAGAACAAAAAGCAAGAGGTTCACAGTGCAGCTGAGGCAAGGTGACATCAGGCCACCTGTGTGCACAGCTAGCTGCGGAGCAAACAGGAGCCAGAAGGACGTGAGATAGGACCTTTGCGATGCCCAGCACGAAGATCAACTAAGCATCATGACCTTCACAATCAGGTTGCTCATTTGTTTTTGTACACTGAGGCATTTCAAATACTAACAGCAACTTTTACATCAAGCCACTAAAATCATTGCCTGTACAGGAGACACATCCCAGCAACATGCTATTTAAGGATCTTCCATTAGTGCTGGCTGTTGAAAACAACTCACTTAAGATTCTGAAAGCGCTTCAAGAATATTCACCTGAAGATGTCTTTATTGAATTTCTTTTGAAGACGGTGTCTGCAACTCTTTCATTTTCCTTTAAACTCCTGTGTTGTAAATGTGTCCCTAATGATGAGATTGCTATTTATTTAACATTCAAATCTCTCCCATTAAGGCCAAATTAACATCATTTAAAATATTGCCAAATAGTTTTTCTTTGAATAATTACACTCTATTAATTTCTGCCTGAGGGCTTTTTTTTTTCTTTCAGAAAGATAACTCTAGAGTGGCCTTGCCAGAGAGGCTTTTCTACCTCCCACAGTGGTGCCTAAACCAGGTTCTTAAACAACTATCAAAACCCAGGGGAGCTGGGGGCAAACATGCTACAAGAAGGTACTCAAGAGTCTGGCAAGATAATTAAACCCCAGAATATCTACAGTTACATAGCTGTCATTAGAAGCTGGTTTCTTTGAAGCACTATGGAAGGTATGTGGGAAGATTCTATCATGCACGTATGTTGATACATGAGTTGAATCCATGAATAATTACCAAATGAATTTGGGGAAAAGATTTAGGACTCTTCTATATGACAGGCTTATAAAAACTCTTAAATGAGAATGTGCATACACAAACGTAGCGAGTCTAATTTTTGCATGCGGATTAATCTCTTGATCCTTGCGTTTTATAGGGTTCCGTAGTTTTCAAAGCATTTCAAAGCCATTATTATCTCCCTTGATCCTCACAAAAACCTTCCAAATCAGGCAGGGCTAGGGGCATCATTCCATTCTCCAGAAATGAGAAGATGAGTGTTCTGAAAGTCCAAATGAGTTGCCCAGTGTTCCCTGGTTGGTAAGGTGGCGGAGCCCCGACTACAACCCAGGTGTTCAAGTTCAGGGTCCTCTGCCCCACATCAAACCACAGGCTACTTGAGTCATAAACTCTGAGAGCAGGAACAATGCCTTCTTCCTCTGCCACGTTCCAGTGTACCTGGCATACATCAAGGACCTCAAGAAGCATCTGTTACCTAGCTACTAGTACTTGTTAACTACTAATACTTCTAGAACATCTTTTCAACTCTTCACAACAGCAACTTGTGTCCAAATTGCTGACTGGCTTCACTGTAGCCCTGGAGTTATCCTAGGAGTTCTTTTCTGCGTGCCATTGATCCGCACACAGAATTCCTTGCTGTAGGGGGGCCTTCTCTCCTGACTACACCCACACATTACCAAGAGTTGAAAGTGTGGATCTCCACACTGACACTGGTCTAGTTGTGGACGTTGAGAAGGATTTGGCAGAGTTGGGATGACCTTCCCTTTGAATTTTCTGCTTTATCTACACCTCTAGAAGATGTAGCGTGTGTGTATGTTAATTATGGATTGGTCAGTGTTTTCTCTTGTGTTTTAGATATCTGTATTAGAACTGGCTTTCCCCCCCCACAACTGCACTCACAATAAAACTTTATTCAATGAGTAAATGAATCCTCATTACACTGAAGGCCACCTCCCATGCCATGAAGGGAGGATGAGGGCAGGCTTTGCATAGTTCAGTAAAGACACACAAATCTCTTACGATGGCTTATTAGGGCTCTGTTCCTGTTTCTTCATCATACCTCCTAATAGCCAGGGTATCAATCCTATCACTGAAGGGATTTTACTGCTATCACTGCTGAACTACCTATTTTCCAGGATAATCATTAGAAAAGCTACTCCATAAGGAGAAAAGACAGGATTTCCAACCTTCTTGGCTCGGAACACAGAAACCAACTTATCTCTCTCCCCCTGCCCCTACAGAGGAAAGCCGATTTCTCTTTTATCCATGTGGAACGGAGGCATTTCAGGCAGACGCTTTCCCATTAAAACAAGGGCTCTTCTGGGAAGGATTAGCTCCTTTTGATTTCACTATGAAACCCCAGGCCCCCAGGCCCCCTGCACAGAAAAGGCATTGACAGATTAACAAATTTCACAGTGTTCTGTACATCTTCAGCTGGGCTGAAAGCTGGAGATCAAACACCAGGCCCCCTCAAGAAAAACCATCAAGATGACTATCTTTACCTCTTTGTCAATAGAAAAATAAAAGGTGAGGCAGAACCTTCGGGGTCTCTTCTGAACTGTAGGAGCCACATGAGTAGTATAGGGACCCTTCAACGACACACAAGATACAAATCAAAAATAATCATGTTGAAAAAAAAAGAAAGAAAGAAATGACTGGGCATGAGGAGCTTTCTTTTAGGAGGGCAAAGTTTTTTAAGGGTGAATTTTTTAACGCAAAATTAATGGGAAGTTTATTATGAAGTAGTTACCTGGGTTTTTCGTTATTAACTTTACTCTCAAATGTGTGCATATACATTTGTATATGACTCACTAATGGGTAAACAATTATGCCTTAAACACACACATAACATTTATTAATCTGCAGAGAAAGGAAATGGATCCATGTCACATGAATCCCGAATGGTTCGGTTGTCCACACCCAAAAAGCCTGAACTGTGATCCATGGAACCAACAGTGCTACAAAAAGTTGGCAGTTTCAAACATTTCTTAGCAGCAGATTGCTTTCGTCAGATGCAAAAAGTATTAAGAACCCTGACATACAGAACAAACAAAAGCTGAGGTGTGCTATTTAAGGAGGGGGTAAGAGGGCCAGATACCCTCTTCCATTTTTCCATAGCTCCTGAGACAAGTTACCTAAGACTCCATGTAAAAACTGCCAAGAACCACATTTAGCATGGCGGCGGGGGGGGGGGGGGGGGGGGGCCGGAGCCAGAAAGAGTGAAGGGGATGGACTGGCGTCCTTTTCCATAAGATTCTTCCTCAGGTGTATGTCTCTGGTGGCACTAAAACGAAATAAAAGATACCAATACTCTATAAAACTAGAAAATTCAAGTAAATAGACCCCTTAAAGTTATGAAAAACCAAACCTACCAAAGTCCTTTATGCTCCTCCTATTGTTATGTAGCTGCTCCAACTGCAGGCAAAGAAAATAATGTGGCTGTACAAAGCTCCCCTTTGAGACCCCAACTATGGAGTGTTGGCAAGCATCTTTCAGAAAAGACACAGTTCTCAATGTCCAGCTCTACCTTAGCGGTACTCCCCAGAGAGGTCACCCATGAGGGGGCGTGCTGGACCCAAGCCTCTCTGCACTACAGCTTTTGAGATCATTCTTTTCAGTAGCTTGCTGGCAGGGTCGGCAGAATGCCATCTACCCTGATGGCCTGATGCCCTGCTCACATATAAACCTGTGGGTTTAAACCCTGGAGTGAGAAGCTACCATTGCTCTGAGGAATTTCTGCCCTCCCAAAAGCCTTCTGCAGCAGCTTTACTTCCATGAACAGAAGGAGGCGTCTTTGCCTTTTCCTTGCTTCTGAGATAGACATTAGGCACTGCAGTCCAAATCTCGCCTTCCCCACAAAGCCTTTCCTGATGCCCATTTCAATTTTCAAAACCCATCCCCTCCAAGAAAGATTCAAAACTCGCACTGATTTCAGACATTTCTCGGAGGTGGCTTCCAATAATTAAAACAAAAGCAATAGGCCACAACAACAAATCAACAGATAAAGGAAAGCAGCCACATAAACACAAATGGCCAGCAGTGGAGGAGAAAAGGAAGAAGAATAACACACAATTTGATGCAGGGAAGCTGCTATAATTGACACAAAACTTAGTTGTGAGCTTTTTAGCACTACAAAGAGGGAAACGCGCAATCACCTAGATTTAATGAAAGGAAACAGAAAAGGTTCACCTCCCCAGGACTGTCCTACCTGACAGTCCTGCCACTTCACTCCCTCCCACAACTACACCTATCCTTGGACAAAGAGATCCCCGGGCATTGTTTTCTCTTACTCTCTTAACTTCATCCCTGCCTCCCTTCTGCCTGGAATGCTCTTTTGCCTTCACTTACCCAGCTGGTACTCCTAGTCTCCCTTGCTGGAAAGCTTGCACAGACCCTCCTTCCGAAGCTCCCCCCACTTGCTTTAAGAGCAACATGTGCTTTGCGCTAACACAGCTCTCATCATGCTACATAATAATTGTTTAGCTGTCTGTGTTCCCCACTGGGCTGACTGTATTTTAATATATTTAAATGAATGAATATGAAAAGGGTACTGAATAACATAATGGATAATTGTTGGACAGCAGTTTTATAAAAATGCAGAGACATCCCACATACGGTCATTTCTCGTGCAGTGAACAATTGGCAATTACCCAAAGTTGTCTCATATTGTTAGTTGGGGAAACAAGATTCCCTTGCTTTAAAAAGATAACTAACCACATTCCCTGAGAATAAGGACGGTGTCTTATCTTCTCAGTTCAGTTCAGTTCAATAAACATTTATTGAGTACCAGTCATTATGCTAAGTGCAGGAGAAACAGTGATGAATAAGACATAGTCTTGTTCCTCTTAAAGTTTACAGACCTGGCTGGGGAGACATAACACACGTGGATAAGTAGTCAGCAAAGGGGCTTGGTCCAATCCTGATCAAGGATGCCAGGGAAGACTTTCTACAGGCAGCAATGCCTAAGATGAATCTAAGGATAAGTTTGTCCAGTAAAGGGACATTCCAAGCAGGTGGGAAAACGCAAGAAAGGCATGTTAGGCAACAAATGACATGATGTGTGTATGGAGACCAAACAGGTTTATCGTTTATGGGAGGGTAAAATATAACCAGGAAGGTGTATGGGGATTCCCATGAAGCTAATGGAGTATGCAGGATCCAGATCGTACAGGGCCTTGTAGGCAATGTTAAGGAAATTAGATTTTAACCTATAGGTGATGAGCAGCCACTGAAGACAGGAACATTGATTTTTGTTGTAAATAAATTACTTTGAAAGTAGTGTTGTGAATGGATTGGGGTGGGGGTTGCTGGTCTCGGAATGAGAAAATCAGTTTGTAAGCTTTTGTGACATTTCAGAAAATACATGATTAAGGTTTATAAATGGTTTTAAATAGCCAAGTAATAATGGTGCTTCCCTTTTCCTCTCATAAATCACCCTAGAGCAACAAGGAAAACAAGAAATAAAAATACAAACTCAATACTCGATGAAAATATAACCCTGAAACACAATATATGTGGAAGCCAAATTCAGTGAAGAACAAACAGAGTACCGACAGGCACCAGGGCAAAAAAATGCCTACAGCTACAAATCTTAGATCAAGCTAGAGAAATAGCATTCTCCAAAGATGACATTTCCCAAGGAGCAAAACTAACAATCAATTATTTGGAACCTAGGGACTGTGGCCCAGGAATTGGCAGTTTATTTATTCTTAGAGCTGACTAATGACAAGAAGTTGGAGAGGTGTGGCTGGATGAAGAAGCAGCCAGGTGGTTTTTACCTTTTGTAAAGAACTCATTCACAGACAAACTATCTTTAGTTATATGGAACCTCACTGAGAAACAAAGAAGATTCTTGTTAAGCTGAAAGAGTTCCGGTCTGTCACCAAGAAGAATCTCCTCAAATAGTCCAGAAGAGCTCATGTCATAAAAAAAATGAATAATGGTTAAGAACCTAAAGATAAAATAAAATATTGCAGGTTTTATAAAATACTATGGCAAAATGAGAGAGAAAGGGACAGAAAAAACAGCAGACTCAGAAAATAAATCTGCTTCCAGGAAGCAAATAAAAATTGTGCCCATACTGCTATGATTAAAAATAGCCTGTATGATGAGGAGATTACCTCTGTAAGAGAAGACTTCAAAGTAGAAATACAAGAGCCAAGAATAGATACGCTGGGACAACAAAAGTAATATTTATAAGCTGGCAAAGTTCAGAAAATATGTTCAACAAGAGCAGCAAAAAAATATAAAAAAGAGCCTGGACACTGCCAAATACTTGTTCAGGGATAATATGGGTAAGACTTTCCAGTATTTTTTTTTTATGTTTATTTATTATTGAGAGACAGAGAGAGACAGAGCATGAGCAGGGGAGGGGCAGAGGGAGAGAAGGAGACACAATCTGAAGCAGGTTCTAGGCTCTGAGCTGGCAGCACAGAGCTTGATGCGGGGCTCAAACTCACAAACTGTGAGATCATGACCTGAGCCAAAGCCAGACACTTAACTGACTGAGCCACCCAGGCGCCCTTTTGTTTTGTTTTGTTTTGTTTTGTTTTTAATATCACTTTGCTCAGTGAGTTAAAACTGATTAGAAGGGAAAAAAAAATAATGACTCTCCTTTGATTTTCCTGTCTACTGCACACATCCTAAATGACCTGGAAAAAGAGAACCAAAATAATTAAACTGAAATAAAATATATGTTTTAAAATATAAGCAACAGAAAGTTCTGAGATATTAAAAAGGAAGGAGAAATTGAACCAACTGAATGAGACTTACATTTCAGGAAAAGAAACTCACACAGTATGATCAACCACAGAACATACATTAACAAAGCAAATAGTATTAAAAATAAATACTTTTAAAAAGGACTTTTAGGTATCAAGGGGGAAAAAATTAAGATACCCAAAAGGGAAATATCAGACTGGCCTGACACAGTAACATTCAGTAAGTTAATGGAGCAAAGTTATCATGGAAAGCAAATAATACATGCATTTTATAGCTTAAAAAAGGAAATTAAACCTAAAGAGGGAAACTGTTTACAACATTCAAGAATTCACCTTTTTTGTGGGATGCCTGGGTGGCTAAGTCAGTTAAGCATCTGACTCTTGATTTTGTCTCAGGTTATGGTCTCACTGTTCATGAGATGGAGCCCCACATTGGGCTCTGTGTTGTCAGCTGCTTGGAATTCTCTCTTTCCCTCTCTCTCTGCCCCTCCCCTTCTCACACTTTCTCTCTCTCTCCCTCTTTCTCTCTCTCTCTTTCTCTCTCACAAAATAAATAAACATTTTTTTAAAAGAATTTACCTTTCTTGAAGACATTACTAAAAGACAAATTTCAGGGGCACCTGGGTGGCTCAGTCAATTAAGTGTCCGACTTCAGCTCAGGTTTGAGTTGGAGCCCCACATTGGGCTCTGTGCTGACAGCTAAGAGCCTGGAGCCTGCTTCAGATTTTGTGTGTCTCTCTTTCTCTCTGCCACTGCCTTTCTCATGCTCGCTCGCTCTCTCTCTCTCTCTCTCTCTCTCTCTCTCTCTCTCTTGCTCTCTCTCAAAAATTAATTTAAAAAATTAAAAAAAAAAAGAAAAACTGAAGGACAAACTTCAGACAACCAAGAAAAAAATGCAAAAACTACAGAAAGGAACTAGATTTACCCATATAACTAAGATCAAAATAAATGCAGGAATGATCATTCACAGCAGAATGTAAATGCTCTGAATGATTTAATTAACAAAACTAGAATTGGATACAGGTCATAAACACAGGCTAGTTTTTTCTACCTTTGTTCAACAGTACTTCGTAAAATATTTAAGTCTAAGAGAATTATATTTGAAGATAGAAAAGCAAACAAAGAGATAATACGACCAACCCAAAACAGGTGGTGAAGGAATCTAAGAGAGAGGGGAGGAAAGAGAAATGTATGGAAATTGTATCACGGCTCACAAAAGGAAATCAATAGATATTATCCAGAAATAGAAGATTTGCTGTTATATTCATAAAGCTAAGTAGCTAGAACAAATATTCAAAATTATCAAAGAAACCCAGAGGCAGGAAAGCAGGAAAAGAGATCATATAATGACTTTTTAAAAAAAGAAGCAATTTTAACTAAAAGCTAAGCATACACTGTCAGAAATAAGACACATCTATCATACTGATCAATGCATAAGGCCAAACTCACCTATGAGAAGGAAAGGACTCATTAAATACTGATGGCCAAACAATACACAACTATACCTTCAGTATGAGCAACGGTTCATATGTAACCCACTCACATTCTTTTACCTTATTTTAAATTTAGCCAATTGATAGTTGCAAATAATAGCATTTAATCTGTGTTTGGTGGTTGATGAAATTCCATGCTTTTCTCAAGAGTATTGGCCTTTTGCATTATTTGGGGCATTGTTATTCCATTGCTTCCCATCTCTCTCATAGTTTTCTTTTTAAAAATCTGAAAACAGCCTTCGAGGTCCTGGAATCTAATACCCTTGGTCTTTCTGTGGTTATCTCTAAACTCTGTTTCTAGGTCTCATTTACTCCCTCCTTCTCATCTCCCTAATATTAGAGTGCCCTCTGCCCTAGTCTATGAGTTCTTTCTCTTTTCTGTCTATATTTATTCCCTTGATGACTTCAATTTTGCAACTCAAAAGTGACATCAACATGCTGACATGCTTCCAACTTATATCCTCAGCCCTGGTTTTCCCAACACCTCTGCTCCTAAAGCCAGCCTCAAATCTCTACCTGTTCCCAACACATCGCCATGTGGGGCTCAAGAAAGTACAGGGCCGGGGCGCCTGGGTGGCGCAGTCGGTTAAGCGTCCGACTTCAGCCAGGTCACGATCTCACGGTCCGTGAGTTCGAGCCCCGCATCAGGCTCTGGGCTGATGGCTCAGAGCCTGGAGCCTGCTTCTGATTCTGTGTCTCCCTCTCTCTCTGCCCCGCCCCCATTCATGCTCTGTCTCTCTCTGTCCCAAAAATAAATAAAAACAAACAAACAAACAAACAAAAAAAAACGTTGAAAAAAAAAAAAGAAAGTACAGGGCCTAACACACCTGGCTCCACGTGCCCATCTGACTGCTGACTCCTGCCACCCTCTTCTGGTTCACCACTCACCGAATGAGACTTTTTCAGGTCATCTTAAAAAAAAAATAGTAGTATCTACAGATGTCTAACATTCACATTCCTCATTAATTTTCATCTAAAACATTATCATCATCTAATATATTTGGTAGATAGATGAATAGATGATAGCACAAGATAGAAAGATAGAGAGCAACATTTACAGAGCACTGTATTTGTGTTTTACAAATGTAATTAACAAACAGAATCTGCCCAGCAACCAATAAACTAAGTACTCAATTGTCCTCTTTTTATAGATAAGTCAAATGAAGTATAGCTCAAGACCACCCAGCTAAAGTGTGGCCTGCCAAGGCTGGGATAAATGCTGGCCATTGGACTCAAAACCACAGCATCTCAACCACTAATGTTTCACAGGCTTTTCATACCTATGTATATATGGATGTATATATTATATACATATTTTCCCATGTCTTCCACTGGAATATAATACCACTTGGGCAGGAATTTTATTATGTTCACTGTCTTAACCCCAGCTCCTAGAACAGGGGCCTGAAACGTAGCAGGCTGTCAATAAAATTTTATTGACTAACGGGAACTCCTATCTCTTTCAAACAAAATAAAAATTGATGCTTATCAAAGAAAAAACTTTTGCTGGCTTGCAGTACAATAATAATAAAAAGATACTTCAGAATAGTTAGGGAAAAAAATCTGGATGTCTGCCGGCAGAGTTACAGAAAACTTTATGCAATAAAAGGAAAAATGAGTTTTAAAAAATCTGAACATTTAAAATTCTAAGTCATGTTTCCCAGAAACGGTCCTGTCATGTTCATCATTATATGCAGTATTAGCATTAAGGAAAGGGCAATAAGATTGGTAAATTCATAAATCATCTCTGTGCTTCTACCTTGAAAAAATTAAATAGAGATAAAGAAATAATAAAGCCTTAAACTGGGACCATGGGAATGGAATGAAAAACAAAAAACCATCTGAGACTAAGGGTGATATTAGCAGGGACCTGGATTCACTGAATTTGTTGTCATAGACAGATTTCCAGGTTTCTACCTTGAGTGACCAGGTAGAGGGTAATGCCACCAATGCATCAGGATCAAGGTGGACATGTTGATTTTATTCTAGCTGTGGAACATCCAAGTTGAGATATCAAGATGACTATTAGACAAGAAGGTCTGCTTTCCAGGGCAGAGGTTATAGCTCCCTGGCTTGAGATTCATCAGAACATGGAGACAGTACTTAAGACCCAAGACGGTATATACTGGGTGCAAAGAGAAGGAGGCCAAGGGCAAGAGTTAGGGAGAGCCAGAGTCATGCCTAACACTTTGTTGACTTTACTTTGCATTGTATGTGTTCAATAAATATTCATGAATAAGGCAATAATAGTGCTAATGACCTGCCAAGATTTAGACAAAAATATTCTGAGATTCTGGCTTTTACGCAAACTTAGACACAGGGATTTTCTGGAGCCACACAGACCTCTCTTTCCCTCCCTTTTTCAAGCTGGTTTTTGAGTGGATGGCTACATGTCATGTGTTTCAGACCTCAAAAGTCTACACAACTGATTTTTAAAAAGAAGTGACTCCTACATCTACAATCTATCAGTAAGACAAGTAGTCACTGAGCACCCTGGATTTTCAAAGGCTTTCTGTTAGGGCCAAGGATGAGGAGAAAAATTTGTGTATAAAGTATTGTCCCTATCCTCAGATAGTATAAAATGCAATTTGGAAAGACGAAGACAAATCCACTAATATTTAAGTAACAATTCCTAATAGCCCATGTGCTAAGGGAATAGCAGACAAGAACAGCTGCAGTGGTTCAGAGGAAGAGAGGCATACCCAGCTCCCGGGAAACAGGGCTAATCTGGACCAAAGAAACAGGAGTGAGGCAGAGAAAGTCATTCAGGTGCATAGGTCTGAGTAAACTCAGGAGAGTCTAAAGATCAAGGTTCCTATAGGAAACAGCCTGCAAACACAACTGGCAGCAGAAGGGTGGGAAAGCAGAGTGGGAGAAATCAAAGCTGCTCTCAAAGGTCAAGTATGATTACACACACTCATAGACACACACACACACACACACACACTGTAAGTCACTCTGGAGCAGAAGCATCACCTTTTCTTTTTCCTCATTTTTGTTCTTCTTTGCATCTCCTTCCAGTGAAACTCAACACCTAAAACAGGGCTTCCCTTTCCTGCCTAAAAATGTGAGTCACACCTAGTTTTCTCCGTGAGTCAGAGCTCTTGGGAGTGAAGGATTTCTGGACTCAGGACATATCAGGGAGTGGTCAGCACTGTAAAGGGAGGGCAAGATTTAGGGAGCTCTACATTTTTTCTAGAAAGAAAATCCTAGAGATGCTTCATTTCTTGGGGATTCTCACTCCCAAATGAGACCGGTCACTTTGTTTTTTTTTGTTTTTTTTTGTTTTAAATTTTTTTTCAACGTTTTTTTTTTTTTTTTTTATTTTTGGGACAGAGAGAGACAGAGCATGAAGGGGGGAGGGGCAGAGAGAGAGGGAGACACAGAATCAGAAACAGGCTCCAGGCTCCGAGCCATCAGCCCAGAGCCCCACGCGGGGCTCGAACTCCCGGACCGCAAGATCGTGACCTGGCTGAAGTCGGACGCTCAACCGACTGCGCCACCCAGGCGCCCCGAGACCGGTCACTTTGGACAGCAATGGATCATGGCTTTGACAAACTACTGAAAGTCAGACCCATTGGAGATGTGGCTCTAAGAAACTTCCAAGCCCTAGTCTAAATCCTGGTCATTTTAAGACCCTTTTGGTATAATAAAACAGCAACCCAGCTGAGGATTCAGTGGGCCACTAAAGACCCTATCCGTGATACTGACCCATAACATCTTCATCTTTCACCAGGAGTCCTGGATCCCCCAGAGAATGGGTCACCAAAGCAGAGACTCACCCCAGCTCCACGTGTTCACAACCTCGGGAATGCTGCCCTCATTTTCCCGACTTCACCTAAGCACCCCCACCTCTACCACTGAATGCATTTTCTGGACTCACCTGAATGAAGATATATTCATCCTGAACAACCAGGGAACTGATGTCAATGGAGCGGACAAAAGGCCCACTCCGAGTGGTCTCAGCACATTCCTGGATCCTGCAGGTGAGGTAGTGAGCATCTGAAACAGGAGAGTGACACTTAGACGCAAAGAGAAATGGTGACAAAGCTCTCATCAGTACACAAGGCTCTACCCCATGGGAAATCAGTGATACAGTTCAAAGCAACGAGATTTCATTCTTGTTCACAAAATTTGTAATACTTATTAAAAAATGGCAATATCTAGATGAGGCAAAGGAGTGGAAGAAAGAGTTAATCTTACATCCTACTGACAAAAGGGTAAACTGGTATAGATTTTTGGAAGAACCAATGTGAAATATCAGAATTTTAAATGTGCGTATATTATACCAGCAATTCTAATGCAAGGAATGTCTTCTGGAGAAACACTCGTATATTTTCCCAAAGAGTCAGGAGCAAAGATGCTCACTGGGGTATTGTTCATAGCAGTGAAAAATCAGAAACAGGCTAAAGGTCCCTGAACATGTCAATGAACTAAGGTACACATATTACAGAATGCTATGCTATAATTAAAATGAACTAGAGGGGTGCCTGGGTGGCTCAGTCACTTAAGCAACCAATTCTTGATTTCGGCTTAGGTCATGAGCTTATAGTTCATGAGTTCAAGTCCTGAATGGGGCTCTGTGCTGTCAGCACAGAGCCTGCTTCATATCCTCTGTCTCCTATCTCTAACCCTCCCCTCATCATGTGCACACTCTCTCTCTCTCTCAAAACTAAACATTAAAAAGTATTAAGTAGATATGGACACATCCACATCCTGATTTCTCTAGAATCCTTGTTCCTTTTCAAATAACCTTTGAAAAAGTTACTTGGCAGTATGGTAGTATGATACAATTATGTCCCCCCAAAACCTTGCCTTTATAAATGTATAGGTTTGTGCCACAGTGCAAAGAAAAAGTTTTAAAGGAACCCATAAAAATTAGCTATGATTACTTTTGGGTGAAAAGAATGGAAATAGTGTTGAAGTGAGACCTTTCCTTTCCATATTATACACATTTTTATTATTTTTACAATAAGAATGTATTCACCTATTACCTGTATAAAACCTATAAATACTCTATAATTACTTGTAAAATCTTCGAAAGATCTCAGCAGGTCAAGAGCCCCTCAAGCAAACCAGGAACATGACAGCAGAAGCTGTTGCTGAATGGGAAAATCTCTGACTCTAAAATGCACCCCAATTATGACCATAGGGTCATCCAAGAAAGATAATTTATTCAGTTATTTGTTACTGGGGAAAAACTACAGGTAAGTCTCTGTAAAGAAACCTGTGTATATATGTGCTTTTATTTTTTTTTAAAAAATGTTTATTTATTTATTTTTGAGATGGTGGGGAGGGGCAACGAGGGCAGGAAAGAGAGAGAATCCCAGGTAGGCTCCGTGCTGTGAGCACAGAGCCCAATGCAGGGCCCAAATCCACAAACCATAAGATCATGACCTGAGCCAAAACCAAGAGTCAGACATTTAACTGACTGAGCCACCCAGGTGTCCCCGTACATTTGCTTTTAAAGTGGTTATAATTGGGGGACCTGGGTGGCTCAGTCGGTTAAGCAACCGACCTTGGCTCAGAACATGATCTTGTGATTTGTGAGTTGGAGCCCTGCATTGGGCTCTGTGCTGACAGCTCAGAGCCTGGAGCCTGCTTTGGATTCCATGTCTCCCTCTCTCTCTCTACCCCTCCCCTGCTCACACACTGTCTCTGTCTCCCAAGAATAAATACACATTAAAAAAAAACTAAATAAATAATAAAGTGGTTATAACTGAATAGTACTTGAAAGTAGTAAGTGGGGAAAATGAGAAGTAGGAGTGATTTCAGTATTAAAAGTAGAGAAGTCTTTGTTATCACCTAAAACCATGTTCATTACTACATGTATCCAATGCAATTGCTGCCTTGAATGTGTGCACAGGTGTCACGGGTGACAGGGAAGGGGAGCCTGCAGCCAGCCGAGATAAAGGTAAACAGGTTAAATAAGAAAAAAGCTAATTGAGTTAAAACATGAATACATTTAATTATCCCTGTTTATCTTTTTTTTTTTAAGTTTATTTATTTACTTTGAGAGAGGGAGTGCATGAGCAGGGGAGGAGCAGAGAGAGAGGGTGACCAAGAATCCCAAGCAGGCTCTGCACGGTCAGCACAGAGCCTGACATGGGGCTCAGTCTCATGAAGCATGAGATCATGACCTGAGCCGCAATCAAAAGTTGGACGCTTAACAGACTCAGCCACCCAGGCACCCCTCCCTGTTTATCGTTAATTAACTAATTTACTGATGGCTTCAACAAGTTTTTCTGGTGTGTGAACAATATACTTGGTATTGCTTAGGTATGAGGAATACAACAGTGAATGAGACAGAGGTTTTTGAATCAAAAGGACCTGCTGACTAGGAAGGGGCTTACTCATATTATTTGCAGCTAGCTATTCCACACATTTATGTATAAACATGATGCTAATGTAACAAACACATGTGGGTAAGAAATGAATTCATTATGTGCTACATCCCTACCTCCCGAACGTCCATAGCTGAACAAAGCCTATTTGCGTTGGTATTCTTAATCCAAACATGTCAAACATGGATCTCATTCTTTCCGTCAGCAGTCTTTTCACCCGTCCGTGAGCACAAGCCTCTTAACTTTTCTTTCCTCCATACGCCACGTAATCCAGTTGGTTCCCAGCCCCGACCATCCTGCCTCTGACATGCTTAGTCTCTCCTCTTCTCTCCACAAGCCCTGCCACTTGCCTGGGACAAGTCCTTCTCATCTGTGTGGCCTGTTGCATCCATTTCACGACTAGCCTGCATGTACATGATGGACTGGGAACTGGATGGACCCGAGGCAGGGAGCCAGAGTCATCTCTAAAACCTAAACCTGACCTAGTCTCTCCCGGCTTCAAAACAGTTCTGAGTGCCCTGGGACAAAGCCCAAACGTCGTTCTATAGAACAGAAGGCTTTTTACAAGAAGCCGAATAAAATCAAGTGCCTAGGGAGGCAGACAAGTAACGTGTAAGAATAAAATGAGCTGGGTGAAGATGACAAACAGCAGTTGGCACACGGCCTCGGCGGCTGGGAGCACTCGGGAGCGGTGAGGACTGCAGTGAAATGGCCAACACTTGACTCTTCATGGAGGAGAAGCTCCTCAGTGTCTGTTCATCATTGGCACACAGGAGTAAGACGTTCTGTGTCTTATAATACATCTAACTGTCTCTATTTTTTAAATGTGAAATTGCCTGATTTAAAAAAAAAAAAAAGGACAGCTATTCTACATTTAAAATAGGGTGCGGGCCAAATACTGTAAAGCCAAACAAAACAAGCCTACATCCAAACATGTCACCTGTTCTGTAATTTGGTCCCTACCTTCCTCTCCAGAGAAGAGACCTTCTTCCCCCTCTTCCCTGCCCCAGCTTGTTCACCGTTCTGTACGTACAGCCTGCCCTTGACTTCCTCTTTGTCTCTGCGCACACAGAAAGCTAAGAATGGCCTGGCTTTCCACTTCTGGGTGTGAGAGCGAGGGAAGGCCGAGAGCACAGGCTGTGCCAAGCAGCACATGGCCTGCCCACCAGGAATACTCTTGGACCCACAAAGCCTTAGTAATTTTCTCCCAGAATAAGGCACTAAAAGCCAGTGAAAAGCTGCAGTAAATACACATAAAGAAACCACAAGTGTTGACATGACAACCTGCTTCCTTCTTGCCAGCCAGTGTCTCAGAAAGCTCCTTATACTGCTAATCAAAGGTACGCACAGGAGGACATCTGCTTATCCCCCGCCCCCCCACAGGCTCATTTTCTACTGTCTGTTTACTATTCACTCTCCCATTTGGACACTTTGGGAAAAAAAAAAAAAAAGAATCAAGTGTATTCAAGGCCACCCCAAACAAAATCAAAACCTACCTAAACCTTGGCCCACAGCAGGTGAGCTCTTGTGCCAAACTCATCCTACTTCTTGGCTCTCCCCCTGCTAGCTACTGCCCAGCATGGAACGAAAGGTCCAATTTAACAGGAAAGCAGCACTGAAATGAGTTTTTCAAATCCACTTAAAATTCAGGGGACTTGCAGTCTTTAGCTGGACTCATATATTGGAAGTCTCAACACTCTTTTTTTTCAAACATACAGAGACATGATAGTAAGTGCTAAGGTACCCACTGCCTGGTGAAAACTCAGAATAGAGAAAAAGGGGAGAGTCAATTACCGGGCAGGCCTGGCTACCAGATGGAAGTGACCGAGGGTGACGAGGGACTCAGGGTGTCAAAAGTGAGCAGGGGACACCAAGAGCCTCACATTTGCAAAAGTTCTCAGATTCGGGCTTTGGACGTTATCCTGAAATGAAGCTGGGTACAGTCATGGAGATTTAAAGATGAAACGGAAGGATATTCATCATTTAACTTGAATCCCAAACTAGGCTTCTAATACCTGTGGCCTTTTTATTTGCTTTTAATAACACCAAACGCCTGATAAGATGGCAGGGGTCCAGAGCTCTTGAGCATAGTGTGGTATTTGAAAGCAAGGCCTCTGAAGCCAGACTGGGCTGTGTTCAAGTCCTGGACCTGTTACTTGCTTATCACCCTTGAGTAAGTAGCATGGCTCTTCATCTGTGAAATACCCGCAAGTTAGTATCTGCCTCCAGGGACTGTCATCAGTATTGAATAAGATTATGTATGAAAAATGCTTAGCATATCATTGGATACATTTTAAAAGACTAATAGATGGTACCTCTTTCTTAATATGGAAAGAGAAGGAAGGGAATTTAACACTCGGCATCTCTCAGACCCTCCACTAATAACAAGTAATGTTTGTCTGTGGAGAGTCAAAAGACCATATCACAGGTCCTACTAGTAAAGTCATATTCCAAATTTATACCCCTGTTTAATTTCTTCAAGTGCTTTGGGTGTGCAGATAACAAAAAAAAAAAAAAAAAAATCTGAGCCTGAATAACCAAGGAGGACTTGAAGGAGAAGGCAGCCTTTGTGTGTAGACAAGATGGAGAAGTATATTATGTGAGAAGGAAATTCCTAAAAAGGAAGTGAAAACTGAACATGGCCTTTTAGGTAGGCAAAGCTCATGGAAGGCACTACATAATCACATGTTAATGGATTAGCTTTGATTAATCCATATTCTTAATCTTTTATTTACTATCCTTTCCTTTGAAATGTTCTCAAATGAAAAATCAGAAAGACCAGATTGAATGAAGAACTCATTTGGATATCCCTGTAAGAAAATTAGAGAGTGATTTCCCTAGGGGTTGAGAGTCAATCATTACCCTGATGATTAACGTATTTCTAAATGTCAAATGTCTTCCTAATGTATTTTGAAGAGGTGGTGTAGTCACTGTTCCACTTACAAAAGCTAAAAGTCAAAGGCTTTGTTCCCTGCACTGTCAATAGAGGGATCTACTCATTAACCTTAGAAATATCTGGCTCAATTTAACTAGTTCTACTGCTGGAAGACCCCTTAGGGAAGATAAGAACATCTCCCTAGTGAGTCCGACCTTCACGTCTTCTCACCTAGCAGATATTGGGCTAAAGGTCTCATATAGCAAGAAGGGGTGGTCTCAGACTGGCTGATTCATTCCTTTTTGCACTGAGTCAAGGAGTATAGTGAAGCTTCAAGTGTCAGGCACTCAGAGAACTTCCAGGAACCAGAGAATATTCTCAGAAGAATCACAGACCAGTGAGGAAAATGGGATATTCACAAGTGAACATGCCTTGGGGTTTCCGCTGGACAGAGGAAGATCTGAGAACTGGAGAACATAGACAGAGTATGAAGGAGATTATCTGACATCCTTAGCATTCTTTTATTCCTAAGGAGATATATTTTTGCCAGGAATTCTGTAAGGCTTAGGGAGGCAGTCTCTAACTTCCCCATCCAGCAAGGCAAGTTTCTCATCCATTTATATCCAGTGTTTCTTTCTCTGTCAAACCTTTCCAAAAGGGTCACCTCCTCAGAAGTAGGAATGAAGTCTTAGTTATCTTTGTTTGTCTCCTAAGCTAACTTTATAAAGTCCCAGTAAATGCTAGTTAAATTGAATTGAATGACATTAAAAAACCTAAACACTTTTGTTATGTTGAGTGATATTGTGACTTGTGGCAATGGTTTGCCTTTGAGATTACTAAATATTCAAACTATCCTAGCCATCATGCCTCTTACCACCTCGGAGAAAGAAACTTTCCTTGGATTCATTCAACTTCCATCCCTCTGGGTAATATACATGTTGTCAAAGTTTGAAAAAGTGAATTAAATTGTGAACAAAAAGCAAATCAGCTCCTCAGGTCCTCCTTAGAGAAATACCCAGGAGCTATTTATTTTGAATAATAGCATTAACTCTCAGATGCAAACAAGTAAAAACCAGCAGATCCAAGAAACTATGAAAAGTTATTTAGTTTCCACAAGCCTCCTTTTCCTTGATTGAGGAGTGGGGCTAACCTGTGTGCAGGGCACCCACATGCTGGAAATGCCTACACAACCCTCCAGACATGGTAGGTACTGAAAACAAAATCAACAAATTGAAAAAGGTAGCTTACCTACCTTATTCCATTCCTGCCTACTGTGCTTATGGATTTAGAGTTTTTGTGAAACTTCTAATTACCCGAAGAAGAATTCTAGTGTCTCCTGTTTTCTTATGGCATAGGGGGAATATGGCAGTTATAGAGATTTAGAAATCACAATGTCCTTGAATATCTTAGGTCTCCTGGTACTGCATCCAGAGCTCTTTCCACTCCAATTGCCAAATAAACTGAGCCTGACTGAATATGATGACTTAGATGATAACAATAGTGATGATGACAGTGATGATGACAATGATGATGATGACAGTGGTGATAATGATGATGGTGATAATGATGATGATGACAATGACGATAAAAATGATGACAATGACGATGACAATGACAGTGATGACTAGATGACGATGATGATGATGATGACAATAACAAGAAGTAACATTGTTTAAAAAGTTTTTTTTTAATATTTATTTATTTTTGAGAGAGAGAGACAGAGTGTAAGCAGGGGAGGAGCAGAGAGAGAGAGATGAAGACACAGAATCCAAAGTGGGCTCTAGGCTCTGAGCTGTCGACAAAGAGTTCAATGCGGGGCTTGAATTCACAGACCGCGACGTCATGACCCGATCCGAAGTCAGGGGCTTAACCGACTGAGCCACCAAGATGCCCCAAGAAGTAGTATTTTTGAATGCTCACTCTATGTCTTCCGGTGTTGCAGAAGCTGTATGTATTAACTTATTTAGTTCCTGCAACAATCCAGTAAGGAGTTGCAATTACTAGCATCCCCATTTCATAGATGAGGAACCTGAGGCACAACAATTAAGTGATGTGCCTGAGTTCCACAGCTTCTAGGAAATGATAGAACCAGGATTAGAACACAGGCATATTAACAGCAGGACCAATGATCCCAACTATTATTTTTTTTTAATCATGGAAGGACAATCAGTCTGAGAATTAGACAAGAATCCATGTTCTGGTTCAGTCCTCATCCACAGCTATCTACGTGGCCTTGAGAAAATTATTATATATTTTAGTACCTTTTTTTTTAATTTTTTTCAATGTTTTTTATTTATTTTTGGGACAGGGAGAGACAGAGCATGAACGGGGGAGGGGCAGAGAGAGAAGGAGACACAGAATCGGAAACAGGCTCCAGGCTCCGAGCCATCAGCCCACAGCCCGACGCGGGGCTCGAACTCACGGACCGCGAGATCGTGACCTGGCTGAAGTCGGACGCTTAACCGACTGCGCCACCCAGGCGCCCCAATATTTTAGTACTTTTTTGAAAGTGATGCAATTTCAAAGTACCTTTTCTATTTCAACTCAAAAAAAACCAAACTTTGGAACGCTTTTAGCAAAGAAGATCGTATCTTCTCAATATAGAAAGTGAACTTTAGTGCACCATTTCTAGTTGAATGTAAGTCAAGAATTCAGCAGTCCTATTGGCTTAACTCCACACCCCATCCCCAACTTGCCTCTGAGTTCTTAGAACACTGCTAGAGCTCAGAGTTACACAGTTTAAAATTACTGAACTAGTCAATAATCCAAGGTTCTTTAAGAGCCAATATTCTATGTATCTAGAATCTGAAGTTTAGGCTATAGGGTTAATAGTTTTGCATTGGGTGCCAAGACCATTTGATTAGTTAGGATTCCCTGAGGTCTGTTAAGAAGTACTAGGCTTGGAGCACCTGGGTGGCTCAGTTGGTTAAGCACCTTTTCGGTTCACGAATTTGATCCCCATGTCAGGCTCTGCGTTGTCAGTACTGAACTTGCTTGGGATTCTCTCTCCTCTCTTTCTGCCCCTCCCCCCTCCCACTCCCCGGCTCACGCTTGCAAATGCACTTTCTCTCTCTCTCTCAAAATAAATAAACTCAAACATTTTTTTAAAAAGTACTAGGCTTCATCCTAACTTAGTGAGAAGGTGTGGTGATAGATTGATGGCAGGTGATGATGGCACCAGGACAAGAAATGGTGGCATATGTGCTACAGATTTTGATTCTAGAAATTTCAAATGTGTCTAGATGCTAAAGAGCTTCTGCCTGTATCCAGGTTCACTTACTATGGTATCCCTATGATACATCCAAATGGCTTATGCTTGAGAATTTCTAATGAAGAGAAAATCAGCACTTCACAAAATAGCCTTAGCCATTTTTGGATACCCTTAATTATTACTTTTCTGTTCACCAAACTGAAATCCTCCCCACTATAAATTTTACTCTGTAATAACACCTTTTTTAGTCCATTGATGAAAAAATGTTATAAAAATACTTCTTATATTTGTTAGTCATATATTATGATTACAATATGTATAGTTATATAACTATATATATAGAGTTAGATATTTTTTATAATATATAAATCACTGGAAGAGAAGGGATCTAAGGTCAAACAGCTTCTAAATGGCAGAATTAATTCGCCAATTCAACTCTGAACTCTTATGGCATCAAGGTGATGAACTTTCTATTGATACTCAAATGTCTTTTGGATGGAGGATATGGGTGTGTATATGTGTGTATCTGAATATGTGTTGGGTCGGGTGTAGGGAGGATCACAGGGGACATTCTGAGAAAAATTATTTCTAGAAGACAATGGGAGAAAAAGTCATTTGAATCCTGAATTGTATGGAAGAAATGGGTTCACAATGATTTTAACCAAACTGGTTGGCTTTGCCCTGTTTAAACCCTGCCAGGGCAAGAGATAATTCAATGGCTTCAGCTTAATCTGGAAGTCTGACTCCCAAAAAGAAGGGCCAGGACTGGACCAAAGTGGAGATTCCTACATCAAAACAAGAACAGGGACTGGCTTACACTGGGTTTGCTCCCACGTGTGGAAGCCAGGTTGAGAAAGAGGGTGGTTAGTGTCACATACAGTACAGAAAAGCGATGCTCTGTGCTGATGTACCTGCTGTTCCTCCAGTCTAGAAGAGTGCCGTCCAATGGACATACAATGTAAGCCACAAATAACCTTTACGGATTTTCAGTAGCTACGCTAAAAAGTCTATAGAAAAGTGAAACGGATTGTAACACATTTTATTGAACCCCAAATATCCAAAGTATTATCATTTCATCATGTAGTCAACATAAAAATTATTAGTGAGTTATTTTCCATCATTTAATTCATAGTACATCTTTGAAACCTGGTGTATGTTTTGCACACATGGCATACCTCAATCTGGGCAGCATGTTTCAAGTGCTCAGCAACCCCATGTGATGATGCAGCTACCACATTGGACAGCACCACTCTAGCATGACTTTCCTGACCCCCTTTCTACCATCCTCCCGGGAGAATCCAACTCATCTCCCAAGATGAAGCTTAACTATGGCCTCTTCTGTGCAGCCCTCAGTCACTCCTCAGCACTAGGGGTACCCTTCTCTTCTGTATAGAATTTGTTTGTGTGACTTGTCAGGCATTTCTGCCCAGAGCCTACACACACACAATCATGGAAAGCTTAGTTGGCTTGTGCTCCATATCTGGCCTTGGAATCAGAACTGGCCCTTCTGTTCCTGATGGGATTAATTTGCCTCACCTACTTGAGCCAGACCAGGCTGGCCCCATGGAATAGACCAGGGAGGGAAGAGGTATATGCGGATGCCCAGGCTCCTAAGATTGTCAGATACAATAAGATAAACAGAAAAAACAGCTCCCTCAGGACTGCACTTAGGCAAACTTGGCAACTAGCCCTAAATCACACATGAGTCATATATGCATCGCCCTGGTGGGAAGTTAGTTGGAAGTCTCATCTGAGTGCTGGGGGGACACTCTGCCCAGGACCCTCAAGTGGCACTCCAACTGGGCTGTTCACTGCAGGGCTTCCCCAGCCAAGAGGTTGGCTGTTGTGAGTACCTGATTTGACACAGTAAGCCTTCTTTGTTCTTCTCTATACTCTCTCCTTCTTATTGTTACTACAACTGTTTAATTCTTCATATTCTCTTTCCTTTATAATTAATTTTTTCCTCCATGAAGCCGAAAGTATGGCTATCATGAATTACTGTTATTCAGAACACCTTCCTTTTGGTTCCAACAGCACTTTCTTTGGGAGACTTAAATCAGACAATCGTGGGCTTTCGGCACATTATATCAAAATAACAATCTGCGTGTATATCTGCCTCTCCCCTAAAACTGTGGGCTGGCTAGTCAGGGCTGGCTGTGTCCTATTTATCTGTAAATCCCCCACAGCTTAGCATAGTGCAGTGCTGATCGGATTGGGGTCTGCAAACCAGCAGCATCACCTGTGAGCTTGTCAGAAATATGGAATGTGTGTTTTAACAAGCTCTCCAGATGGTTCATATGCATGTTCCATTTGGGAAGGCTCAGATCTAGTGCAGCGGTTTTTAGTACTGCATGTACTTTAGAATCATGAGGACAATTTCATAAAGGGCCAATGCCCAGGACCTTCCGTGTGTGTGTGTGTGTGTGTGTGTGTGTGTGTGTGTGTGTGTGTGTGTAAGTTCTCCAGGTGATTATAATTAATGCTAAGCTTTGAGAACCACTGTCTTCACACATGGAAACTCTTCCATTTCTGTGGAGTGAATGTGAGAGGGTAAATAAACAAGAAATACAAATTTCTTTATCGACATTAGTATGAATGCCCACACATCCTTGTCTTGCTCTAGGAACTACATAGAACATTTAATTGTTGTTTCATAGCCATATCTTGTTTCTATTCTCTGAACATCCTTACAGGTTTCAAACAATTTCTACTACTCCTTATGAATCTCTCCTTCTCACCCCAACAAGTAACACAGTGAACGTTATCTTGACTTGGAAAGCACTCTCATGTTACAATTTATTGTGATTTTGTCTTGAAAGTCAAAAGGGGAAGAAAAAAGGTGCCTGGGTGGCTCAGTCGGTTAAGTGTCCGACTTCGGCTCAGGTCATGATCTCACGGTTCGTGGGTTCGAGCCCCGCGTCGGGCTCTGTGCTGACAGCTCAGAGCCTGGAGCCTGCTTCAGATTCTGTGTCTCCCCCTCTCTTCCCCTTCCCTGCTCATGCTCTGTCCCTGTCTCTCTGAAAACATAAATAAACATTAAATTTTTTTTTTACTTTTAAAAAAAGGGGAAGAAAGAAGGGAAAGACATGTTTGCCCTACTTGTATGTTCTTGTTTCCAGCCCTATGACAGCCCAGCTGCTGTGATCATCACATATTGTTTACAACAGGGTAATTCCAGACCCCAACACCAAGGCTCTTTCTTCATGCCTATGAGGATATAACTGCTGGCTATAATCCCAGCACCATCTGAGGTTAGGGATCCTCAAAGTGTTCTTGAAGGGGCCATCTGGATCAGAATCATGTCATGAGCATGTTTAACAATATGTCGACTCCCAGGCCCTACAGGAGACAATCTAAACCAAAACCTCTGGGGTGGATCCCAGGAATCTGCAATAGAACCAGCTTGCCAGAGGGTCATGGATGTTAAAGGTTGATAGAAATGGCCATAAGAACTGTGCTGCTAGAAGAAGCAGAGAATGGAATTTTTCTGCTCAAGGTGCTTTTGAGGATAATTTACAAAATAGTAATTGGCAAATCCAGAACACGGGGTAAGTGGTCTGAAATGGGCTGATTAAGGAACAGACTCTCCAACATGGAAAAAAAAAGTGGAATAACAAAGGAAAGTCAGGGGAAGGAAAAATAACTATTATCCAAGATCTACTAGTTCTTTTAAGATGTTCAGAGAATTGTTATTTTCCTTTTAGACATGTGAATGACCAAACAAAAGGGCTAGAAAAACTGAGGTTTCAATTGACTTCAAATACACCAAATATAAAGAAGTCCCCTTTCCTGTGGGTTCCTAGCATGTCCTGTGTGTGACTATAAGAAGGCTATCAGCTATTCAGGAGCTGTTGGTTTATGTGTCTGCCCATTCCCTTTTAGAATACAGACTGGGGGGGGGGCAGAGACCATGTCTCATTCCCTCTTTATATCTCTAAAAATGCAGGTCATGACTGCCATCCAGGGGACACCCAGTAAATATCCTATAAGAGAATTAGAAAGAAAAGTGAATAAATTATTAATTGTTTCATTTAACAGTGAGGGAACAGGAACCCCAAGAATTTTAGTTGCTGTCCTGGAAACACAGCCTCTCCATGGAAAAACTGAAATTAAGATCTAGGTTTCTACTCTCCCAGTCTGCTTGCCTATAAATATCTGAAGACCATTTCTCCCTGCTCCTCGAAAGGATAAACCCAAATTGCAAACATGGCCCCCAGTGGAGACAGAGCTGGAGGGATGGTGGGTGCTTCTGGTGCCTCCTCCTGGTCCAGGACTGTCCAACCCTCTGCCAGAACTTGGAGAGTGTGCTCATTCCAGCACTCTGCCCAGGTCCACCTGCCTCTCTTGGCAAGTAGAATGCACAGGATATATTAGCAAGCACAGTCTGGCCAGGCAAGAAAAGACCTGGACACAGAGCTGGGAGTGACTAATAAGCCTCTCTGATGCACGATCCCTAAGAAGCAGGGTTCAGGACGTTACCTGGCCTCATCACAGAGGTCATTCTGTGTTCTACTCCCCTGTCCCCATCAAGGATGTCAGACATAGGCCAGTTGCCTTCTCTATCTCTCAGCACCATTCCTGAGTTAGAAGCTAAGTTAGGCAGGATGGGGGACTAGGGAAACATAACAAGGCTGCCTTATGCCTCAGAGATGGGGGCACAGCAGCATTGCAAGTAACTGCCCAGAGCTAGAGTCTAAATGAGCTAGAATGGGTGCTAACTTTCCATCTACCAGCTGCTACAATTTAAACATACAACATGCAAACAGAAGAAGCAGAAATAAAGGAACTTGAAACAACCAGGCAGGACTGTCTAGTATAATCAATGTTTAAGGTCACAGCTAGGGAAATCACAATTCTATCATGAAAGCTTTTTTATGATAAAGGTAAAAATGGCCTCAATGCTTGGTGTTCAGTGTGGATCACAGATCAGAAAGCTACCTACCCGTTTCTTCCCACAACCTCTCCAGCCTGCCTTTACTGGCCTTATCTCCCTTCATCTTTGCCAGCCACAAACCACAGCCCACAGCCTTGCACACACCACTTTTCATGGGTGAACTCTGGGAATGTGTGAGGTTCTCCTCTCTATCCAAAATGTTCTGATAAAATCCTACTAATCTCTCAAGGGCCAGATCAAAAACTTCATCTAAGAAGCTTCCCCCAACTTTCTTTTACACACACACATAGACACACACACACATGCACACACACATGCGCACACATGTGCATACATGTGTGTGTGTGTAATCTATTGTTAAATTGGCTAACATACGGTGTGTAAAGTGTAAAGTGTGGTCTTGATTTATGGGGTAGATTCCCATGATTCATCGCTTACATACAATACCCAGTGTTCATCCCAATGATTGGCCTCCTCATTGCCCATCACCCATTTTCCCCTCTCCCCCACCCCCTCCATCAACTCTCAGTTTTTTCCCTGTATTCAAGAGTCTCTTGGGGCGCCTGGGTGGCTCAGTCGGTTAAGCGTCTGACTTCGGCTCAGGTCATTATCTCACGGTTCGTGGGTTCAAGCCCCGCATCAGGCTCTGTGCTGACAGCTCAGAGCCTGGAGCCTGTTTCAGATTCTGTGTCTCCCTCTCTCTCTGCCCCTCCCCCACTTGCACTCTGTCTCTGTCTCAAAAATAAATAAACATTAAAAAAATTAAAAGAAAAAAGAGTCTCTTATGGTTTGCCTCCCTCCCTCTCTGTTTCTAACTATTTTTTCCCCTTCCCTTCCTTTATGGTCTTCTGTTAAGTTTCTCAAGATCTACGTATCAGTGAAAACATATGATATCTGTCCTTCTCTGACTTATTTCACTCAGCATAATACCTTCCAGTTCCAACCATGTTGCTGCAAATGGCATGATTTCATTCTTTCTCAATGCCAAGTAGTATCCTATTGTATATATACACCACATCTTCTTTATCCATTCATCAGCTGATGGGCATTTAGGCTCTTTCCATAATTTAGCTATTGTTTAAAGCGCTGCTATAAACATTGGGGTACATATGCCCCTATGAACCCCCAACTTCCTTAGACTATTAGCAATACTCCCACTTATAACTCAACATAATATATGTTCAACCCTATGAACCCTGTGAGATTGTGCTAGAATTACTCAAATCCTTGTCTATTTCCCCAACAAGCCCACAAGCTCTCTGAGGTGGAGATAATATCATATTCACCTCTACATCCCCTCAGTGACCAGAATATGCAGATTTTAATTTTTTTGATATTTATTTATTTTTGACAGAGAGAAAGAATGATCAGGGGAGGGGCAGAGACAGAGGGAGACACAGAATCTGGAGCAGGCTCCAGGCTCTGAACTGTCAGCACAGAGCCTGGAGCCTGTTTCAGATTCTGTGTCTCCCTCTCTCTCTGACCTTTGCCTGTTCATGCTATCTCTCTCTGTCTCAAAAATAGACGTTAAATTTTTTTAATTTAAATAAACACCAGTTGAATAAAAGAACTAAGTGATCAATTAACTAATTAATTAATTAATCATAAATGGTAGCAAGTTCTATAGAACTAGAAGCTAAGAACTGTGTGTTCTAGTTTTTCCTCACTATAGGTTTTATTTTAGTATTATTATCATTATTTTTTTAAATATTTATAAAACCTCTAGACCCAATGTGAGGCTTGTACTCATGACCTCAAGATCAAGAGTTATAAGAACTCGTGACCCTGAGACCAAGAGTTGCATGCTGTTCCAAATCAGTGAGCCAGGTACCCCCCCCTCCTTTCTTTAAATACTTATTTTAGTATTATTTTTATTTTTTTTAGGTTTTATTTATTTATTTCAAGAGAAACAGTGAGCAGGGGAAGGGCAGAGAGAGAGATCCCAAGCAGGCTCCACTGCTAGTGTGGAGCCCAATGCACAGCTTAAACTCACCAACCTTGAGATCATGACCTGAGCTGATACCAAGAGTCAGTGGCTTAACCTTAATACACAGCTACCCAGGTGCCCATTTAGTATTATTTTTAAATACAAACTTTTTAAAATTTATGTACAGTAATTTTTTTGACATACAGTTCTAAATTTTTAACAGATATACGGATTTATGTAACAACCACCACAGGTTGCCAAACATTTACAATACCCTGAATGATTCCTCGTGCTGCTTTCTTGTCAACCACCCTGGAAACCACTGATATATTTCTCCATGGTTAGTTTTTCCTTTTCCATAGGATCATATAAATGGAATCCTACAGTATGTAACCTTTTGAGACCAACTTATTTCACTCAGTATAATGCCTATGAAATTCATCCATGTTCTTTACAGATGTGCCACAGCTTTGCTTACCCATCCATCCATTCAAGGATATTTAGGGTATTTCCATTTTGGGGTGATTATTAATAAATCTGCTACAGACATTTGTGTATAAGTTTCAGTGTGAATTTCTGTATGGTAAATATGTAGGAGTGGGATTTCTGAATCATAAGGGTGTGTGTAAATTTATAAGAAGCTGCCAAAATGTTTTTCCAGAGTGGTTGTACCATTTTGTGTCCCCACCAGGAAAGTATGAGAGTTCCAATGGCTTTACACTCTTGTCAGCATTTAGTATTATTTTAGTAATTCCAATAGGTATGTAATAATACCTCATTATGGCTTTAATTTTCATTTCCCTAATGTATAATGATGTTGAGCATCATTTCATTTGCTTATTTGTCATCCTTATATCTTCTCTAGTAAATGGTCTACTCAAATTTTCTCCTGTTTTAAAAAAAAAAATTGCATTGTTTCTTATTGTTATGCTCTCAAAGTCCCTGATCACAAGTCCTTTAATAAATACATAATTTGCAAATATTTTTCCTAGTATCTTCACTGTTTCTTTGGCAAAGCAAATACACGCTTTTTTAATTTTGAAATCCATTTATCAATTCTTTGTACTTTTTGTTCTTGGTGCCAACCCACAGTCATGGAGATTTTCTCTTATGTGTTTTTCTATATTTTTTTTATAATTTTATATTTTACATTTAAAAATATCCATTTTTGAGTTGCATTTTGTGTAAGGTGTGAATCATAGGTTGAAGTTCAGTTTTCCCCATATGGCTTTCCAATATTTTCCACCATCATTTGTTAAAAATAACATCCTTTCTTGACTGAATTCATTGTCCCTTGCAACTGTGCTCAATTTACTTATTAGTTGTAGGAACTTTTTATTTTTGTAGATTTCTTGGGATATTCTACATAGACAATTATGTCAATGAGAATAATAAGAGTTTTAATTCTTCCTTTGCAATCTATATGAATTACATTTCATTTTTCTTCCTTTATTGCACAGGCTAGGACTTTCAGCATGATGTTGAATATGTGTGTTAAGAATAAACATCCTTTTCTCTTTCCTGCTCTTATGGGGAAAGCATTCAGTATCTCATGAAATATAATGTTAATTGTAGGTCTTTTGTAGATGTTCTTTGTTGGAAGTTCCCTTTCATTTCTAGTGAGTTGAGAGTTTTGTGCTTTAGTTTTCATTCTATCACTAGCTAGCTGTGTGAATTTGGGCAAACTTTAGTCCAGACTACCATATCAGAAAAAAGGAAATAAATGTTGTGCCTTTTTGTGATGATTAAAAGATAGAGATGTGTGTGTATGTGTAAATGTATGAGTAAGAAGGCCCTCACCACACAGCATGAAAGAAAAGTATCATGCATTTCATTAGGATATACAAAATACAACATCTCCAGGTTAATGCAGTCTTGTTATATACATTTTCTAAGTAAATATGGGTTAGAGGCAATCAGAATATTAACTACTGAAAAACTGATTTTGGAAACCTGAAAAATATAACAGGATTAATATATACCATATTTAACCTAAGTGTGGCACATGACATTTATTCCTGTTGTACTTGCTTGTTTTCTTCAATTCTTGACAATAGGCCAGAAACTATTATGTTTTTTTGCATTTTTAATCTCATAAAATTTTGTGGCAGTCCTGCACCATAGGCCTTATCCAAATTTGGATCAGAATCGTTAAACTTTTGGGAAATAGGTTTAAACTTAATGTGAGAAATTACCTTAAATAGACAAACAAACAAACAAACAAACATGGGTGCTGTCCAGGAGTAGAAAAGGATGTTTCTAATTAAGCCTAAATCTGGGAACCTGAGAATACACTGTCAGAAGTTTTCAGGGATGGTATTCCTACATAGACAGGAGGTTAGATAGTCATACAAAGTTTTTCCAACTCTAAAATACTACAACCAGCACAGATCACATCTAAGGCAAAAAATGTTGACATGGAGGGACACCTGGGTGGCTCAGTTGGTTAAGGGTCCAACTCTTGATTTTCGGCTCAGGTCATGATCTCATGGTTTGTGAGTTCAAGCCCCATGTTGGGCTCAGTGCTAACAAAGTGCAGCCTGCTTAGGAGTCTGTCTGTCTGTCTGTCTCTCTCTCCTTTCTTTTTAATTTTTTTTAACGTTTATTCATTTTTTGACAGAGAGACAGAGTGCCAGTGGGGGAGGGGCAGAGAGGGGGGAGACAGAATCCGAAGCAGGCTCCTGGCTCCGAACTGACAGCACAGAGTCCGACGTGGGGCTCGAACCCACGGACCGTGAGGTGAGATCATGACCTGAGCTAAAGTCGGACGCTCAACCGACTGAGCCACCCAGACACCCCATCTCTCTCTCTCCTTTCTGCTTCTATCCCAGTGGCTGACTCATTCTTTCTCTCTTTCTCTCAAAACAAATAAATAAACATTAAAAAAAAAGTTGATATGGGAAGCAAAGCCAAGATAGGAACTGTACCAAAACCTGGCCTCTAGATCATCTGCGGCTACTCTCTGCTCTTTTCCTGCTGCCCTATTCCTCCTTCACACCCCTACATCTCACTCTTCCCCCAGTTTCTTTCTCAGCAATAAGAGTCAGATAATATCATTTTGAATCCATTACTCTTATGATCAGTGCATTTGAATGGGTGGCATTATTTTCTTAAATCTTAAATAGCTTTTCTGTTAAAAAAATACTTTTTTTTTGTTTAAAGAGTATGTGAACCATCCCTCATCCTTGCCTGCTTCAGAGACTCACATTTATTCAAGGACCAAATGCAACCAAATTACATGGAAAGGAAAGGAAAGGAAAGGAAAGGAAAGGAAAGGAAAGGAAAGGAAAGGAAAGGAAAGGAAAGGAAAGGAAAGGAAGAGAGGAGAGGGGAGAGAGGAGAGGAGAGGAGAGGAGAGGAGAGGAGAGGAGAGGAGAGAAAAGAGAAAAGAGAAAAGAGAAAAGAGAAAGAAAAGAGAAAAGAGAAAAGAGAAAAGAGAAAAGAGAAAAGAGAAAAGAGAAAAGGGAAAGGAAAGGAAAGGAAAGGAAAGGAAAGGAAAGGAAAGGAAAGGAAAGGAAAGGAAAGGAAAGGAAGAAAAAAATCAAGTACTCAGCAGAATATAGTAACAAATGCTGGTCATCTTCTAAAACTTTTAAAAAGAAAAAGAAAAAGAAAATATCCCCCAAAATGCATGTTTCTGGCATGTGCCTGTGTTTGGCATCAAAAACAGATTTATCAGGGACAAAGCGCATGCAGTTTTACTTAATGTGTTCTAAATGACAATCCAACGCCCACAGCCAGGTCAAAACTGACCCTCCTTACATCTGTACCTTTTACAATTTCCATAAAATGTCTCTCCACTTGGTCAGCCTATAACCCCATGAGGTGGGGAGAGCAAGGATGAGTGTTCTCAGATAATGGAAGGACTCAGCACTGAGATCAGAGGGTGTTTCTCCAGGCCTTAGGGCTAGTGCATGGAACAACCCAGGACCCAACTCACAGTCTGGGGCCTGTTCCACAGCATTCCTCCATCACAACTATTTCCACAGAGTATTTGGCTCTATTGTTGACCTAGGCTAATTATATTTTCATCTCTTTCATTTATATCATATATTTTCACACATTTCATGTGTTTTTAAGTTGATTTTCTTGGGTAGGGAAGAGCTTTATGATAATACGATCAACTCTGGGAAGAGTAAAATGTTTAAGTGGTGCAAAATGATATGTTATCGATTTCCGTGTAAGACATGCGCAGGTGCATACTGTGCGAAGGGGTCACGTATTCAGGATCCTGGGATTCCACTGCTTGTTTGCAGGGACAAGAAACAGAAAGGGTTTGCTCACCCCTGTATCTCCAGGGCCTAACACAGCACAGAGTAGCCTGACCCTACATATTTGTAGAATGAATGAATAAACAGTTTTGAAAAAATTGTCCAGTGACTTTTTTGGGTAAGCTTGACTATATGAAGGTTCATTTTTAAAGCTGGCAGTCCCTGTAATTCACCATGTGAATGCAAAATAGCCTGATGAGCTATGGACATTCCTATTCGAATTACACTGAAGATGCCAGGAAATTACTAACAGGAGCCTCAAAATTCATCACATTAACTCACATCCCCAGAAAATTCATTCCTGAGGGTGTATTTCAGTGAAACATCTCCTTTGGGACCAGAGGCCTCTCCCCCTACTCTGAAAAATAGGATGGATATGGCAGTAATGGAGCTCAGGCCTTTTCATTTTCCCAAGCCATTAAAATGCAAATTAGGGGAGGAGGGAGCCTTGCAGGCAGACCCCCCCTGGCCTAGCCTCCAGGCCTCAGCACTCACATCCATCTGCAGTCCGCACCTCCATGTGCACCAGGTCCGCCTCCTTATCCAATCCGGCCACCGACCTGGGGAAGGAAGGAGAGACAGTGACCACACGGAAGGCAGACAACAAAGTGCAAAAAAGAATTCAGGGCTGACTATTACTTGGAAAGCCACTTTCTCAAGAGGGCCTAGCCTGCATTGTGGGGACCCACAGAGGATGGCCACTGGTGAGCCTGGCAGACACAGCTGTCACCTGCAATGGTCACAACTCATGAGTCCTGGAATGGCATTAGGGAGTCGGTGGCTCTCAAAAAAAAACCATAAAAGAGTACAAAGTCCACAGTAATACAGGTCTAAATCTTTGTCTGTCCTTGCCTCTTCACCACCTGGCACCTAAGAAGTTCTCTCTTCCCCACCTCCTTCCTTCTCCCCTCACACCCAGTCTTGCCACACAGGATTCCTTCCAGCACTTTCTCCCCCTTGCCTTCCCACTGGGAGTGTTCTGTTCCCTACCCTGATCTGTCCTCTGGATGAGGGTGGTTAACCTCCACTCAAGCTGTTTACTTCAAGACACTGTTGCCCTCCTGAGTTTGAGGCTATCTGCCCTTCTTTCCTCCTGCCCCGGAAACAATAAGTGTTTGGTGACACACATTAAAATCTAGTCTGACAAGAACAAAATTCTCGGAGTGATCAGAGTGGGAAACCTTAAAGGTCTATGGCCAACAGCCAAAAGCAGACAGGCTGAGAATCCTGACAAACTAATCCTTGTGGGCCTCCGACCTTCCACACATAAAGCCCCAGTCAGCCATCTCCCACATGAGGTATCCAGGCCAGAGGTTGACACAGAAAGTCAGCTAAAAGAGGCAACACAGACATTAAAACATTCATGCACTAAAGAGATCACATAATCCACTCTCCAGCAAGTTCTTGCTTGGTCTATTTACTCTTATTTTAAATATCATTCTAAGATGGGATTTCTGGTTTTCCAGTCTTCAACAGGTAATAAGTGGCAAGCTAGAAAGAAAAGGTAGAATTTAAAATTGTGAGAGGGGTGCCTGGGTGGCTCTGTTGGTTGAGCATCTGACTCTAGATTTCAGCTCAGGTCATGATCCCAGGGTCATGGGGTCAAGCTCTGTGTTGAGCAGGGAACCTGCTTGTATTCTCTCTCTCCCTTTCCCTCTACCCCTCTCCCCTGCTTATTCTCTCTTTCTCTCTCTCTCTCTCTCAAAAAAAAAAAAAAAAACTAAACTAAATAAATAAAATAAATAAAATAGAAATTTAAAACAGTGAGCATCAATAGCTGATACCCAGATAGCAAGAAAAATAGAAAAAAACCTATGAAAAACAGACCTAAGAACTTAAAACCCAAAGCTTCTCCCTGGCCCTTGGGCCATTCATTACTCTAGTAGAGGGCCATTCATTACTCTATTGGCATCTACGCTAAAGGGAGAACAGAAAATAGGAATCAGGGGGGGAAATGGCATCAGTGCACTCTGTTTAATAAAGTAGGTTGCAAATGCTATATGTTAGGAAAAATAAAATGATTTTTATTTTTTCAAATGAAATGATTATGTTTTGAATGCCTAAAGCTGTTACTTAAAATCTCACTTATGATCATCAAAATACTGTATTTTAGTTTTTGCTCACCTCAGTTGATCCTAAGGGAAACTTCTAAGGTAAAGAGAGCAGGTATCATTAGCTGGTTTGACCAAAGGGAAAATGAGGCACAGAAAAGTTGATGTTTGACTAAGATCACAAAGGGATGAGGCCAGAACTAGAAAGACTTATTGATTCCTCAGCCAAGAGCAAGTCATGTCCTTTTGGCTCTTCTCCCGTTTGCTTTCCATGTCCTTCGTATCCAATGGTTTCCTTGTCCCCTTTCTTCTCCAGCTAACTCTCACCCTTCCTTCAAAGCTCACTTGGCTCACCCCTCTGGCAGCCCTTCCACTCTTCATGTTGCTGAAGAGTCCTCTATCTGCTTCCATAGCATCTGTACATTGGTGGTTCTCAATGTTGGCTGCTCATGAGAGCCACTGGAAGAGCTTTAAATATCTGGATGTCCGGGCCCCTCCCGGACATCCCTCCCCATCCCTCCCAATGAAATAAAAATCCTTTGGAGATAATGAGGAAAAAGCTAATAAAAACAAGATAAAAGGGGCCAGCCAGATGTCCAAGGCTGGATACTCCCTTTGCATACTTTTGGCTTCTGTAATCTTGCTTGCCTCCTGTGTCCACCAACTACCCAGATAGCAACACTGATAAGAGCCCCTTCCCCTTTTTCTTTTTTCTCTCAACCCTCTACCATCTCAGCCATAAAAGAAGGCTGATGCCAAGGTTCGGGGCTCAGCCTTTGGAGGTGACTCCGCTGGGTCAACACTGGTGTGCAATAAATAGTCTTTTCCTGATTTCCCTAGTGTGTGTGGCTTGTCTCTTCCTGGGCACCGAGCATTTGCTGTAACAATAAGATGATGGCATCGGTAGTTTTTTTTAAAGCTCCCAAGTGACTTCTATGTATAGCCAAGTGTTAGAACCACTGCTTTGCATGGCTCAGTCATATCACTTATGTCATTACACTTGCCTGCTGTACTTGGATATAAATTTTAACAAAGTAGGACCCTATATATTTATCTTGGAATCCTTGGCACTTTTGTGCTGAGTATATATCAGGGGCTACCAATGTGTTTATTAAATTAATATATTATTCATTTAATAAGCAATCCAGTCTACTATGATAATGCCAAAATTACAATGTGAAACTCACATTGAGTCATACAAACAGAGGGCTGAGGTCATACAAACAGAGGGCTAAAGCTATCAGAATGGACTTCATGGACACCTGCTCTATTTTACAGTCTCCCTTTCTGTTTATAAGCAAGTTGGTATTGTCAGGATAAGAGGATTCTCAGGTATTCTTCTATCATTCCTCCAAGGTCAAGGGCAGGGTAGAATGGACACAATTGGAACCTGGTTCCAATGACCAAGCCTAACTGGTTATCAAGTGCTATTCTATAACAAAAGAAAAGCCCTTGTCTCTTAGGAGCTTAAAACAATGCAAACACCACCAATAAAAAACCAGAAACCATTCCCTAATTCAGGATTTCTCACTCCCTCCTATCTATCTAAAACCTTATCTTTTAAGGTTGAAATTGAATCACCTCCTGGAAGCTTTCCCTGGTCACTCTAGCTTACATTGATTTAACTCCTTTGGACTTCTACAGAATTCAGAATCTGGATCATATATCCTCTAGCATTTGTATTTTGATTAAGTTTTTGCTTCCCTAGAGCAGACTTCTGCAGTCTTGGCTATCTTAGTACCCCTACAACCTTTCCATCTTTTATAGAACTATTCTACCCAACTCAAGCCATGTGCTTTGTCCAGGGTCATCAATTACAGCAGCCCACCCATCTGAACCCCCAGGATGGTATATGATCCAGCATGACCATGAGGCATCTTGGCTGTGGTGATTGGAACATGTCAGGACAAGTTAGAGGACTTCCTCAGAATTTCTCTAACTGGAGCTCATTAGAAAGAATTGCTTTTCTTCTCTACTCACCAAGTCAAGACTGTTGAGAGAAAATTTTCTAGTCTGATAGGGAGAATAGGTCTAAAGGGATGATGTGGATATAATACAGAAAGATTGGCATTGTGACAAGGAGTCTCATAGAGAGATAGGGAGAGAAAGGATGATATGAGGACAGTGGTTGAGACAAAGACAGACAGAGGTTCAGAAAGAGACAGAGTAGACCAAAATGGCAGCACAGGAGACTCCTGAGTGCCCTTCCTCCCAGGTACACACTGGGTATAGCTATATATGGAGCAATTCTCTCTGAAAGAGATCCAGAAACTAGCTGAGTGACTCCCACACACCGGATGAATGAGAAAACACCCACACTGAAATGGGGAGAAAAGGCTAAGATACACTCTCACCATGAACCCCACCTCTGGCACAGTGACACATAATCAGGAGCAAAGGGTTTGGCCTCCATATTTAGCATCACAACTTTTAAGGCTTGCATCAGAGGGATGGGACCCCAAAATGCCTAGCTCTGAAAGCCAGTGGGGCTTGTGTCCAGGAGACTATAGCAAACAAAGAAGCAATTCTTCCTGTGTGCAAGAGCAATCAGTGAAGCTATTGCCCTAGGGCTCAGTGCACCTTCCCCCAGTCTTTCCCTGAAAGTGGTTTATCTGCAGACTTTAAAAGCTGCTGCCTGAGGGCTAGGCTTCTAATTTATCAGGCTTTGAGGGGCTGTGATCCTCCTCACAGACTGAGGAAGCCCACTGATACCTCTCCCATCTTCTCCCTACAGCCCATTCCAAGTTGCCAGTAGCTCCCTGGAAGGAGCTGTGCTACTGGAAGGACCACACCCCAGCTTTTAGGGTTGCTGCCCAAGGGATGGGTCCCCAGATCACCTGGCTCTGATAGCCAACAGGGCTTCATTCATGAGTCCCAGAGGACTATAGCAAACAAAGAATCCATTCTTAACCATCTACTTCCCCAAGGTTCAGTGCAGAGGAAACAGGTCCAAAACACCCATCTTCTACTCTTTCCCTGAAAGGGATTTATCTGCCTACCTTAAAGGCTACCACCTGAGGGCCAGGCTTCTAATTTAGCAGGCATCTGGGAACTATCTGCCATCTTCCAAAGACTGGGGAAGCTGGCAGATACTTCTCCTACCATCTCCTTCAAACCTACTCCAATAATAAAACCAAGTCACCAGTATCTCTATGAAAGGAAGTTGTACACGTATGTAGCACCTCAGCTCTTGCAGTTGTCACATGAGGGATGGGACCCTGGATCACCTGATGCTAGTAGTAAATGGGTCTTGCATTCCTGAGGCACTAAGGACTGTAGCAAGCAAAGAAATAGTTATTAATGGGCATAGCAGCACCCTTACCCCTTGCAGCTACACACCTGGACCTAGCACTGAGGGAGATGGCAAGAAGGCCCACCTCCCAGTTTCTCCTTGGAAGTGGCTTATCTACATACTTTCCCAACTTGTGCCTCAGGAACCAGCTTCTCATAAGCCTGTATCTAGACATTGACTGTAATCCTCAAGTTTGAGATACTGACAGGACTTGGGACACTCATGACTACTAAAAGCCACTAAGAACAAAGGAGGCCTGGACAAACACAAAGTTGAGAGACAGCTAAGAGCTCAGTCAGGCTGGTCAATGAGGTTCATCTCCTACATGAGGTCACTCTGTCAAGACTGGAAAAGGTGGCTGTTTTATCTAATGCTCAGAAACCAACACAAAGAGTCAAGGAAAATGAAAAACAAACAAACAACAACAACAACAAAAACAGAAATATATGTTTCAAACAAAAGAACAAGATAAACCTCTGGAAATTGATCTTAAAGAAATGGAGATAATAATCTGCCTAATAGAGAGCTTAAAATAATGGTCATAAAAATGCTTAACTGAGGTCAGAAGAACAACGCATGAAAACAGTGACAATTTCAACAGATAGAAATATTAAAAATTACCAAACAGAAATCATGGATCTGAAGAATACAATAATTGAATTAAACAACTGAATAGAAGGGTTCAATAAGAGACAAGATCAAGTATAAGAAAAAAAAATCAGTGAACTCTAAGATAGAAGTGGACTTCCTCCAAAGGAGCAAAAAAGAAAAAAGAATTAAAAAGAGTGAATACAGTTTAAGGGACTTATGAGAAAACATACAATGGACAAATGTTCTTGTTATAGGGTTCCAGAAGATTTGAAGAAATAATGGCTGAAAACTTCCCTAACTTGGTGAAGGTAACAGGCACCCAGACCTAGGAAGCCCAGAGAGTTCCAAAAACAATGAAACCAAGGAGAACCACATAAGACACATTACAATTAATGAAACCAAGGAGAACAACATAAGACACATTACAATTAAATTATCAAAATTTAAACACAAGTAGAGAATGTTAAAACCATCAAGAGAAAAACAACTTTTTATACCCAAGGGAATCCTGGTGGGACTATCAACAGATTTTCAGCAGAAGTTAGCAGGGCAGAAGGGTGTGGGATGATATATTCAAAGCACTAAACAAACAAAAACCTTGTCAACCAACCAAGAATACCCAGCAAAACTGTACTGCAGAATTAATGGAGACATAAAGAGTTTTCTAGACAAACAAAAGATGAAGGAGGAAATCCCCATAGATTAGTCTTACAAGAAATGTTAAAAGAGGTTCTTCAAGCTGAAATAAAAGGATGCTAATTAGTAACAGGAAAACAAACAAACAAAAAGTATAAAACTCAGTGGTAAAGGTAAATGTATAGTTAAATTCAGAATACTTTAATGGTGGTGGATAAATCACTGATAAGTCTAGTAGGAAGTTTAAAGGACAAAAATATTAAATTGACTATAATTAACTTTTTAATGGATATACATGTAAATAAATGCAAATTGTGATATCAAAACATAAAATGTAGAGGCCAGGGATTCACACAAATAGAGAAATGCACTGAGAGACAAATGGCAGTTAGATGCATCTGAAGGTACTTCAATCTGAATCCATTTGTGTGATGGTTAATTTTGTGTGTCAACTTGATTGGGCCATGAAGTGCCCAGACACTTTGGCTAAATATTATTATTGATGTGTCTTCTAGGATGTTTCTGATAAAACTAACATCTGAATCAGTAGACTGAGGAAAACAGATTGCCCTCCCTATATGAGTGGGCCTCCTCCAATCTGTTGGAGGCCTGAATAGAACAAAAGAAGGAGTAAAGGAGAATTCACTTACCCTACCTGAATGTTTTCTAGCTCCAAAATTGGTCCTCTTCTGAACTCAGATAGGAATTTAGAGCATTAATTCTGCTGGTCCTTAGGCTTTCAGACTTATACTGGAACTACACCACTAACTCTGTGAATCTACACTTGCAGGTGGCAGACTCTGGGACTTCTCAGCCTCCATAATCACATGAGCCAATTACTTCTAATAAATCTCTTTCTCCCTGTCTTCTCCCCCCATCCTCCTGTTGGTCTATTTGCATATACTACTGTCTCTTCTATATCCTACTGGTCTGTTTCCCTGGACAGTCCTGACTAATAAAATGTTTCTTAGTCCCATTCCAGCACTGCAGCCTGTTTATCCACATAAGCCCATAGCATACCCGTGTGAATGTATTTCTATATTCGCTTAAGGCATCCATTTCAAAGAGAATGATTCTTAATATACAACCTATCAGACACTGAGTTTCCCAAGGACAGGGACCTTAATTATCTTTCTCTAATATTTACCACCACACACAGCTCAGGATTAGGCATACATTCCGATTAAATGATGGGGATATGAAATTTGTACTTCAGAGCTGCTTTGTCTCTGGATCCACAAGAGAAGAGATTAAGCTGCTCAGCAGGCCAGAGATGGAGCAGAGAAGCTTGGGTGCTGAGAATAAGGAGAATACACCTGCCCTTTTCCAGCACACAGAGGAATGTTACCGCCCACCTTCTGTAGTACTGTTGGCATTAGCCTGGGGTTTCTCCACACTAACACTGTTGATATTTTCGGCTGGATAATTCTTCACTGTGGGGCCGTCTTATGCACTGCAGGAAATTTAGCAGAATCCCTGGCCTCTACTAGATGCAGTAGCATATCCCTACCGGCCTGAAAACCAGAATTGTCTCTAGACACTGCCTACTATCCCCTGGGGTCAAAACTGCCTCAAGTTGAGAACGAGAACCAGTGTCTTACCTGGGCTCACTCAACTGATGCCTGGACTCCATCTCCCCTGCTAAAAAGGCAGCAAACAAACAAAACAAACAAACAAACCAACCACGCAGAGATCTCCCTTCCGCACTTAGACCTAACACTGCTGATATACCCATGAACTATCACTATTCTGGGCTACACCACTTTATCAGGAAATTCTCTGACATTCATCAAGTGGAAACAATCAAGTTCCTAATCTTAAAGTCCCCCACCCCCACAAAAGCCCCCATTTTTAAAAACCAAATGTAAGAAAAGTGCAAACAAATACAGCAAGCAAAGAAATACAAGATGCAGATATTTGATCATTTTTCTGGGGGGTAGGCAGAAGTTGTAAGGGATAAACCTGTGGAAATTTGGAGGAAAGCGCATACAGTAATAAGGATAAATGCTAATGGACATTGAGACCATTCACATGTCAGTCATTGTGTTCGGTGTTTTACATGCATTGTCGTAATTAATCCTCAAGATGATCTTTAAGGAAGGTACCATTCATTGAATTTCCATCCTTGGTAGGATGGGGATAATAAGAGAGATTAAATAACATACTTAAAGTCACCCAATAGATAGTCACAATTGATAGACACTGAGAGTACTGTGTGTCAGGTTCTGTTTTAAATGTAAATGCTGATCTTTAATCCTCACACCATTCCTATGAGTCTTGAACCATTCTTCTCCATATTTTCCATATTAAAAGGGTACATTTAGGCATTGAGAGATTAAGCAACTTGCCAAAAGGCACACAGTTTAGTAAACTGCAAAACCAGGGCTCAGTCAGGCAAGTAGCTTTGAGCCAGGAGTTTAACCTCTCCTGTAAGCTGCCTCTCCTGGCTGGTGAGAGGTTTACATGCAGCCATCTCTCCTAGAATCAAGGACCAGAAAGAACCATCTTGCCCCATTGTCTCCACACCTCCCATATGGAGGTCCTCAGGAGCAGCTTTGTAGGAAATAGAAATGCACTCTATACATTGTCAATACAGCATCTCAGAAAATGTTCATTCTAGACTACATGAACCTGAAGCCCCCTCCCCACCATTGGTGATAATCAGTAAGAAGGAAATGTTGGGAACAGAACAAGGAGGCTGGGCCAATAACAGAGAAGTAATAAATGGAGATCTTTGCAGAAGCCTGAGAAAGATAAATATAGTTGAGGAAAAGAAAATTTGGTGTTTGGCTCTGAGTCTCCTGTAGGTCTATGCAAATGGAACGAGCCAAGACATATATAAAAGGGACCGTGAAATTGCCATAAGTACAGGGGAGGGGATGAGAGGCATGCTTGCTCAGGTAGGCCAAGAGGGTTAGTGATTGCCCCTGACCCCTCTTCCATCACAAACACACAAGCCCCTTCACATTTCCAGGACCAACGTGAGGCCAGGATGGATAGAAAGGCCAGGACCCCATATCCAATGCAGAACCAGCCATAGGACACATCAAGTTCCCTGTGCTGAATGGCTACAACAAAGTAAAAATGAATTTTCAAGTATGCCATTGAAGTTACATGGAAGGAAACTACCAAAAATTTCTAAAATGTATCAGATAGTAAAGAGAAATTACATATGGGTGGATTACTATTAATGCTAAGTCATCAATAGTGCCTTTATATAGTGATATGCATTCCTGGTTTTAATGAGGTGACTATAAAACAATTAAATTTTTTTTTACATTTATTTATTTTTGAGAGACAGAGCGTGAGCATGGGAGGGGCAGAGAGAGAGGGAAACACAGAATCAGAAGCTCCAGGTTCCGAGCTGTCAGCACAGAGCCCGACACGGGGCTCTAACCCACAAACTGTGAGATCATGACCTGAGCCAAAGTCGGACGTTTAACTGACTGAGCCACCCAGCCACCCCTATAAAACAGCATTTAAAAGAACAAAACAGAGTTAAGGTATCAAGAACATGTATGAGTCTATGAAAACCCTTATAAATATTTAAAAATTCCCTAATGGTTAATTCTCTTTTCACAAGGTTTTCCTGAAACTTAACACCCATGATTGGGGAAAAACTAATCTTTTCCAGGGGATTTTACCATTCTTCCTCAAAAGGGAAATAATATCAGGCCCTTTTCCACAAGCTCCCACCCCATTTTGCACAGATGTGCCAATAATGACTTTTAGTTTCTACATCTGTGAAATGGGAAGATCATAATGCTGACTTCACACAGTTACAGGATTAAATGAGCTAAGTGGTAAACACTTAGAACAGTGTCTGGCACAAAAAGCATTCTTTGCAGTTTGAAGGGCAGGATAAACTAATATGCTTTCCTGCCTACCTTCTTCCTTCCCTTGGACTTCAGTTCTACATCTGTTGAGCGCTTAATAATGCAACATTGTGCCAGGCACTGGATATGAGAAGTCGCTGCTATGGAGTTCAGTTTAAGCACCTTTCCCCCTCTTCAGATGGATTATACACCACAAACCTGGGGACCAACCCTTGATCGAGGTTCTTTGAACAGCACGTTCTCCTCTCCAGTGTAGAAACCATCATAAAGAACTGCAATTGTTTTGTTCTAGCTGTGGGACACAATCCTTGACCTCTCAGGCTTCTGTTGGATCTTCTATTGGCATTTTCCATCACAGTGTTTGACAAATGGTAGATCATCAATATGTATTTGATGAATGGATGATTACAACACTTTTATTCAGTCAGACAAATTATATACGGCCCTCCGTAAGCCTGGAGCTCACGTTTGGGTCTCAAAGACAAACCTTCCTCAAGGCCAAAAGAGATCTCATTTTCTTGCCTGTGCCCCAGATAATGTTTATCAAGTGGACTGCTCAACTGGTGTTAAAAAGGAGAAAAAAATCTATACAGATGTGAATAATGTGGGAGGTGATTTCCTCCCGGGGCTATTCAGCCCAGCCTCTCATAACATAGCTGCTGTCATGGGGAAGTGGGAGCCCTAGACTTCTGTGCATTTTTCTCTCCTTGTGGATGAGAATCCCACAGCAAAATCTTCACCAGAAAACAAAACAAAAAAAAAAACAAAAACAAAAACTGGACACTGGGGATGCATGAGGGAGATTTTAAGGGTAAAACAGTGATCTGGTTGATGAGGGACCAATAATACAAGCTGGGAGCCAAGCACAAACTAGCATACCCCCTCCCCCCACCCACCCCGGGGGAGGGGGGGGGGGATATGTGTGATATTCCTCAAGAGCAACTGGCTGTGCAAGGACAGAGGGCAGAAAACAAATGGTTAAACTGGTAAGAGTCTCCATCAGTTTACAAATGCCTTAGTACAATTACAAGAAAAGGACAATCTTATCAATCACCTTATTTCCAGGAACTCCCTACTGTCTTAATGTTAATGCTTTGCTAGAGGGAAAAACAACCTTAGTTTGACAACAGCCATGCCTCCGATAATCTATGAATCCTCTTTAGCATATAGAAATACCTTTAAGAAATTTCCTAGACTTTACCTCCCCCAACTCCATAGTACATAAGCAGTCACTCTTCACAATCCCAGTGCAGCTCTTTCTGCCCATGGGTCCTGTCTCCATGTTTTAGCAAAATCACTTTTTAGCACCAAAGACATCTTCAATAATCCTTTCTTGGCCGTTGGCCCTGAACCCCACCATCACTACAAAACCCCATCAAGTCAAAGTACAAATGCTTTATGAACTGATCAGCTAGCCACTTAAATTTACAGAACACTCTTATCTCAACAGATTTCTCCAATTCACACCACATTCTACCCCTTTGTCTTTGCTCAAGCCACCTCTCCAGTGAAATGTTTCTTCCATTCCACTCTGGGCCCTGTGGATGGCCCACCTCAATACCTCTTTCCAGGAAAGCTCCTGACCCTGGATGAATATTATAACCCCTTGGGAAACTTTCTAAAAATACTAGACACCAATGCACAGGCCCTACCCCAAGAATTCTGGCTTAACTGGTCTGGAGCAATGAACTTCTCACAATTCAACAACATCAGAACCTTCTCCTTAAAACAGATGTTGGGACTCCACCTTCAGAACTTCTGATTCGAGAGTGGGGCCCAAGAATCTGTATTTTTAGGAAATACATCGATGATATCATAATATGGCCAGGCATCACACTATGAGAACCACTAGCCTGGAGAACAGTGCAGGATCAATAGCTTCTAGAATCAATAGCTTTTAGATATTCCCAGGTGATAAGAATGTGCACTCAGAGCTGAGAATCATTCATTAGAGCTCAAAACACCGCCTCCATGAACTCAGCCTGAAACAGTAGCTTCCTTTGACGTGTCAGAGCAGGAATTTGGAATCAGACTGTGAGGTGCTATTTTTACAAGAACCACAGTTAGTACATGTACTAACTGTGTAATCATAGACCATTTACTTAACCTTTCTGTGCCTCAATTTTCTCATCTGCACAACAGGGAGATAATAATAGCACCCGTCTCATTATTTTTATAAGAACCAAATGAATTAAATGCATGTAGAACATTTTTAAGAGACAGAGGCATGTATTAACATTTAACATTATATATAATGCTTACTATTATGGTGCTCCCATTATCTTAAGTACAATTAATATTTATTGAGTGCCTAATGGACCAAGAATTTTACTACCAATTTAATGTTATCTCACTTAATCCTTAAACAAACTTTTGTGACTGGTCATATAATTTTTTTTTTTTTCAGATGAGGAAATGGAAGATTTTGAGATGTGAAATTACCCAACTGTTGGTACAGGGTGAGAAAGAGATAGAGCCTGGATTCAAACATGGTCTGTCTTACTCCATCTTCAGTTATTCGTGGGCCTGAATTTTTTCTTTCTTGATTGTACTAACCTCAAAGACAGGCTCAAATCATGCTTTCCATTGGTGCCTAGCACTGTGCCTTGCTCTTCGCTTATTAAATATAAGTAGAGTAGATGAATAAATACACAAATTACAACAACAATAACCCTAGCAGTGTGTTTAGGATAAATGTTTAGAATAGCTCCATAATATGGTGAAGCAGATTCCATTCATTTAATTAATCTCTAGGCAATTAAATGAATAAAGTCTTCATTTTACATTATTATGCTGCTATTTTCACCATTTATCCTCAAAGCAATATTGGACCTGTCAAACACAGTCATCTGTGATTTGCCTGACAAATGTGATCTGGCTGTGAAAATGCCAGAGCTGCAAAAACAGGGATCTCATCCAGCTCAAATGAACATGGCTCCCCTAGTGGGCACATTGGGAGCTTGCCTTCTAAATCAGCAATAATCCCCATCTCCTCCCAGATTCACAGATTTCTAGGGGTACACTCCCATGTCCAAACTATATGGCTCCATCCCTTGTCTATAGCTGATTAGACTAGGGATAGACAGCACCCCTCAACCGAAGTTGGGTCAAAGACATTTGTTTCCCAAACTCTGGGACTGATTGGAGAGAGTACACATAAGACTTAGGAACAATTCATCTTGGACACTTCTAGCTGCTCTGCAAGAAAGAACAGAGGAACAGAGATAAGAGAAAAAGAGGACTCTGTGAGATCTGGAATAGACTCCCTTCTAAGATCTGAATGCACTTATTTTCTTGGATCCTAATGATTCATTTATTGCCCTTCATTCTCTCTCTCTCTCTCTCTCTCTCTCTCTCTCTCTCTCTCTCCCTCCCTCCCTCCCTCCCTCCTTCCCTCCCCATCTCTCTCTCATTAAACTAGCTCAAGGTAGTTACTGTTTCTTGCAACCAGAGAGTCATTACGAATATACTTGTTAAAAGCTGTTCAGTGTACATTGAGCCTTCTCATTATGCTTGGATTCACTACTATCTCCTCAGCATTCTGGTCCTCGCAGCAGAAAGGGCCACTGACCACTAGATCAGTGTCTTTCAACCTAGGGGTTGTGACCCATTAGTGGGTCACTTTAATACACTTTATGGGGTGTATTTAGTGGATCACAAGTCCTTTTTTTTTTAATCAAATAGAATGAAATGGGATAGAAAATATCAGACAGCATCTCATGTGGGAGACTAAGTATTTTTCATGTCAATTTAAGATGCAATAAAAAGACTTAGGTTTATAATGGGTCATAAACATAACACTGCCTACTAGATAAGCAGTTAAAAAATAAGGAAAAACAATACGGTCTAATTCAATATATTTTTTAAGTTCTAGATGTTTGGAACTGAATATAGCAGTCACATGAATAGTTTCAGGACAAGGCATATGCACACCAAGAGGTCACTCCAATCAAACAAAGAGGTTGAACATAACTGAAGAATTTCAGTGAAGCATAGCCAACACCATGCTACACGCTGGCAGTGGTAATGTGAGGCTGAGCTTTGGTCATTGGTGATTCTGTTAACACAGTGACAATGCATGAGGCTTTATCTAAATACAACTGAACAACTGGCCTACTCAAAATATGACCAGTTATCCCTTGGCAAGTACTTCCTAAATACCTACTATGTGTGAGCACTCAGTGAGTTACCAGACAGCCTACCACGTGGCTGTTTGTGTGGCCACAGTCTGGCAGAGCTCTAGGGAACAGCCATATATTTCCAAACAAGATGATGTCACATGACAGCTCAAAAAAGACAAATGTTGGGGTGCCTGGGTGGCTCATGTGGTTAAGCGTCCGACTTCAGCTCAGGTCATGATCTCATGGTTTGTGGGTTCATGCCCTGCATCAGGCTCTGTGCTGACAGCTCGGAGCCTGGAGCCTGTTTCCGATTCTGTGTCCCCCTCTCTCTCTGCCCCTAACCCACTCGCATTCTGTCTCTGTCTCTCTCAAAAAAAATAAACATTAAAAAATTTTAAAAAAATGTTCATCATATATTAACCCATAAAACAGACCAAGCACATTGCAACACTTGCAGAGTGGTTAGAGAGAATGGGTCAAGTCCTTTATCCTAGACATCTGATTTTGGAACTGCCATTCTCAGACCCCACTACCTATTTCCTGAGAGTATACTATTCCTTTAATAGGTATTTATGGAATGATATATAAAGGAAACTTTGGAAAGGCATGCGAGATCACAAAGGGTTTCACAGAGATGGGAAGACAAAGGCTAGGCTTGAAGAATGTGTGGGATTGAAAAGTCAAGGAGAAGAAAGAGGTAAAATGCATGATGCAAGGTACAGTGGGGCAAATGGACATGCTGTAGGGGTGGAATGTTGGCCAGAGGTCACAAGAGATCACTTTGGAGACAGAATAAGAAGGACCTCGAAGGCCATGAAAAGCCACCATCCCACGAATTACGGATCGGGTCCTGGAAACTCAGGTCTGGAATATTCCCTCCATTCAGGTTGCATCAGTGAAAAAAAAAAATCCTGTTTCTGAAGGTATCCATTCTATTTCTTCAGAAATAAAGCATATAAATGTAACTTCTGTAAACTGGTTTATTTAGAAAAGTCTAGGCTTTTTAAAATTTTGCTTTCTCCTTTTGTTGTGTTGTTGTTTTGGGGGATGTGCTTAAAACACTATAACTTGGAGCAAGTGTGAGCCCCAAATCGCAGTATTTGTGGAGACCCTCTCACTCCGTCCTTCACCAATGGCCTGAGTCAACACCCATGGCCACTCAGGTGGGATGCAAACCAAAGCACAAGAAATGCAAACTCTGAGTGAGAGTAGTGCACACCAACTGTGCCAAGCCACCCAAACTCTGCCATGAGAGAAGAGTGAAGGAAGACATCCTGGTTGGCAGGAATTTTATAAACACTTGGATTAAGAAGGAACACCTGCCTATCATCCCCATGGTCACATGACAGGATTGCTTTTCGGCAAAGCACCACACCAAGTAACTCGTCCCACTATTCCCACACAAGTACTGAGCACCAGCTACGAGTCCAGTACTAAAATCATAATGGCAGAAGATGCCAAGCTGAGTAAGATGAGGCTCCATGGCTGATACGGGAAAAGAGGCAGGCAGATATTTATATGAAAATGTAGCAGGGTGGTATGGAAATCCACAAAGGGGTGGGCTTTAAAAAGTGAGTAGAAGGGGCACCTGGGTGGCGCAGTCGGTTAAGCGTCCGACTTCAGCCAGGTCACGATCTCGCGGTCTGGGAGTTCGAGCCCCGCGTCAGGCTCTGGGCGGATGGCTCAGAGCCTGGAGCCTGTTTCCGATTCTGTGTCTCCCTCTCTCTCTGCCCCTCCCCCGTTCATGCTCTGCCTCTCTCTCTGTCCCAAAAATAAATAAACGTTGAAAAAAAAATTTTTTTTAAATAAATAAAAAAAAATAAAAGTGAATAGAAGAGAGAGATACAAATAGATCCTATTGGTCCACCAACGTAGCCCTGTGGTTCCCAAATCAAGTCTTTCTCAAGGGCTTCCTGTGTGTTCAGCACAAAGACTGAAGATAAGACGAGCATCAGGGGGCCAGAGGAAGTGGAGGGGTTGGTAAAGTGGGGCAGGACATAATTTCAGAGAAATACATTTGTGAAGGTATAGAGATCAGTTAAACAAAAACAATTAGGGATGAAAATAACCCTCAATGCTCCCATCTTCCCCAAACTGGAGTTTGGAATGACAGAGTTAGTGCTTATTGGGGGTTCTGCTGATCACACTGAGTATTATTTTTAACATATAATGTGTTTTGGGGACATGAACTTGTCTCAATAGTCCAGTGGTTAAGACAGGAGCTTTGGAATCACAGGCTCTAGATCATAATCCTGGCTCTATACCTTGGGCAAGTTAGGTTCCTTCCCTAAACCTCCAATTCTCTGAAACCATCAAAACTTCCCCTTCTAGTCTTGAAGAGGGTGAAATAAAATGACATAAGCACACATTTAGTGAATGTGCACACTAGGTTCCAGGCATCTTATGAAGCATCCAGGAATGGACACTTACGTGTGCACATATGTGCACAACACAGATGCACATACACACTCATTTCAACACGTACTATGCAGAAAGTGTCTAATAAAAATTTCCATCAGAACGCAGCAGAAAGACCCCTGGACTGAAGCGAATATAAAGGCTTCAATTCTGGTCCTAGTCTATTCAGTGACCTGATCCCAAAGTGCACCACTCCTTGCTCTGTGGATTAAAGGGCTACCAGGGCTGTGGGGCACCCACGGATCCCCTCCGTCTCTGGTCCCTCCTGTGGGGTTCACACCAGCGCTGAGGAGGACTCCGATATGCAAGCTCCTTCTTTGCACACACAGATCTTCCACCCCTGACTGTCAGGTTCCTCCCTGCTCCACCCCGCCCTGACCCCCTTCTCTGACCACCCCACCTAGACCCCCTTCTCTGAGGGAGAACTTTCCTAACCAGGAGAGGGCACCACAAGGCAGAGGAGCCTCCTGCTGGGAGGTTCCAGAGCTGTCATTCACCAGCAGCAGTGCCCACACCCAGCTGGCAAAGGCTCCTCTGAACATCCTCCTGCTTCCAGAAACAGCCTGCACCCATACCTCCGTGTGGACCGAAAGGCCAAGCCGGGCACCGGCAGGTGGAGAACCTGCTGGACGGACAAGCCGGAGGGGTTCCCCACACCTGACACATCGCACAGCCCTTTCACATCACCATCTAATTTTAACGCCTCAGTCTGGAGAGGTAGGTGTCGCTGTTCCCACTCCATAGGTGAGCAAACTCAGAAAGCTGAGGTCACTGAAGGTCACCAACCAGAGCTGGGGTTCCCACCAGGCTCTGCTGACTCTGAATCCAGGGCTCCGGGCGCGGCGGGTGTGGCCTCTCGGGCCACAAGACCTCACAGAATTAGATGCAAGATTACGTGGTGCCCATGGGAAGTGCTGGAGGAACTCAGAGTTCATTAAAAAAAGGCAAAGGGCATCAAGGAGACAGCCTCAGAGAATGTGCTGTGGAAGTTCTAGAGAAGAAAGAGAAAGGAACCAGGTGTATTTATAGACTAATAATGTGCAGAAGAGGGGAACTATATGCCGCCTCTGGTGATTCTCATCAAGTTAATGGACGTTGCCGATAATTGTGGTAACATTTTTTTTATTTTTTTATTTTTTTTATTTTTTATTTTTATTTTTTTTATTTATTTTTGGGACAGAGAGAGACAGAGCATGAACGGGGGAGGGTCAGAGAGAGAGGGAGACACAGAATCGGAAACAGGCTCCAGGCTCCGAGCCATCCGCCCAGAGCCTGACGCGGGGCTCGAACTCAATGGACCGCGAGATCGTGACCTGGCTGAAGTCGGACGCTTAACCGACTGCGCCACCCAGGCGCCCCTGTGGTAACATTTTTAATTATGTCTTAGCTCTGAAGAGAATACAAACAGAATTTCCTCGTCTTTGCCTTGGGATGGTTAGGGGCACACCTTCTGGCACATTACACCAGCACACACATGCCCGCTGGAGTCCGCACAGCAAGGCCTTACTCACAGCTGTCCCAGACCTGACTGGGGTCAAAAGCAGTTAGGAAAAGGGCATCTGCTGTATGAGTTCATGAGTGCACATGAGTGTGGAAGACAACAGGTACAGGTGCCAGGGGACGGGTTGGAATCTCGTGCAGACCCTGTGAAGAATTTGGTAAGCACCCAGCACCCCCAATGACCACGTAATGGTAGCTAGTATTTGCATACTAAGCTGCCTGATGGTGGGCTGGTCCCTGTTATATAATGCTTTGCGTGTGTGATCTTATTTAATATTTTATAAGAATTGGTGTGTTTATTTGGGTAATGTCCACCTCCCTTCTGGCTTAGAAGCTTCTTGAAGGAAAAGGGTCTTGCCTGCCTGCTACGGTAACTTTACTTCCTAACACAAAGTTGGTGCTCAATCAGGTTGCTAAACAAAGGATCAAAACTCCTATAGGGAGGTACAATTTTTTAAATGATTTTTTTAATGTTTATTTTTGAGTGGGGGGGGTGGGGAAAGAGAGAGAGAGGGAGGAAGAGCAAGCAAGCAGGGGAGGGGCAGAGCGAGGGAGAGACAGAACCCAAAGCAGGCTCCAAGCTCAGAGCTGTCAGCACAGAGGCCTATGTGGGGCTCAAACCCACGAACCATGAGATCATGACCTGAGCCAAAGTTGGAAGCTCAACCAACTGAGCCACCCAGGCATCCCCAGGGGAGGTACAACTTTTACCTGCATTTTACTAACAAGGGACTACTGGCTTGTCTAAGTCACATAGCTAATAAATGGCAGTTGCTGGATTCAAACTAAGGTCAGATGGACCCAGCTCTGGAACAACATCTTGTGATGCACCATGAAGGCCGCCTCTGGCGACCGGAGAAAGAGGGAGGAAGGCAAGAATATGACCAACATGTGTTAATCAGCTACTCTGCACCAGCCACCTTATTTCTTTATATCATTTAATCCTGAGAAGGAGTCTATGAAGCATGCAGTGCCCATAAATTGTAAGTGCAGGAACAGAGGTCCTGACAATTTAAGTGACTTGCCCAAGATTACTCAGGTAGCAACGGAGAAGAGGGAGGATTCAAATGACTCCATAACTTAACCTCTATAGAGCTTCCCTTTACTTCACGCCTTCCCAGAAACTGACACCACACAGATGAAATTACATCCTGAAAACACAAGGCATTGAGGCAAAGAAAATAAAAGTATACGGTTTCCTGTTTCTTCAAACAAATCCTTTAGGGACAACTTGGGGACAAACTGTGATGCAGATGATTCTCTGATGACCGCCCTCCCCCAATCCCTGACTCCACCCCTCTTTCAGTTCTTCTCTTATTTCTACAGCCACTAGCCTCATGCTCCTTACCCACAGGCATCCCTGTCCTACCCTAGGACCTAAGACATTCCCTTCTTAGGCCTGCCCTTCCTGGATAATATTCTGGGCTCTAAAATCAGCCACCAGTAGACCATGGATATGCCCAGGCTCTCAAAGGAAAATAATGAATGAATGTAAAGATATCCTTCGGTAACAAGCAAGGACATCTTGGGGCAGCAGAACAAACCAAAAATAACCAGTTATATTTTCTATGCTGGTGCCAGATGTTGAATACCTCCTCTTTAAGCAGGGGATACATGAGTGAAATTCCCCCTTTGTCTATGCCTGGAAAGGATCAGTCTAGGTGCACACACCCCAAGGTCTCCAAACCTGGGACTTGCACAGAGAACTCATGCCACAGGTTTAGAAAACTAAGCCTGGGTAATCTGAGAATCACCTATCTTCAATTCAAAGTAAGCACTGGTCCCTTCCTGCCTCTGTCTCATTTTCACTCCATTTTACTATGAGGCAGTGACAGAGGGAAGTGGGGTAACACATGCCCTTCACATTCAGAGAGACCTGGGTTCAAACCCAGCCCCAGTGCCTACCAGCTAAGTGACCCTGACATGCCCTTGCTTTCTCTGAGCCTCAGAATCCTTATCTCTGAAGAGAGAATAATAATACTCATCTCACAGTGTTGTCATAAGAATTTAACTAGATGATAGTAGGACACTTCTAGTACAGGCTTAGGAATACCCCATACATGCCAGCCATTAGTGTCTCTGGTCTCTGTAATAGATTATCAGCCTTTGACCCCCTGACACCCGACTGTACTCAGGAACCTCCATCCCCACATTATACCTGCATAGACACTGCTGTAGGCACATCTCCTGGCTAAAAGAAGAAGCAGGTGAAATCAGCAGAAATTGTCTACAGTAGAGCTATTTAATTTGTCCCCAGAAAAGAATTCTTCCTAGGGCCCAGCACACTTCAGGGGCAACATGTGAAAACTCTCAGGCCGTGGAAAACTGAGTCCAAGATGACAATGCACAGCCCTGGCAGCATCGTCCTCTGAGATATCGCTCACACCTGTATCCTTCTGCCTAGAGAAGGGCTGCCCAGGGGAAGAGCAAGAAGTCAGAGCCCTGGGACAATTAAAATTAAACTGAACCAGACACTCTGGAATCCTCTCCTGGGAGTCATTCTGCCAAGGCAGGGGCAGGGGCGAGATCACTTAATAGGCCCTTTTTCATCTTTAATTTCTCTGATTCAGAAAGTTTACAAGATCAATTGCTAAGAAGGCTAATGTGAGGAGATGACGCAGCAGGTTGCGCTGGGCCCAGCGTCAGCTAATTCCTTAGCTTCTAACTAGAGCCCACAGGGACCCACTTATATGAAGCCTGAGAACTTGCCTCGCTCAATCACCCTCCCATTCCAAATCCTCCTCTATATAAAGAATTTGAACTGCAACCCAGCAAGAATAGCAGATCAACCCCAAGCCAGCCTGCACATCCTAGGAAGTTCGGGAAGATCCTACTTCATACACTTAGGCTTCTGCCTAGAGTGGGGTCCATGAGTCCAGAGCCTGCCTCACTCAGTCTTCATGCCCCAAATCCCAGGGACTTGCACCTTCAAAGGCTCTGTGAAGCAATGTAACATCATGATCTAGTCACCGAGCTCTCAAAACGCACGCGTTTAAATCCCATTGCTACTCTCTCTAAGCCGTGGTCTCCTCATCTGTAGATGGGAGTCCCAACAGAGCTTTGTGGGCACACAACTCAATAATGCCAGTCAGGTGCTTAGCATGGCACCTGAACTTGATAAATGCTAGCCATCGTGCACTGTCCATTATGCTGGGGCCACCTGGTGCCAACGTACTGTGCTTATTTGGAGATTCAGTAAAAGTGGACCAGCACTAGGAAGCTCCTGTGTTTCACAAGAGAAACTGGACCATAATCAGACTTGATTTTAGCTAGTTCCCTAGTAGCTGCTGCATCCCCGGAGAGAAGTGACTGCCTTTTTATTCCTTTTATTATTTTCCCTTTCTCCTTTATTCCTGTAGTAAGTTAAACCCTCCCCTCCTCCCATCCCTCCCCACAGGAAGCCACATACAGGAACAATGCTGGCTGATGACAGTGTTGCTAAATGGTGCCTGGAAACAGCATGGATGAAGCAATAGCTGCCTCCCGTTCAAAAGACCTACATTCTCCGAAAAGAAACAACCCAGAAGGGGAACAGTTCATACCAATCATTCTGGAAGATCCATCCTCCAGGACCCTTCAATTTCCCTAACAGGACACTTGCTTCTCTTCTCCCATCATTGTCTGCATATTTTCCTTAATGATAGCAGAATTAAACTGAACTTTTTCTGCACAACTGGCTCTGGGGGATTCTAGAAAGCCTAGGAAGGAAGTTTCAATTTGTTCACTTGCTGAGAATGAATTCTGCCTCATATAACTCCTGACAAATTGCCATTTTTAAAGGGTTTGTTAATTTCCAATGAGCAAATGGCACATCAGATATCTTGTTTATTCAACAGATGCTCCTGAGCTAAACAAATGGTTCTTGTTTAACAAACATGGAAACATCTTGTCAGCTTCGCCGAGATCATCCTGCTTAACTATCAAGGGAGGGTCTCATGGCTTGTGGAGAAAATATGAGCTGCCTCCCTCCCGTGTAGGGTTCACAAAAGGGTTGGGGACAGTGGTTCCACAGAAGGAGATGATGTGAATCTCCTTGATCACAGGCTGGGAAGTGGCTCTTTGACAAAAGACCTGGGATCTCTCCCTTTCTCTAAAGATGTTGGGTATTTCTGATTCAGTGTATTGAATCCAGCCATCTCCTTGATGCTGAAATGAAAGCAGCATTGAAGGAGATCCTCACCTGACATACAGAGGTTGTATAACATTGTGGGTAGATCTCAGCTTTGGGGTAAGCCTAGGTTGGATCCCAGCCCCATCACTTACTAATTATGTGTGAACTGGGATTACTATCGTAACCTCTGTCAACACCAATTTCCTCATCTGTGAAATAGGTCTAACAACAACATGAAAACCAAAGATGCTGACAATACTGATAAATGTTCACATTATTAATCCTAATTACATTTTTGAGAAATTTTTAAATGAAATCGAACCCAGGAATGAGTGTGACAGGCAGAGAGAAGGTTGGGAAGCACCAGATTCCTATTCCAATGTTTGGAAGGAGTAAATGTGGAATGTTTGACAATGTGATGACTCCAGTCAGAAATGAAATCTAAACAGACAGTGGAGTCTTTCCAAGCCTCCAAACTCCAGACTGATATCATAATTATGTTCAGCCAGTGAGCTAAGGATCTGGCTAGACTAGGAGGCGGGCTGAGATGGGGAGGGCTAGGAAAGAAGGGAAAGAAAGGAAGAGGCCAGCTTGCCAGGGGCACATGGGGACACACGGAGAGAGCTGACAGCTGACCTCTGTCAAGTCCGAATGTGCAAGAAGAAATCCGTCTGCTGATGGGTGCAGCACAGTACAACATATTAATTATACAAGGGATGGCATTTCAAAGCCTCCCTGCTGGAAAGTATCACAGAGAATTACCTTGGGACGACATCTAACTTGCTGAAAATTAATTTACTCCACAGTTTAGATGCTTTGGAGAGATGCAAAGTGAGGTTGACCCCAGCTGAGCGTGGCAATACCATGTACTGTCTAAATGAGCTGCAGATATTAACCAATCTGAATGCGTGGAAGGGGTGCAGAAAAAGCCCCCAGGCGCGGTTCATTGCCTGACAGAATCTCCACAGCAACTGTCTGAGGTAGACAGCATTATCATCAGCATGATGTTGATGAAGAAACTGAGGCTTAGAAAACTGGCCCAAAATATGAGAGCTTCTAATGAAGGAGTGAAGATGTCTATCTCAGGAAATGTGTTCTTAGCAACTCAGTGTGAGGGAGGCAGGGGGCTCAGGTCATTTCAAAAGTAAGGTAACTTCAGAACAGAACTTTGCAAGAATTAAGTAGTTTGCCTAGAGCTGTGTGTCCTGTCTTCATTGTCCTGGCAAAGGGGAGGCCTGACCGAAGACCCCCACAGAAAGAGCAGAGCGCACACGCAGACCAGCAACCGGTGTGGACAGCGGGTGGGGGTGAGGAGCGGTTAAGTGACTGTGAATTTGGAAAGATGTCTGGAAAGTGTCTGGTGTGAGAAGGCATGCTAGGGCACACTAAAGGTTTTGGAATTCAATGTCTAGGGTAGTTCTTGTCAATCTTGTTCCCTGACAAATCTTTGGCAGATGGCGTTCACCTAGGACACAATCGGGTGAGCATAGCATGATTTTGAGAAAATCTCTTTTCTCTCAAATCTTCTTTAGTGAAATCCTATGCAGTCATAACGCACGTTCACTACATCTCTTTAAGGTCCATCCAGAAAGGCAGCTTTACTACCGTCAGTAAGAGAGACAGAAGAGGCCGGGGACACATTTGCTGTCTTTCAATTGATTTCTATTCATTTAGGAATGCAAAGAGGTAAGGATGACATAATTTTATTGATAACCTTGAATTGCCTCGAATTTACCCCCCCAAAAAAATTAGAGGGGAGAGAACTCATCAACATCAGTTATTTATTACTGGCCACAAAAATTTTGTGATACACTTCACAAGTAATCATGACTCACCAGTGTGTCATTACACTTTTATTTAAAATTCTTTTATAGTTCTCTCTTGACTTCAACAGAAGGTTTTAACCAAAAGAGAACATCATTTAGTCTGATTCTTAGCAAACTTACAAGGCAATGTAAAGGATCAATTCAACTGGTAGCAAAGCTAATGGCAGAGAAGAAGGTGGTCTGGGCAAAAGACGATGTGTTCATCATCTGGTATAAAAAAATGCCAGAAGGGACGAAAAAAAAGTTGCATTTGGGAAAAACGTCTTGCACATGTCATAAAACGGCACGGGCATCAAGTGGGTGGGATGGCTGAGAGAATTAATGAAGGGGGTCCAAGGTGATTTGGATTTCTAGGTTAGACAGGTAGATGGAGGGACAATCTGTGAAATCAGGAGGAATAATTTAACCAAACTGGGGGAAGGAAGAGACTTTTGTGCCTTTGGGGAATGCAGTATGTTCTGTTATGGAGATATATGAGAAATATCACAGTAGAACTTTCCAGTAGTGTCTGAGTGATGTCAGGGTAGAAATGTCTCGTGAAGCATGGGAAGTGTGTGTCTGAAATTCTAGAGAGAGTAGAGTGGGGGAAGGGTTTGGTGGTCTTTATAGGAACGAACAGGTGTGATGATAGTGGATATACTGGGGGAAAATGGACCTTTTCAAGAACAACAAGACAATGATGTGAGTGTCCTGGAAACACTGACATGTACAGGGTACCCAAATCAGGAGGAGCCAATGATGGATGCAGCAACGAAATGAGCAGGAAGACAGAAAGGAAACAAGAAAATTACAGTGATCAAGGAAGTACGAGGACTCTGGAAGGAAGCAGACAATGTGAGAATGCGAGCTGAAGTCAGGCAGAGTGAGAAATAAAGGGAAAGTACAGGATTTGGCATTAGAAGGTCCCTGATGATCACAGTCAAGGAAGCAGCAGTGCAGAGACCAGATGGAGGGGGTTTAAAGGTGGTTTGGAGGGAAGGAAACATATTTATTCTAATAATTTCATAAAATCTGGCAATGGAAAAAAGGAGACAAATAGCGAAGTCACTTGGGTGGAAAACCAGACAGTTCGTTTTATTTTTTCCTCTCATTTTTAGGGTAGAAGAGAACTAACAATGTGTTTAGGTGGAAGAGAATAAAGAATTTGAATTTACTGGACTAAAGAATAACTGAAGAAGAAGCAAAGCCCCTAAAAGGGGAGAAGAGACAGGACAACAGTGTAACTGGAAATTTAAGTTGACTAGCAAGGTACGGCTAGTCTTCCAGTGGGGCAGAGATATAGGGCCAAGCAGACAGAACTTTGGGGAGGGAGGGACAGAGGAAAGTAGGGTGTACTTTAATGCTGTAGCCTCTTGTTTGGGTGAAACAGAAGGCTCAGTAATTGCTGGAAAGAAGGCACAGGGGAGAGAGGGGCACAGGTGAGTGGTGAAGGGCTGCAAAGACTGGGACGAGCCCAAGTAAGGACAGGAGGTGAGCCAATTAGAGAAAAACACTGTGGCAAGAGCAAGGGCCATTTGGCTCATCAAATAAGTGGAAGGAAGCAGGTTATGGCTGGTATTGGACAATATATTACAATTCTCTTTCTTCAAGCATGGAGTGACATGCAGTGGTTGCCCATAAAATAAATGGTAGAGAATGATGACAAATTCAATTAGGTCTTTGGATGTAATGATCCAAATCCAATGTGGCAAATCCCCAATCCCATACCAGCTCTGTTCCCCACAAGCAGCCTTTTGTGGCCAGTGAGGTGGCAGCCCCAGTCTGTCTCTAATTTATTTCCAGCTCTTCCAACCTCTAAACCCAGATCCTTCTCCTCCAGGTGATCTCCACTTCCTGAAATCTAGATCAAGTCTAGAATAGATCCTCCTTCTTTGAACACTGAAGAAGGGGAAGCCAAGGAATTGCTCACAGGGAAAGATTTCAGCAGGGACAGGATACAGGGAAGGGCTTCTTCTTAGTAATAACGCAGGTCTTTTGTACAACACAGTCACAAAATGTCAGCTGTGGATTGTTCGACCGGATGATCCCATGAATGAATATTAATTTTTAAAAAACCCTTTTTGAGTATTAGCTTTTTATAAAGCACAATGTTTACCCAGGGGACCATCCATAACAGCAGTTAAACAGAGACACTCTAATTTATTGTATTGTGGGGTCTTGGGAAACAGAAATCCTTTAAGTACCTTTACTCTGCTTCATGGGAGCTACTTTTCAAAGTTTAAATTGCTTACATTGCACACTACTCCCTTCCTAAATTCCATTTATAAATCAAAGTAGCTTTTGAGCAATTTGATGGGAGTGTAGTGGATTAAGAAGAACAAACAACAAATATATATACGTGTGGTCATTTGAGTTTATCAGATATTTCTTTTGTCTTCTCTGGAAGACATCTCCTCTTTTATAGAGATGCTCTGAGCTAGGTTTGGTGTATTCGTCTTTGACCTGGATATCAAGTGTTTGGCCAGAAAAGGACATGAGCTGTCTTCTTAGAATGACCAACCTTTGACTCCGATGATGTCCTGACTTCTGTGTTCTATCAGTGCACCAGAGTTGACCTGCCTAAGGTCTCAGAGCCCCAGGCTGAAGCAGAGTTCGTTCCAGAATATCATCTTGCCATTCATAATCACTCAACACCAGGCTCTAGATCTAACCTTGGGTATTTTATAATGTGACCTAAAAGTTTCTATCCCACCCAATTAGAATCAAAGGCTCTTAGTCCTGGAAGAGTCCTCAGAGGTCATCTTGTGTGGTTGGTTTTCAAACCACTTGGGATGAATATATCTCCCCAAACTACTGCAAACTGATATTTTTGTAAACGCAATAAAATTTTATCACAGAATGTCAAATGGCTATACAAGTTCCTAAAAACTCTCAATGGATGTACTCATCCATACTTCTCTCATCGCAGGCCGGAGGCAGTGTGTGGTTCGGCACTGGTCCCTGGGCCGCACTTTGAGTAGCAATGATGCCGGTACAAACTCCTCATGCTTCACGACAGGAGACTGACGTGCAAGGGGAGGAGGCAATTAACCACAAACACACAATTTCTTAGCTGGAGAATTAGGTTTGTACCAGGACTACTGATGCCAGCCACAACTACTGAACCTCCTACTGAATACTCACTCACATATAGATTGAGACAGATGGACCCAGCAGGAAGACTTCTTACTTGCACCCTACATATTTTGATTTTGTTAAGTTTATTTGTATTTCTGTCTCGTTTAGGTTCTATACACACACACACACACACACACACACACACACACACACACACACACACACATATATATGGCAGGTTCCATTTATATGGCATGTCTTTCAGACTCCGAGGTTATGCTGAGTCATTTTACATTCATATGACAATCTTTAATTGTCCCTTATTGTTTTTAGCACAGTTAGCAATCACATCTTCCATCGTCTGATTATTTGGTTACCGTCTGTTTTTCCTACTGGACTGTGAGTACTTAAGGGAGCAGAGACCATGTGGGTTTGGCCCACCATTATATCCTGGTGCCTAGTATAGTGGCTGGCTCCTAGTAGATGTTGAAGGCAAGGCATGTTTGTTGAAAGAACCAGTGAGTGGAGAAGTAACGTGGGGTAGCACTCTGGGGCCATCCGTAGGCATTGTGGAAGCTAGCAGCCTGCCTACAGCTGCCATCCATTGTGAGGACACCAGCCAAGTCAAGGAGCACAGTCTGGCTCCACAGGCTACTGCCTGACTTGCTAAGTTTTCTCCAGGGCCGCTCCTCAACTCTAGCAACTTCTCCAGGCTTATTTCATGTGGCCTTTCATCAATACAACAAGCAAGACAGCACTTCCCTCCTCCCTCCATTCCCTGCCTCTAGTCCTGCCTCCTCCTACATCCTTCCTTCTGTCCTTCTCTCCTCTCTGTAACTATTCCTGTATCTAACACTGGGGGAGGCAATGTATACAGAGACAACCTAGCAGGACTGCCTCCTAGAGAAGGTTTATAACTGAGCTGGGGAGACAGAGAAGTACTGTGGGTAGATAAGGAGAGAAGCCAGCAAACATGAACACTGAGACAACACAAGCTCTGGGACTTTTAACCCCTCTGCCTGGATTGTAAACCCTTCACAATCAGATCACATCTGGTCAAGGCTTACCTGGCGCGCTTCAGAAAACCCTGAACTTCTCAGCACCTCCAAACATCACAGTGATTTCAGTCTCTGAACCTCGGGCTCCTGCTGCTGCCCTGCCTGAAACGTTCCTCTCTCCTCCTTTTGGCTTTGCTAGGTCTCCCCCTGCCAGACTTCACTGCCACCTATGAGACATACACTAACTACCCTTCTGTCTCCTATGGCACCTGCATCACACAGGTGAACACTGGGGTATCTGACACTTATGATCAGGGCTCCCCGCTGGAGAATAAGCACTTCGAAGGAAGGGACCGTGGCTGGAACATATGCAGTGTTCCCACCGTGCTCCAAGTGTGAAACTGTGAACACTTCAGTGGAAACATACTGCAGGGCCAAAACAACTTCATTTTAGGTCATTTTCCTGGTCTACACCACCTAGAACACCTAAAAGCAAATTCACGGCAACCAATACAGAACAGGGTCATTGAAAGGCATTGCACATCACCTCAAAAGTGGTTACGTTGGAGGTAACATACAAAAGAGGTTTCCAAGATTTGCTTCATCTTTTACAAAATGAGGACAGTAAAAATAAATAAAAATTAAAAAAGAAAATGGGGACAGTAAGGACAGCTGGAAATAAGAGGAAAACTACATAATTACCAGGGACAGCAGCCCACTGGATACAGTGTGCCACCAGTGTCTACACAGTGACTCTGGGGAGTTACTTTACCTCCTGGCCTCAGTCTCCTTATCTGCGAAATGAGGGTGCTGGGCCTGTTTCTCTAGAATCCCTTCCCTCTAATCATTCAGGTGTCTTTTAGAAACCAGCCTGTTTCTCCTGGGCTCCCAAGGTCAATGTCTGTTCCAGAAATGGCAGCTGGTTTCCTCTGAGCAGCCGGAAGGAAAAGGTTCCTATTCATTACACAGCCCCATAAATCATCTGGAGTCCATAGGATGTTTAATATGGAATCACTTAATTTAACAGTCATTTTGACATAAGGAATTGTTTTCTTAAAGCTAGAACTGGCTGTAAAATCTCAAGTGATATTTTATGGCTGCCATATAATAAAATCATTCAGCAATTAGTGATTAATGACATACAACAGTAAGTTTCTCTGTGGTCACCTCCCCCACTGCTGTTTCTCTCTGGTCTTACCCATTTCGCAGTGCGGCGATCGTACCTGGAGCAGCGAGCGTCTTTTTATAATCAGGGTAGATTTCTGAGCCTAGAAGACCATCATCACCCTCAGAAAGTGTCCAACAGAGCCTGACATTGTGGTGGGGTGGAATGGAACCACCTATATAGACATAGTCCATGGCATGGAGGAAAGTCAAAAAGCACAAGGGCTTCCCTGCACAAACCACCAAGGGCAGTGTTCAGTAGCAGGTGTTGACCTCTTAGGTTCTGTTGTTTTGATGACAGGGTTACCCTTGCCAGGGAAAGGCATGCTGACACTATGAGCCTTTTTTTAAATGTTTGTTTACTTTTGAGAGAGAGAGAGGGAGAGAAAGACTGTGTGTGTGTGAGTGGCAAAGGGGCAGAGAGGGAGACACAAAATCTGATGCAGGCTGCAGGCTCTGAGCTGCCAGCACAGAGCCCGACACAGGACTCAAACTCACAAACTTTGAGATCTTGATATGAGTTGAAGATGGATGCTTAACTGACTGAGCCACCCAGGTGCCCCCATCACTGTGAGCTTGATAGTCTTCTGTACCCTCTTGCCTATCACACTTCTGCCTTTACTGCACTTTTAGCCCTGACTCTCCCCAACCCCAAAGTACCCATCGCTAAGCAGGACCCCGTTACAGCACGCTTCTCTGGCCTAGCCTCCTGCAAACACCCAAAACCAAACTTGACGGTATCAGCTCCAAACTAGGAAAGACCAGCCCCACTATGCTCTGGTCCACATTAACACACAATCCCATGGAGCAGACTATTGGTGTTAATCCCATTTTATGAACAAAGAAACTGAGGCCCTGGGCCCAAGATCACACAGCTAATAAGCAGTACAGCTCTGATTCACACCTAAGCGGTCTGTGGCCAGCCCAACACACTCGGCCACCATGACGTTCCGCCCGTGTGCTTGTTAAAAAGAGTTGCAATAACGGGCGCCATGAACTTACCACGTTGTTAAATGGTAACTAGTTATGGGCCATGGCCACATAAATATTTATTAACATTTTACATGGCTTTTTATTATTGCACTGTTATTTATTACTATTATTATCAAAGCTCATTTGCCTCTTAGAAACAAGAAGGATGAACACTATACCTCCCTCTCCCTGCTGCAGTGGACACGGTAGCATGTGGTCTGCACCCTGCTCTGCCCCAGACATTCCTTCCCCGGTGCTGGAAATCTATGTGTGCCTGGTAACTCCCAGCTGAGCTGCTCATTGGGAATTTGCTACAGCTGATGACAGCTACCTCACCAAGGTCACCCTCTTTGGGTGTGGAGGGTCACTGTGGAGGTATGAAGGTCCAATCCTTTGGCTCGAGACTGGATGTGTGGAAGGGCCATCCCAGCTACATGGCCCCCTGGAATCAGCTACTGCAAATACATGGCAGGCCCACCTCATCCTGCCTGCCATGTTCCCTCACCCCTCAAAGGGTAAATCTGAGCTCCCAACAAACCTCTTACACATAAAATACTTCTGTTTTAAAGTATACTTGCCAAGGAAACACCACCTACAACATCCATGCACCCCACAAAAAACAAACAACAAACACAGAAACAAACAAAAGTATTCAGCGAACAGTCTTAGTGCCCTTTTAATTTTTAAGTTTCTTTACTTTGAGTTAGAGAGAGAGACAGAGAGAGAGCAGGGGAGGGGCAGAGAGAGAGAAAGAGAGAGAATCCCAAGTAGACTCCGCACTGCCAGTGCAGAGCCAGGTGCGGGGCTCAAACTCACAAACAGCAAGATCATGACCTGAGCTGAAATCTAGAATCTGATGCTTAACTCACTGAGCCACCCAGCCCCTCCGCCCCACCACCATTGGTGCTCTTTTATTTTTTATTTTATTTTATTTTATTTTATTTTATTTTATTTTATTTTATTTTATTTATTTATTTATTTTAGAGAGAGGAACATCATGAGTGGGTAAGAGGGGTGAAGGGAGAGAGAGAGAGAATTTTAAGCAGGCTCCAAGCTTAGAACAGAGCCCGACATGGGGCTTGATCCCACCACCCTAGGATCATGACCTGAGCTGAAAGCAAGATTTGGACACAACCGACTGAGTCCCCCAGGCACCCCTGGGTGCCCTTTTACACTAGGAAAAATCACACCTAAGTCCAGAGTGTGGCTTTCCACAAAGTGTGTAAATATCATGCTGAATTTGAACATGTATTAAAAGGTTAATTTGTACATCTAAAAATCTGTGGTCATTATACTTTGTTCATTTATTTCGAAGTACAATTTGAGCTTTTAGATATTATGAAAACATAAAACAATATTCTAGGACCAAAGAAGGATGTGGATTTATTTTCTACTCTTCAGGAGTCTTTCTCTTTTGTTTATTTTTTCCTTTTTTTCCCTTTCGTTTCCTCTTTTCATGGCAAAGCGCATTTTCTGGAATTCCCTAGAGTTCTGTCTCTTTCCAGTTCTCACTGCCCCTAGTAATAGCCTTTTAACAGGCCACTTGCTCTCCAGCTCTTCCTTCTATGATTTGCCCTTAATTCCTCTGCAAGAACGACCTTCCCAAGGGCCAGTCCTGAGCGCATCCTGGCCCTGAGCAGAAGCCCACAATGTGCACGGCATTAACTGCAAAATCTTCAACCTGGCCTTTAGGACTGCTCAGAAATCACTTTAATCCTCTTTCCAGCCTTATCAGCATCTCTTCTCCCATAAGAATAGAACCTGAACTTCCGGAAAGCCTGAACCATTCACAATTTTCTAAACACACCCCATGCTCCCCCACTTTTAAAGCTCTCCCCCTGCTTCTTCCTCTGCCTGGAATTTCTGCCATCACATATCACCAGAAGGCACGGGAATACACACATATGCTCAGCCCCATGTAAATGAACCCATCTTTCCAGATTCTCTCCAAATGCCACCTCCTCCATGAAGACGTGACTGATGCCACCTCCCAGGGCCCCTCTGTCACAGGCTGCACCTCCCTCACTCAGCCACTTCACCATGGTCCTTCGTATCAGATATGTGTCCATTCGTCTCAGCTTTCCTTCGCCTTACTGTATCAGCTAGCTTTCGCTGCATAATAACGCATCCCCAAATTCAGTGGCTCGCAACAGCAATTATATATTTTGCTTGTACATCTAGGGGCCCGCTGAGGATTGGTTTATCTGGGATGGGTTCCATGGGAGGCTTTGTTCCATGATAGGAATACAGCAGAACTTGGTTCCTCTCAGAGATGTGTGCTTACGCACGCACCATGTGTTCGCTGTGGAGCCTGGGGGCGGGGGGGGGGAAGCCACAGCTACTATGCCATGGCCCAGGTAAAAGAGACACACTCAATTTGGCAGGTACTTTAAAAGACTCTGCTTGTGTCACATCTGCTAAACTTGGAGAAAGTAAGTCACATGGATGAACCCACAGTCAAGGGGGTGAGGAAGTACCTTCAATGGATAGTCAAAAGGCCCCACAAATTTACATGGCGACAGGTTTGGATGTACAATTCTATCGCTTAAGAGAGCTCAGGATTGGAACAACCCACATCTACTGTCCTTTATATCCCTTTATAGGGATACACAGTTCACAGAGTGGGCACTCAAAACCATCTCTTGGATGGAATTGCTCAGTAAGTACATCTAAATGGACATAAAGAAAAAATCAATAACTTCATTCATGCCATAGTGTTCATAAAAACTACAGGTGTTATTTTTATAATGACTAACATCTAGACAGCATTTTGCAGCTACAAAGCATTTTAATAATGTCTTATGCTTTCAAAGCACACTTAAATATATTATCTCATTTAGCATGGAGTGCGTACATTTCAAAAGATGCCTGGAGGTGGTCATGTCTTTGCTGGTTAACTACTCTCTAACTATGGATGTCAAGTGCTGCAGAGAAAAGGGAAGGTTTTGGTAAGGGGGCCCAGTCTGTATGACTCAAAGCACAAAACCTGATAGTTCGCTAACATGCCTCCCTGGTTTTCAAAACCACTTCCTAACCACCTCCTCTGGTTTCCAAAACCTAAGGTGCAAAGGAGTTGCCAGGAGACAGTGCTAATGCTGAGGCCTAGATCTAGAGATTCCGATCGAGAGTTTTGAGGTGAGACCCAAGAATCTGCAGCTTTAACAAGCATCTCAAGTCAATCCACTGCAGGTTCTCCCTTGACCATCAACCAAGAAACAAAATCCTCCCGAACCGTCAGAGAAGTACACAGAATTTCCTCTTATGCCATCACGTAATGCTGGAAACCAACACCCAGGCCGTACGAGGATTATGGACACCTGGGAGGAAAGCACTGGGCCTCCAAGACTGAGCCTTCAAAACCTTCTGGCCATCCCTTTGTGCCGAAGACACAGAGAGCCAGAAATTTCTGAGTGCCCCAAGGCCTGGTGCCATTCCAGTGGCAGAAGCAGAATCTATACCCAGAAGGCCTGATCCTACTCAAATTCTCCTCCTGCTTATATCACAGGTCACAGATTTTTCTCTACCCAATTTACTGAGTTTCCCTGAGTTATGGAAAAATCCTAACAGGGGCGCCTGGGTGGCGCAGTCGGTTAAGCGTCCGACTTCAGCCAGGTCACGATCTCGCGGTCCGGGAGTTCGAGCCCCGCGTCAGGCTCTGAGCTGATGGCTCGGAGCCTGGAGCCTGTTTCTGAATCTGTGTCTCCCTCTCTCTCTGCCCCTCCCCCGTTCATGCTCTGTCTCTCCCTGTCCCAAAAATAAATAAAAAACATTGAAAAAAAAAGTATTTAAAAAAAAAAGAAAAATCCTAACAAATCTCACATTAGGGAAGGAAGAAGGGAAGAAAGGAAGGAAGGAAGGAAGGAAGGAAGGAAGGAAGGGAGGGAGGAAAGAAGGGAGGGAGGGAGGGAGGAAATCACGGCTCCCCCAATTATGTAATCCATGTTCCAAGTCTCCTCTTGCACAGAGAAAATAGTCATAAAACTTAACTCCATTTGTTCTATTTCACTGTTGCTTCTTTTGATGAGACTTGTTAAACAGGGGGCAATAATGCTGAAAAATGTATGTAGCAGGATTTTGGACCTCTCCTTCCCAGAGTCACATGGACAAGTGTATGGCCACCCCATTTTAAACCACCCCCCCGCAGCCCCGGGATTTTGGCCTGCTCCTTGGCAACTATTGCATACTTTGGCACCTTTTATAGATCAGCCTGGTTCCAGGGTCTGACCTTTTCAATACTTCAGTCTCCTTACATCCATCCAAAACGCTGAGTGGGCAGAGCAGGGATTCCCTCAGGGGCACTCTCTCTGCCTCCAATGTGCTCAGTTCTGCCCAAATTACTTGACAGCTTCTCTTCAACACCGCTAGAGGAAAAGGTTGGAGAATGTCTCAATAGGACACCACTCGCCAGTGGGGAGATGAGAAGGGGCGGGGCATGCCCCTAATCCATCATCCAGGCTGTCTTCCCAAAGAGCAAACGTGAGTGAGATGCCTAAAGCAGGATAATGTATCTTGACAGGGGGGCAGGAGCGGGGGGATTGAAAGAGAAACAACATAGATTCTTGAACCCTGATGTAAGCAACAGGGATCAAGGTGGTAGAATATCCCAGTTGCTAGATTCACAAACCATGTACATAGGCAGAAAACTGCCGTCTTTGAAAGGCAATATGCTGACAATTGAAAAAAAGTCTAATCACCTAAAGGAATTCCTTTAGGAATTTTAGGCATCCCTTTGAGAACAAAACAAATTAGGGAGTGACTGAATGAATGATCCTCGGTGGCATTTGCCACCAAGTAAATGAAGGGGTCCATTTCTTCCAATCCAGTCACCACAGCCTTCCATCCTATCCTGCCACACCTATCACTCTGAATTAGCACTTCACTTGCCAAAACCACGTTTTGGTGAGTGTGGACAACTGTCTTCTCACCAAACATGGTGAGCCTATTGACAGAGAAGAGAGTCCACGTCTCACTTCTCAATGTCCTCACTTAACATTTAAACCTCTGGTCCTCACTTAACCATTTAAACAGGGTCTACGCTATGAAGTTGTACATTTCGGGGTATTGTAATACCAGTATGCAGCCTGTGTAAAATGAAAAGACCAGTTTAAATCAATGATTTGTAAACATTTTTGTTTAATAAATGGGGTTCTATCTTCAAAAGAAATTGTAGGCAGAAGCCTAATATATACAACTAATTAAGAAGCTGAGTAGTTCTGGCTGAGGCAAAATGAGAGGGCCAAGGACCTGATCACTAGGCACCTCACAGGCTTTTCTGTGAACCATGTAGTCCCTGGGGCAAATTAGCTGAACCCCTGTAGAGCTTTCGAGGGCGCTGTCAGAGAAATCATCAGACCAAGTAACATGACAGAGCCCTTTCCACTCTAATGTTTCCATAATTGTTCAGTCTAAATGAGAATGTATCAATTTAGTGGAATATTCTGCCACCATCAAAATGATCTTTATGAAATTATGTACATGTACAGAAAACTGTTCAGGTTAGGTGTAAGTAAAAATGTTTAAAAAGATCTAAAATGAGCAAATATAATTCTATGAGAAACGGCTTTCGTGTGTCCAAAAATTATTACAAGACTAAAGTTATGTTAAAATGATTAAATCCTTAGTTTAATAAGAAAATTTTAATGCCATTGTGTCAATTAAAATGCACATAAGAATGTGTCGCTTTAAAAAATCATATACTAGATATGTACTTTAAAAATTTTTTTTAATGTTTTATTTCTTTTTAAGAGAGAGAAAGACAGAGTACGATCGGGAGAGGGGCAGAGACAGAGTGAGGCACAGAATCCGAAGCAGGCTCCAAGTTCAGAGCTGTCAGTACAAGAGCCTAACACGGGGGCTTGAACTCACAAGGGTGACATCATGGCCTGAGCCAAAGTTGGACGTTTAACCAACTGAGCCACCCAGGCGCCCCGATATGTACTTTTTAAAAGACTACAATTCCATAATTTGTCATTGTAGAATGGAACTTAGGATCAGGATACTAGAGAAGATTTGCATCTGTCCTCAGAAAAACCAATAGCTTATCTACTGACAGTGAGTTGCACAGAAATGCACTTAAGCATCTCACAAAAAAGGTCCATATGTTAATAAATCTTCATAAAACATGTATATCATGTCATTCACCTACACAAAAGATGAATGCCCTCCATTAGCCAGAGTGACAAATCTAAATCACTTTGCCGGCATGTGAGGCCCCTACACAATCTGAGTCAAGTCTACTTCTATGCTATTCCTCACTGCCCTTCAACGCAAATCCGATTGTTCTGGGACAGTAGTTCTCTTCAGTGGCAGGGGCCAGCCAGAGAAGACTATTTTGCTTCTCAGAGAACATTTGGCAATTTGGGAATAGCTGGAGACATTTCTGGGTGCCACAAGTTGGGGAGGGGTGCCGTGGCTATTTATGGAGTGGGAACCAGGGATCGAGGTAAACCTCTTGCAAAGCACAGGAGACTCATCCAGACCAAAATATCAAAAATGGTGAGGTTGAGAAATCCTCTTCCAGCAGATCCTCCAATGTCTCTCCAAACGTATCATGACCTTAGCTTCCTTCTGATTATTCTCCCTTCCCAGGAAAACCGGTCTCTCCCTTCCTTCCTCACCAATTCAACCCACTCTTCAAGATTCTTCAATCCCAACTCCTCCAAGAAGCCTCTGCTGAGCAGTGATAACACTTCCTCCAATACTCTTTCAGTGTTTCCTACTTCTGGCCATGGACCCTCAGCAATCCACATGGACTTATCTCAACATCTACATCAAATCTGTTAAAGCACTTACGATCCGATACAGAACAATCTTTAATTGATGGTCTTGTAAATTTTATTGAATTTTGTTAACATTATGCCAGAAATAATTTTCTCTAAAAATAGTTTTAACAAGTATAATAATAGACATATGCTGAGAGCCGGAAAAACAGATCAGAAATGCAAACACCGACCATTAGGCAATGGGATTTGGATGGGGGGAAGAAAGATTCGGACACACCCAACCTTGTTTGGTTTCAAAGAAGATGCTAAGTGCTATTTTGCCACCTAATTAATGAGAACAGTCATTTCTTTCAATTGTCTGCTTATCTTATAAGTCATTATATTATTAATTTTATAGCTAGTATTTATGAAGTACTTATTATGTGTCAGGCTGAGAAGACTGGCATTCAGCCAGGAGGCAGCGGTAGTGAGTACTAGCTGGTGTCCTTTCTGACTCAAGGGGCTTTGGTCAGAGATCTAGTACAAACGTCACATGGTTGTTAAGGGCAGAGCTCTCCTCCTATTTAGATCCCCAACCCCCCTGCCACAAGAATACATCCCTAGTCACATCCCACTCTCTCCCAATCACTTAAAATTTAAGAGATATTTTCATTGTAGTGCGAAGAATCTAATGACACCAACTCTACCTGCATGCAGGCACATTACAGACACACATCATGTTTACCCAGCTCAATCATGCCAGTCTGAAGAGAGATGCTGTGTGCAAAACAGCTTTACTTAGTACCAGAAGTGAAAATTCCTAGAAAAAACATTACCTAGAAATGTGTAGGACCCACATGAAGGAAACTGTACAATTCTACAGAAGAACGCCCAGAAATGGAATAGAAGAAGAGAAACCATGTGGTCCCAAATGAAAACCAGATTATTGAAAAAGATTGAGTTCCCTCCAGATGAACTCAGAGCTTTGTTGCAACTCTAATCAACAGTCTACTTAGTTGCTCCGGTGGAGGGGGGGGGAGGAGTGGGAGATTTTGGAACATAACAAAGTGATTCCAAATTCATTTGGATGGATAATGAGGAACACAAGCCAAGAATATTTTGAAAAAGAAGTAGGGGTTCTATTTTTGTTTTATTTTCTTATGTAGCACAGGAGAGAAGACTAGGCATGATCATGTATTATCAACAATAGTTAAACACAGTACGATCCAGCTCGGGAAACAGAGGACCAACCAATCCAGTAGAATAAAAGCTGACTGATGCCACCAACATCAAGGGTACCTAACATGACCAGAGCTTCCTTTGCAGGAGATCATCAGATGAGACAGTCCATAGGAACAGAATTAAGTGGGAACACACTCATTAGATTTTGTTTTACTTAAAAAAATAGAAATCCTATACGTTCTAAAAATATCCATCAGTACGAATAAAATTATTACTTTATTAAACTGATTATAATATGGTCAAAGGATGATATGGACAACTATTAATACGAGATTTTTGAAGCACAGTGTCAGAGAATGCTCAGTATTTTTCTGCCATATTTTACCTAATTTATGCATAGTATATACTATATTCAATATATATCTAATATACAAAAATATATTATGTATTTATATGTATTTATAAAGCTGCACTACAAATCAGAAAACTTCATATAATATTTACATGATCACACATTGAGGGCACTATCTGAACATGAAGTAATAAAAGACATTACAATGGGAAAAAGAAAAAGATCTGTACAAATTTTTTTAACTAAAAAGTATGTTAAAAATCATAAGGCAATTAAAACCCAAAGAACAAACTGGGTACAATATTGAAACAAAATGAGAGACCATATAAAGAACTCATAATAAAGAAAAAGAAAAAACAGATGGCCACATAAAAGAAACACAATGGCTAATAAATACATGAAAACATGTCTAAACTCACCGGTCTGATAAGAAATGCAAATGAAGACAAGAAAAATTCATTTTTGCCTACTGAATTAGATTACTTTTTCAAATTAAATTTTTATGAGGTGTAGTGAAGTGGTATTTTACTAGTTGGAGTGGAAACTGGCATAAACTTTCTGGAGAACAATTTGGCATGACGATATTATATATATATATATGTGTGTGTGTATATATATATATATATATATATATATATATATATATATATATTGTTTTGGTACTCTATCCTTAAAAATTATAATAATCAGACTTAGGACAAATAATACTTAAAGGTTTTCAAAACAACATTCCAATGCCTTTTATTATAATAAAAGTTTAGAAGCAAGAATCAATGTTAAATGATGAATGAATGATTAAGTTATATATCCACCAATCAGAATAAAATGCAAATGATATAAGTTCTAAATTATGTTTGGAAAGTGTATGGGATGGTACAGGAAAATGTTAAAGTATGTGATTTATTTATTTTTTTTATTTAAAAAAATTTTTTTAACGTTTATTTTTGAGACAGAGAGAGACAGAGCATGAACAGGGGAGGGGCAGAGAGAGAGGGAGACACAGAATCTGAAACAGGTTACAGGCTCTGAGCTGTCAGCACAGAGCCCGACGCGGGGCTCAAACTCACGGACTGCGAGATCGTGACCTGAGCCGAAGTCGGACGCTTAACTGACCAAGCCACCCAGGCGCCCCATAAAGTACGTTTTTTAAAAGAGACCACATTTTATACACAACATGATCTCAATTATGATGAAACTGAAATATTCATGTTAAAAATTATACTAGGGAAAAATTTATGAAGTACTTGATTTTTTTAAGTGATGTTCTCTGGGCAGTGAAATTATAGGTAATTATTTCTTTTTCTTTTTCTGCTTTTCCTTAAATATCTACAACAGACTTCCATTGTGTCTAAAATCAGGAAAAAAAGTAAAATGTGTTTGTTTCTTTTTAAAATTATTTTTTGTAGTTTTGGCATTACCTCTCCCCCTTTCCCCACATGCCTGGGCATTTCTGTTCCAGAACTCTTGTTGGTAAGAGGCTCTCTAGAAAGTCTGCATTCCTTTCCAAGTTCTTCCCTGCTTTATATCCCGCCATGTACTGATTCCTATCTCCTCTCGTTGCCCAAATTCACATGTTGAAGCTGTAACCCCTAAGTGTCCTTATAAGAAGAGACCAGAGCTTGCTCCTGCCTCCACCATGTGAGGACATGGCAAGAAGGTGACCATCTACAAGCCAGGAAGGGAGCTCTCACCAGAAACCAAGCATATTGGCACCCCGATCTCAGACGTCCAGCCACCAGAAACATGAGAAAATAAATTTCTGTTGTTTATACTGCCCAGTCTATCGTTTCTAATTATGGCAACCCCAGCAGACTAATACATACCCTTGGCCTCGGCTGTAACAGAACATTCTTACATGTTGCTCAATGAGAAAAAGGGAGACTCCTTTCGCAATCCTGCATCCAACCTGCATTTTAAACAGCCTCCATTTGTTCAATGTGGCGTTTACTCCTTGGGTTCCTCTGTTCAACATTCTATTCTTTTTTCTCTCCCTAGTCCTCTTCCTGACCCACCAAATTCTCATACTTCCTACTCATGAGGGTGCAGAACAATTTATTACTATCCACATTTCTTCATGTGAGGAGCAAGCCCTCCATGAACAATCTGGCCTTCAAGAAGAGGGCAGCAGTCAAAATGTTCTATTCTACCTGGAGGGGTCTCCTGACCCAGCCCTCATAGGACTCTAACCAACTCAAATCTCTCCCACTGTAAGGACAGTCAAACTTGCTCTCCTCTGAAAGTTTATTTATCAGTGAGATTCCACTGTCTCTAAGCTGAAAGAATGTTCTCATGTCTTCCTCATAATCATCTGTGTGGTATACGCATTTGGAAGTCATGTGTCTCTAATTCCAGAGACACTAGCAGCCAAGGCTAGATAGAGAAAGAAGGAGGAATGGTATTTCCATTTGTGTCCTGGAATTTGCTTTACATTGGATTAGGTGAGTATTGTGGCTATCTGTGAATTCTATGTTGAACATACACAAGTATTTTCAGATATCCCAAGGCCTTGTCAAAGCATTGTGTCTTCCTCAGAGCTGACCACCATGTATGGCTTTTGAGCACTGCGTTTGCTCTTAGCATTAACATAGCTCTTCCAAGGCCAAGATGTAACCAGACAGACAGCATGGGCAGCCCCCACCAGCAAAGTAGAAACTGATTTCTGCTTGCAAGCTGAATTTTCACATCTCCCCTCCTGACCTTGCATGTATTATTTTGAATGTAATGCATTTTTAAATTGCCATACCATTTTAAAAATGTAAGGGAGAGCTGAATTAAATATTATTTGTGGCATACCCTGGTTTGCAAAGGGCCTCTAAATCTGATCTCTTATATCGGGTCGATGCCTAAATCCCATTACTTGAGATTGCAAATGACTGTGTTTGCAAAATTGTAGATGCACATTTAGAGGCAGCTTCAAAAATTCAACCCATAATGTTCACTTTGTTTGAAAAGACCTTGATTTTCCAGGAAGCAATCTCAAGCCATTCAGCCCGTTCCTTAACTCTGTCTCTGTCGTGGCTAATGTATTAATAGCCTAAATGACTTGCCATGTAGTTCTTCAGGAATCATAGTTTAGGGTCTAAATGAGTTCCTGGATGAAGAGGAGCCCATATTGGAAGCAAAACATAGCATACATAGCAAAACATAGCATACAAGATCTACAGAGTTTAAATGGAGGTAAAGGTACAAGAGGGTTCATGCCAACCACATTATCTCAAGGTAACTATTCCCCATTTTTACCTCCTGCTTCTCTGCCCAATCTCTTCTACACCCATAGCTGCTAGTATGCTGAGAGGGGTAGGTCTAGGATTCAAAAACATGAGATTTTTTTTTTGTCTGAAGTGAAATGAACACTTCTCTGAAAGGACAGGTGCACACTTGCTGTGTGACAGATTACCATAAAACTTAGCAGCTAAAAACAGCAAATGTTTATTATCTTACTATTTCTATGGGTCAGGAATGAGGACATGACTCAAGTGGGTGTCTCTGCCTCAAGGTCTCTGACAAGGCAAACAACCAATGTGTTGGCTGGGGCTGCAATCTCAGCTAAAGGATGAGCAGAGAAGAAGCTGCTTCCAAGCACACCCATGTGACTGTTGGCAGGGGTTCAGTTGTTCCTTGTTGGAACTGAGTTGTTGGACTGAGGCTCTAAGTTCCTCACTGAATACTGGCTGGAGACCTCCCTCAGTTCCTTGCCACATAGGTCTATTCACAGTGCAGTTCCCAACATGGCAGCTTGCTTTGACCAAGCAAGCAAGAGCGTACCTAAGATGAAAACCACTATCTTTTTGAATCCAGGTGTCTCAAGTGACATTCTCATTACCTCTGCCACATTCTATTCACTAGCAACAAGTCACTACATTCAGCCCAAACTCAAAAGGAGGGGACTACACAATGGAAGGGTCCCCAGAAGACAGACAGCACTGGAAGCCATTTTGGAGGCTGTCTGCCACAAGGAGGAAGTAAATATTATGTCTACAAATGGACTTATATGTGCCTATGTTGTAGGCAGGAATATACATTAGCACACAACTTTGATAATATTTTCAATGACAAGTATTAAAGACATTCAAAACGTATGTATTTGGATGTAACGATTCCCCTTCTGGTGGTGATCCAACCAAAAAATACTAAGCCCTAAAAATTACCAACTCCCCCTCCTCCATGTTCTAAGAGATGTGCACCTAACAAGTATTACATTGATTTGCTGGAGGCATGGGGTGTGAACAACAGACGGAGAAGTAAAGGACAGAGGGTAGGTCACCACATGTAAGAAAAGCCTGTGATACCTGGGGAGGAAGGTGTAAGTGTAGCAGGGCTCTGAAAGGAGACTTCTGGGACAATAAGCCTCTGTGACTGGGAGCCCATAGAAAGAGAAGGAAAAGATAAAGTAACTACCATTATGATCAGGACTTCTAGAGACAAACAGGGGCAAAGGAGTTTTAGAAAGACTTACTGTGTGTTGTGTGATGAAATGCTTCTTTGCAACCCACTTAAGAAAATGTTCAGTAAAAATTGGCATTGCTCTGAAATGCTTTCAATATGGAAATCGGGTCATAATCACTGAAATGTGACACTCTGCCGAGACTGGGGAAAACACAGTCAAAGTTTTTGCTTGGGCTACCTAGACACTGGTCCAAGAAAACAATCCCAGATATTGAAGACATATGCATAAAACATTAATGAAACTGTTATTTATGGTAATGAAAGATGTAGAAATTTCCAATATCCAATAAACATAAAACACAGTAATAAAGTATGTATCTTGATATAATGAAGTGTTGCATAGACAATTAAAAATGATGGTTATAAAGGTCTTATAATAACATAAAAATTGTTATCATAGAACATTAAGAGGAGAAAAATCAGGCTGCAGAAACTCACATTTAATGTGTATAGGTTATGTATAAATGAGCATATGCAGACAAGAAGAGACTAGGGGAAAAAAAAGAACAATAAAAGCTTGGAAAGGCAAGATTGCAATGAGAAGACTTTTAGTCTGTTGTTTGTTTTCCATTCCATCCCTTTCTCTTTTAAAAGACATTTTCCTAGGACCTCCTATCTACACACACCTGGAGAGACAGCTCTGCTTTTCCATTT